>NC_084639.1:4751049-4826049 GCF_033978795.1 Nerophis ophidion | reverse complement strand
CTGTTTTTTCGACGAAGAATATTTGTGAAATATTTCTTCAAACTTATGATTAAATTTAAAAAAATATATTCTGGCAAATCTAGAAAATCTGTAGAATCAAATTTAAATCTTATTTCAAAGTCTTTTGAATTTCTTTTAAAATTTTTGTTCTGGAAAATCTAGAAGAAAAAATGATTTGTCTTTGTTAGAAATATAGCTTGGTCCAATTTGTTACATATTCTAACAAAGTGCAGATTGGATTTTAACCTATTTAAAACGTGTCATCAAAAATATATATTTATTGTAAGAAATCATTAACATGATCAGTGTTTCCACAAAGATAAATATCATTAATTATTAATAATAATATAGAGTTAAAGGTAAATTGAGCAAATTGGCTATTTCTGGCAATTTATTTAAGTGTGTATCAAGAAGTAGCTCTTGCTTTCAAAAAGGTTGGTGACCCCTGGCATGGACTGTACTCTTTGTACAGTCTTCCACCACGCTCTGACAAAAGATTTTACGCCGCCTCTTTTATTTGGACTTTCCCTGATTACATGGCAACAGCTGTTTCTAAAGGAAGGGGGTCGTAAACAGCCGTCGCCTTTGGTTACTTTACAGTTCAAAGAAAAGGTGCCTGGAGGGGTTTCGGGTCTGGCTTCCTCTCCGCTTTGTAGATCTTGGGTCAAGACAAAATCTTGCAGTGGATTACAATAGATCAAAGAAACCGACACTTTCATGTCGCTTCCCATCCTACACAGTAGAGTTTTACTAGCATTTTGATTGGTAAGATCAAAGACGGCTTTAGTCTGCTCGCCGGGAACTCATTGAAATGCAAAGTTTAGTGATAACTTAGATACAGTTACTCTGACAGCATCGTTAAAAAATAGTGATGAACTGCTCGCATCTTGTTTTAAAAAATTTAAAAAAATCACAAATTGTTAATGGATTTAATAAAAGAAAATTGAATAATTCCAACCTAATTTCAGCTTTATAATACTTATTGTATCAAATACAAGACTAAAAAAAAAGATATTTCAAATTAATGAAAGCTACAGTATCAATTATAATGTTTTTAATCTAAAAATTAAAGTTTGCAAAAATTATGAATTGATTTAAATTTGTGATGAATAAAAAATTGGGATTTGGTTGAATAAAAGCAACATTTTCAATAAAAATGTTTTAATCCCCCCCCCAAAATTTGCAAAAATATATACTTTTTTTTTCAAATCTATTCTTAAAAATGATGAATTCATTTAGAATCGTAAGAAATAAAAGTCACAATTTGGATTTGAATTGATTTGAATCTACACTAAAATTTTATGTCAATAAAAAAAAATGTAAATCCAAAAATATATATATAAAAAAAAAAAAAAAACATTTGCAAAAATATGTTTTTATTTTCAAATCGATTCTTAAAAATTATTAATTGATTGAATAAATAAAAGTTGTGATTTGGATGTGAATTGATAGGATAGAAGACTTACTGTATAAAAAAGAAGACTAAAAACAAAGAAGATTCAAATTAATAAAAGCTACAGTATTAATTCTGACGTTTTTCATCCAAAAATGTATAAATCAAAGTTTGCAAATATTATGAACTGATTTAAATTTGTGATGAATAAAAATTGGGATTTGGATGAAAAAAAGCAAAATTTTCAACAAAAATGTTTTAATCCCCCAAAAAACATATACTATATAAAATACATACTTTCTTTTTCAATTATATTCATAAAAATGATGAAATTATTTAGAATTGTAACAAATAAAAGTCACAATTTGGACTTGAATTGATTTTATCTTTACTGAAAAAGAAAACCAAAAATGTATAAAAGCAACAGAATCAATAAAAAAAAGTAAATCTGAAAAATTAAAAAAATAAAACAAAACATTTGCAAAAATATCTTTTTATTTTCAAATCAATTCTTGAAAATAAAAAATTGATTGAATAAACAAAAGTTGTGATTTGGATGTGAATTGATAGGATAAAAGACATGCAAACACAATAGTTATTGTCTAAAAAAGAAGATTCAAATTAATAAAAGCTACAGTATCAATTATAATGTTTTTAATCCAAAAATTTAAAAATCAAAGTTTGCAAAAATTATGAACTGATTTAAATTTGTGATGGATAAAAATTGGGATTTGGATGAAAAAAAGCAACATTTTCAACAAAAATGTTTTAATCCCGAGAAAAACATATACTATATAAAATATACCTTTTTTTTTTCAAATATATTCATAAAAATGATGAAATGATTTAGAATTGTAACAAATAAAAGTCACAATTTGGACTTGAATTAATTTTATCTTTACTGAAAAAGAAAACCAAAAATGAATAAAAGCAACAGAATCAATAAAAAAAATTTAAATCCAAAAATGTATAAAAAAATGTAAAAAAAATTTGCAAAAATATGTCCTTTTTTTTCAAATCGATTCTTAAAAATTATTAATTGATTGAATAAATAAAAGTTGTGATTTGGATATGAATTGATAGGATAGAAGACATGCAAACACAAGACTTACTGTATAAAAAAGAAGATTCAAATTAATAAAAGCTACAGTATCAATTATAATGTTTTTAATCCAAAAATTTTTAAATCAAAGTGTGCAAAAATTATGAACTGATTTAATTTTTGTGATGAATAAAAATTGGGATTTGGATGAAAAAAAGCAACATTTTCAACAAAAATATTTTAATCCCGAAAAAAACATATACTATATAAAATAATCCTTTTTTTTTTCAATTATATTCATAAAAATGATGTAATGATTTAGAATTGTAACAAATAAAAGTCACAATTTGGACTTGAATTGATTTTATCTTTACTGAAAAAGAAAACCAAAAATGTATAAAAGCAACAGAATCAATAAAAAAAATGTAAATCCAAAAATGTATAAAAAAAATTAAAAAAAATTTTGCTAAAATATGTACTTTTTTTTTCAAATCGATTCTAATCCAAAAATTTAAAAATCAAAGTGTGCAAAAATTATGAACTGATTTAATTTTTGTGATGAATAAAAATTGGGATTTGGATGAAAAAAAGCAACATTTTCAACAAAAATATTTTAATCCCGAAAAAAACATATACTATATAAAATAATCATTTTTTTTCAATTATATTCATAAAAATGATGTAATGATTTAGAATTGTAACAAATAAAAGTCACAATTTGGACTTGAATTGATTTCATCTATACTGAAAAAGAAAACCAAAAAGGTATCAATTAAAAAAATGTAAATCCAAAAATGTAGAAAAAAAATTTACTTTTTTTTTCAAATGGATTCCTAAGAAATATTAATTGATTGAATAAATAAAAGTGGGATAGAAGACATGCAAATACAGCATAAATATTTCATGTTGTTTTTTTCTAATTCCACAGTAAAAAGTCCACTCTGTTACTCAGAAGTCGTGTTCACCTTAGAGCCCTGAACTAATATCGCCTGAGATGGACTTTGAGTGGTTCAACTCGAGTATTATTAGAAGAATTTGGAGTGTTTCAACAAGCAAAATGGCAGCGACTAGGTTCCTTTAACCAAAAAATGACATAAGTATGTTGTTTTTGCTGATAAGAAAGAAAAAGAGAGCAATATGAGCAGGTCACCTCATAGCCTGAGCCACGTCCACGCCCTGATTGGCCTGCAGGATCTGAAGAAGCTCCGCCTTCTGTCCCGCCTCCATTTCCTGTTGCAGGAAGTCCTCCTCCGGCTCCTTCTTCATCTGCTTGACAGACCCCTGCTGGTGACTTTGGGCTCTTCCGGGCCCTTTGGAGCCCCCGCCAGAGTGAGACCTCCCGTTGGCGGACCTCGGGTTGGCGTACTCGTGACCGTCCGCGTCCTCGTCCTCGATGACGATCAGGTCGGCCGGCATCTCCTTGAACTGGTAGACCAGACGCTGGCCCTCCACTTTGGCCAGGATGCCTCTCTGGTAGTAATACCTGCGCACACAGAGGAGCGCTCCCGTCTTATAGAGGATCTTTGACAACACTACTGGATGTTGTCAACATGACTAGAATGTTTTGAAAGACATACTAGTAGTCGTCCTGTCAAGTACAGAATCCTGGTGGCAAGCATTTTTTCACTAAAGTCCTCAAAAACAGCAAATCACTCCAGTCAGAGGATTTTTTTGACAAGCATTTTTACTGTAGGTCCTCAAAAACAGCAACTCAATCTTGTCAAATAGAGGGTTTTTGACAAGCATTTTTACCTGAGGTTCTCAAAAACATATTTGACTAACATTTTTGCGGTATCTCCTCAAAAACAACAAAATCACTCCTGACAAATGGTGGATCTTTGACTAACATTTTTGCTGTAGCGCCTCAAAAACAGCAAATCACTTCTGGCAAATAGAGGATCTTTGACTAGCATTTTTGCTGTAGCGCCTCAAAAACAGCAAATCACTTCTGGCAAATAGAGGATATTTGACTAGCATTTTTGCAGTATCTCCTCAAAAACAACAAAATCACTCCTGACAAATAGTGGGTCTTTGACTAACATTTTTGCTGTAGCGCCTCAAAAACAGTAAATCACTTCTGGCAAATAGAGGATCTTTGACTAGCATTTTTGCTGTAGCGCCTCAAAAACAGCAAATCACTCCTGGCAAATAGAGGATCTTTATAGCGCCTAAAAAAACAGCAAATCACTCCGGGCAAATAGAGGATCTTTGACTAACATTTTTGCAGTATCTCCTCAAAAAAAGCAAATCACTCCTGTCAAATAGAGGATCATTGACTACCATTTTTGCTGTAGCGCCTCAAAAACAGCAAATCACTCCTGGCAAATAGAGGATCTTTATAGCGCCTAAAAAAACAGCAAATCACTCCAGGCAAATAGAGGATCTTTGACTAACATTTTTGCAGTATCTCCTCAAAAAAAGCAAATCGCTCCTTTCAAATAGAGGATCTTTGACTAGCATTTTTGCTGTCGCGCCTCAAAAAAAGGAAATCACTACTGGCAATAGAGGATCTTTGACTAACATTTTTTCCGTAACCACTCAAAAACAGCAAATCACTCCTGGCAAATAGAGGATCTTTGACTAGCATTTTTGCTGTACTGCCTCAAGAACAGCAAATCACTCCATGGAAATAGAGGTTCTTTGACTAACATTTTTGCTGTAGCGCCTCAAAAACAGCAAATCACTCCTGGCAAATAGAGGATCTTTGACTAAGATTTTTGCAGTATCTCCTCAAAAACAGCAAATCACTCTTGGAAAATGAGGGATCTTTGACTAGCGTTTTTGCTGTAGCGCCTCAAAAACAGCAAATCACTCTTGGCAAATAGAGGATCTTTGACTAGCATTTTTGCTGTAGTGCCTCAAAAACAGCAAATCACTCCTGACAAATAGTAAATCTTTGACTAATAGTTTTGCTGTAGCGCCTCAAAAACAGCAAATCACTCCTGGCAAATAGTGGATCTTTGACTAACATTTTTGCTGTAGCTCCTCAAAAACAACACAATCACTCCTGACAAATAGAGGATCTTTGACTACCATTTTTGCTGTAGCGCCTCAAAAACAGCAAATCACTCCTGACAAATAGTAAATCTTTTACTAATAGTTTTGCTGTAGCACCTCAAAAACAGCAAATCACTTCTGGCAAATAGAGGATCTTTGACTAGCATTTTTTCTGTAGCGCCTCAAAAACAGCAAATCCCTCCTGGCAAATAGAGGATATTTGACTAGCATTTTTGCAGTATCTCCTCAAAAACAACAAAATCACTCCTGACAAATAGTGGGTCTTTGACTAACATTTTTGCTGTAGCGCCTCAAAAACAGTAAATCACTTCTGGCAAATAGAGGATCTTTGACTAGCATTTTTGCTGTAGCGCCTCAAAAACAGCAAATCACTCCTGGCAAATAGAGGATCTTTATAGCGCCTAAAAAAACAGCAAATCACTCCGGGCAAATAGAGGATCTTTGACTAACATTTTTGCAGTATCTCCTCAAAAAAAGCAAATCGCTCCTTTCAAATAGAGGATCTTTGACTAGCATTTTTGCTGTCGCGCCTCAAAAAAAGGAAATCACTACTGGCAATAGAGGATCTTTGACTAACATTTTTTCCGTAACCACTCAAAAACAGCAAATCACTCCTGGCAAATAGAGGATCTTTGACTAGCATTTTTGCTGTAGTGCCTCAAGAACAGCAAATCACTCCATGGAAATAGAGTTTCTATGACTAACATTTTTGCTGTAGTGCCTCAAAAACAGCAAATCACTCCTGGCAAATAGAGGATCTTTGACTAAGATTTTTGCTGTAGCTCCTCAAAAACAGCAAATCACTCTTGGAAAATGAGGGATCTTTGACTAGCGTTTTTGCTGTAGCGCCTCAAAAACAGCAAATCACTCTTGGCAAATAGAGGATCTTTGACTAGCATTTTTGCTGTAGTGCCTCAAAAACAGCAAATCACTCCTGACAAATAGTAAATCTTTGACTAATAGTTTTGCTGTAGCGCCTCAAAAACAGCAAATCACTCCTGGCAAATAGAGGATCTTTGACTAAGATTTTTGCTGTAGCTCCTCAAAAACAGCAAATCACTCTTGGAAAATGAGGGATCTTTGACTAGCGTTTTTGCTGTAGCGCCTCAAAAACAGCAAATCACTCTTGGCAAATAGAGGATCTTTGACTAGCATTTTTGCTGTAGTGCCTCAAAAACAGCAAATCACTCCTGACAAATAGTAAATCTTTGACTAATAGTTTTGCTGTAGCGCCTCAAAAACAGCAAATCACTCCTGGCAAATAGTGGATCTTTGACTAACATTTTTGCTGTAGCTCCTCAAAAACAACACAATCACTCCTGACAAATAGTGGATCTTTGACTAACATTTTTGCTGTAGCGCCTCAAAAACAGCAAATCACTCCTGGCAAATAGAGGATCTTTGACTAAGATATTTGCTGTAGCTACTCAAAAACAGCAAATCACTCCTGTCAAATAGAGGATCATTGACTACCATTTTTGCTGTAGCGCCTCAAAAACAGCAAATCACTCCTGACAAATAGTAAATATTTTACTAATAGTTTTGCTGTAGCACCTCAAAAACAGCAAATCACTCCTGGCAAATAGTGGATCTTTGACTAACATTTTTTCTGTAGCTCCTCAAAAACAGCAAATCACTCTTGGAAAATGAGGGATCTTTGACTAGCATTTTTGCTGTAGTGCCTCAAAAACAGAAAATCACTCCTGGTAAATAAAGGATCTTTGACTAATATTTTTGCAGTATCTCCTCAAAAACAACAAAATCACTCCTGACAAATAGTGGATCTTTGACTAACATTTTTGCTGTAGCGCCTCAAAAACAGCAAATCACTCCTGGCAAATAGAGGATCTTTGACTAAGATTTTTGCTGTAGCGCCTCAAAAACAGCAAATCACTCCTGACAAATAGTAAATCTTTTACTAATAGTTTTGCTGTAGCACCTCAAAAACAGCAAATCACTCCTGGCAAATAGTGGATCTTTGACTAACATTTTTGCTGTAGCTCCTCAAAAACAGCAAATCACTCTTGGAAAATGAGGGATCTTTGACTAGCATTTTTGCTGTAGTGCCTCAAAAACAGAAAATCACTCCTGACAAATAAAGGATCTTTGACTAATATTTTTGCAGTATCTCCTCAAAAAAAACAAAATCACTCCTGACAAATAGTGGATCTTTGACTAACAGTTTTGCTCTAGTGCCTCAAAAACAGCAAATCACTCCTGGCAAATAGAGGATCTTTTTACTAACATTTTTGCTGTAGCTACTCAAAAACAGCAAATTACTCCTGTCAAATAGAGCATCTCTGATAATCAATTTGGCTTGAGCTCCTCAAAAACATTGAATCACTCTTGCCAAATAGAGGATCTTTGAGTAGCATTTGTGCTGTAGGTTCTTGCAAAAAGCAGAGAGGATCGTTGACCAGTAGAACTTTTGCAGTCGGTGTTAAAAACTGCAGCTGTTGTAAACAAAATTTTGACTAGCAATTTTTGCAGTTGGTCTTCGTAAACAGCAGCACACTCCTGTCCAATAGAAGATCTTTGAGGTGCTAAAATCGACAGGTTTTATTGTACCTGAGTGCTCTTCCCATGGTCTCGTAGTTCATGTCGGGCTTGTTCTTGTGTTTGCCCCAAAGTTTGGACACGGCTTTGGAGTCCACCAGCTTGAAGATGCCTTTCTCCCGCTGAGTCCACTTGATGTATTTGGGACAGGTGTTCTTGTCCTGCAGCAAGGCCAGGAGGAATTCCCACAGGTAGATGGTGTTACCTGCAAAATAGCACGCAAACATTTCATCGGACATGTTGAAGCACGCTAAAAACATATTTTTTATTCATCACTCAGACATTATTTTAGGGCTTTCAGTGCGGGCGACAATTTCGGAATGACAGTTCAATAAAAATGAGGAGTGGTTAATCATTTTGCAATGCAGTCTGCTGAAAATGATAGAAAGCGCCATGCTCTATAGCAACTGATGCTGTAGTTAAAGTTGGAATTGCCACCAAACACAGTTGAAGTTATTCAACACTCTCCCAGCTGGCACAGGACATTGACACAACGCTAATTATACGTACATGTCCTTTAAAACTGACTTTGAAACCATGTTGCAAAATAGTTGTATTTGCAAACTGAGACAATGTTGAAGTCCAATGCTGGATCCATGTTGGTAAATAAATAAATAAATCTTGTCAATTAGAGGATCCTAAACAAGCATTTTTACTCTCAGTCCTCAAAAACAGCAAACCAATACTGTCAAAAACAGGATCTTTGACCAGCATTTTTACTCCACATCCTCAAAAAAAGCAAACCTCTCCTGTCAGACGATGTTTGACTAGCATTTTTGCTCAAGGTACTCAAAAACAGCAAAACAAATCTTGTCAAATAGAAGATATTTGACAAGCATTTTTGCTCTCGGTGGTCAAAAATGACCAATTAATCTTGTCAAAATAGAGGATCTTTGACTAGCATTTTTGCTGTAGCATCCCAAAAACAGCAAATCAATATTGTCAATTAGAGGATCTTTGACAAGCATTTTACGCTAGGTCCTCAAAAACAGCAAATCAAACTTGTCAAATAGAGGATCCTTGATAAGCATTTTTTACTCTAGGTCCTCAAAAACAACAAACGAATATCGTCAAATAAAGCATCTTTGACTAGCATGTTTACTGTACATTGTCAAAACCAGCAAATCACTCTATTCAGAGGATCTTCGACAAGCATTTTTGCTCAAGGTCCTCAAAAACAGCAAATAAATCTCGTCAAATAGAGGATCCTTGATAAGCATTTTTACTGTAGGTCCTCAAAAACAGTAAACCAATATTGTCAAATAGAGGATCATTGACTAGCATTTTTACTCCATATCTTCAAGAACAGCAAATCACTCCAGTCAGAGGATCTTTGACTAGCATTTTTGCTCAAGGTCCTCAAAAAAAGCAAAACAAATCTTGTCAAATAGAGGCTATTTGACTAGCATTCTTGCTGTCGGTGCTCAAAAATGGCCAATTAATGTGGTCACAATAGAGGATGTTTGACTAGCATTTTTGCTGTAGGTTCTCCATCCATCCATCCATCCATTTTCTACCGCTTATTCCCTTTCGGGTTCGCGGGGGGCGCTGGCGCCTATCTCAGCTACAATCGGGCGGAAGGCAGGGTACACCCTGGACAAGTCGCCACCGTAGGTTCTCAAAAACAGCAAATCAATATCGTCAAATAGAGGATCTTTGACAAGCATTTTACTCTAGGTAATCAAAAACAGCAAATCCCTCCTGTCAAATCGAGGATATTTGACGAGCGATTTTACTCTAGGTCCTCAAAAAACAGCAAACCGATATGGTCAAATAGAGGATCTTTGACGGGCATTTTTACATTAGATCCTCAAAAACAGCAAATTACTCCAGTCAAAGGATCTGTGTCAAGCATTTTTGCTCGAGGTCCTAAAAAACAGCAAAACAAATCTTGTCAAATAGAGGATATTTGACTAGCATTTTTGCTGTAGGTTCTCAAAAATGGCCAAATAATCTTGTGAAAATAGATGATCTTTGCTGATTGGTTGGGAAATGACCAAATTTCAATGTTCAAATCAAAGCAGAACCCAACATTGATTCCTAATTCGACAAGTTCTCAACGTTGTTTTAATGCAGTGGATCTCAAATATTTCCTGTTGCGCCGTGGCTACAGTGAAGCCAAGTACTACATAGGCTTCTGTCAGCTAAAGTGGTTAGAGCACGCCCCAATTTGTCACGTTTCATGTGTCAGGTCAACTACGAACAATGGGACCCTTCCTACTGTATTTTGTTTTCTCTATTATGATTGTTTCACTGCGATGAGGTGGCGACTTGTCCAGGGTGTACCCCACCTACCGCCCGAATGCAGCTGACATAGGTTCCAGCGACCCCCGCGACCCCAAAAGGGACAAGCAGTAGAAAATGGATGGATGGATGATTGTTTCATTCTTCATTTCAACAAAACAAAATTGTATTTTCTTTCTCTGTTCTTTTTTAGTTCAACAAAGATTTCCATCCATCCATCTTCTACAGCCTATCTCAGCTGCATTCAGGCGGAAGGAGGGGTACACCCTGGACAAGTCGCCACCTCATCGCAGGACCCAACTAAAGTATGCATCCATCCATCCATCCATTTTTCTACCGCTTGTCCCATTTGGGGTCGCTGGAGCCTCTCTCAGCTGCATTTGGGCGGAAGGCGGTGTACACCCTGGACAAGTCGCCACCTCATCGCAGGACCCAACTAAGGTATGCATCCATCCATCCATCCATTTTCCTACCGCTTGTCCCATTTGGGGTCGCTGGAGCCTCTCAGCTGCATTCGGGCGGAAGGCGGGGTACACCCTGGACAAGTCGCCACCTCATCGCAGGACCCAACTAAGGTATGCATCCATCCATCCATTTCCTACCACTTGTCCCATTTGGGGTCGCTGGAGCCTATCTCAGCTGCATTTGGGCGGAAGGCGGTGTACACCCTGGACAAGTCGCCACCTCATCGCAGGACCCAACTAAGGTATGCATCCATCCATCCATTTCCTACCACTTGTCCCATTTGGGGTCGCTGGAGCCTATCTCAGCTGCATTCCGGGGGAAGGCGGGGTACACCCTGGACAAGTCGCCACCTCATCGCAGAACCCAACTAAGGTATGCATCCATCCATCCATTTCCTACCGCTTTTCTCATTTGGTGTCGCTGGAGCCTATCTCAGCTGCATTCCGGGGGAAGGCGGGGTACACCCTGGACAAGTCGCCACCTCATTGCAGGACCCAACTAAGGTATCTATCCATTCATCCATCCATTTTCTACCGCTTGTCCCATTTGGAGTCGCTGGAGCCTATCTCAGCTGCATTCAGGCGGAAGGCGGGGTACACCCTGGACAAGTCGCCACCTCATCGCAGGACCCAACTAAGGTATGCATCCATCCATCCATTTTCTACCGCTTGTCTCATTTGGGTCTGCTGGAGCCTATCTCAGCTGCATTCAGGCGGAAGGCGGGGTACACCCTGGACAAGTCGCCACCTCATCGCAGGCCCCAACTAAAGTATGCATCCATCCATCCATTTCCTACCGCTTGTCCCATTTGGGGTCGCTGGAGCCTATCTCAGCTGCATTCAGGCGGAAGGCGGGGTACACCCTGGACAAGTCGCCACCTCATCGCAGGCCCCAACTAAGGTATGCATCCATCCATCCATTTCCTACCGCTTTTCTCATTTGGGGTCGCTGGAGCCTATCTCAGCTGCATTTGGGCGGAAGGCGGTGTACACCCTGGACAAGTCGCCACCTCATCGCAGGCCCCAACTACGGTATGCATCCATCCATCCATTTCCTACCGCTTTTCTCATTTGGGGTCGCTGGAGCCTATCTCAGCTGCATTCAGGCGGAAGGCGGGGTACACCCTGGACAAGTCGCCACCTCATCGCAGGACCCAACTAAAGTATGCATCCATCCATCCATTTCCTACCGCTTGTCCCATTTGGGGTCGCTGGAGCCTATCTCAGCTGCATTCGGGCGGAAGGCGGTGTACACCCTGGACAAGTCGCCACCTCATTGCAGGACTCAACTAAGGTATCTATCCATTCATCCATCCATTTTCTACCGCTTGTCCCATTTGGAGTCGCTGGAGCCTATCTCAGCTGCATTCAGGCGGAAGGCGGGGTACACCCTGGACAAGTCGCCACCTCATCGCAGGCCCCAACTAAGGTATGCATCCATCCATCCATTTCCTACCGCTTGTCTCATTTGGGGTCGCTGGAGCCTATCTCAGCTGCATTCAGGCGGAAGGCGGGGTACACCCTGGACAAGTCGCCACCTCATCGCAGGACCCAACTAAGGTATGCATCCATCCATCCATTTCCTACCACTTGTCCCATTTGGGGTCGCTGGAGCCTATCTCAGCTGCATTTGGGCGGAAGGCGGGGTACACCCTGGACAAGTCGCCACCTCATCGCAGGCCCCAACTAAGGTATGCATCCATCCATCCATTTTCTACCGCTTGTCTCATTTGGGGTCGCTGGAGCCTATCTCAGCTGCATTCAGGCGGAAGGCGGGGTACACCCTGGACAAGTCGCCACCTCATCGCAGGACCCAACTAAGGTATGCATCCATCCATCCATTTCCTACCACTTGTCTCATTTGGGGTCGCTGGAGCCTATCTCAGCTGCATTCGGGCAGAAGGCGGGGTACACCCTGGACAAGTCGCCACCTCATCGCAGGACCCAACTAAGGTATGCATCCATCCATCCATTTCCTACCGCTTGTCCCATTTGGGGTCGCTGGAGCCTATCTCAGCTGCATTCAGACGGAAGGAGGGGTACACCCTGGACAAGTCGCCACCTCATCGCAGGCCCCAACTAAGGTATGCATCCATCCATCCATTTCCTACCGCTTTTCTCATTTGGGGTCGCTGGAGCCTATCTCAACTGCATTCCGGGGGAAGGCGGGGTACACCCTGGACAAGTCTCCACCTCATCGCAGGACCCAACTAAGGTATGCATCCCTCCATCCATTTTCTACCGCTTGTCCAAAATTTGGGTCGCGGAGGGGTTGCTGGAGCCTATCTCAGCTGCATTCGGGCGGAAGGCGGTGTACACACTGGACAAGTCGCCACCTAATCGCAGAACCCAACTAAGGTATACATGTATCTTCCCTCGAAAAACTAAAAAAAATTTTTTTTTTTTTAATTAAAGTTAAAAAGTAAGTTAAAATTGGTTAAAATTAAAATGTTGGTTTTGTAAAAAATTTAAAATAGGCAGACTGTCACTGAATGTCTTAACTTGCTAAGATTTGTTTCCCCAGTGGTTAACTTATTTTTACACTGGCAACAGAATTGAATGTGTACAAATGCTGTCGGTGCCTCACTAAACTCCAATTGAAGCATACTTGCCAACTTGGAGACCTCCGATTTAGGGAGGTGAGGGATGGAGGTTGGGGGCGTGGTCGGGGTTGAGCGAGCGCCGTGGTTGGGGGCGTGGTTAAGAGGGGAGGAGTATATTTACAGCTATCCATCCATCCATTTCCTACCGCTTATTCCCTTTGGGGTCACGGGGGGAAGGCGGGGTACAGTGTAGATATCTTTATTTATAATTGAGTCACTTGTTTATTTTTCAACAAGTTTTTAGTTATTTTTATATCTTTTTTTCCAACCAGTTCAAGAAAGACCACTACAAATGAGCAAGATTTTGCACTGTTATACAATTGAATAAATCAGAAACTGATGACATAGTGCTGTATTTTACTTCTTTATCTTTTTTTTTTCAACCAAAAATGCTTTGCTCTGATTAGGGGGTACTTGAATTAAAAAAATGTTCACAGGGGGTACATCACTAAAAAAAGCCGTAGATGTTATTGTCACATATGCATGCACATTAGATGGCAGTATTGCCCTGTTTAAGAGTGTCACCACATTGCTGTTTACGGCAGACGAACTGCTTGACTTTATTAAATGTATTTATATTATCATTTGGTGCAGCCGGGCCGGAGCAGGAGGGGATAGAAAGAGAAAAAAAGAAGACAGAGGGGGAAATTGTGGGGATAAGAGGGGGATTAGACAGAGAGACAAAAACAACAGCAAATACAACAACAACAACAATAGAACAACACCAGCACACACAATATGTACAAATATGATCGTAAAAGTGATAGCAAATAAGCATTTAGTGAAATAGATAATATAGTAATGACAATGAGCATTTTTACACTAAAACTGGAGCAATACAAATACCAATAGAAGAAGCGCTATTGATCGTGACTGCTGTTGTTGTGTGTTGTTGCCGCGCTGGGAGGACGTTAATGAGACTGCCTAACAATAAACCCACATAAGAAACCAAGAGCTCGCCCTCGATCATTCTACAATTATAGTGTCATTGGGCGGGCACTCTGTTTATATTATGGGAAAGCGGGCGTGAAAACAGGCTGTCGACACGTCACTCGGGTCCACATGGAGCTGGAGGGGGCGTGGCCTCCAGCTCCTCCTGAATTTCGGGAGATTTTCGGGGGAAAATTTGTCCCGGTAGATTTTTGGGAGAGGCGCTGAATTTCGGGAGTCTCCCGGAAAATCCGGGAGGGTTGGCATGTATGAATTGAAGTGTTTTCTCGTGGTTACCCGCTACTAAAACCATTTCAATCAATCAATCAATGTTTATTTATATAGCCCCAAATCACAAATGTCTCAAAGGACTGCACAAATCATTACGACTACAACATCCTCGGAAGAACCCACAAAAGGGCAAGGAAAACTCACACCCAGTGGGCAGGGAGAATTCACATTCAGTGGGACGCCAGCGACAATGCTGACTGTGAGAAACCTTGGAGAGGACCTCAGATGTGGGCAACCCCCCCCCTCTAGGGGACCGAAAGCAATGGATGTCGAGCGGGTCTAACATGATACTGTGAAAGTTCAATCCATAGTGGCTCCAAGACAGCAGTGAGAGTCCCGTCCACAGGAAACCATCTCAAGCGGATCAGCAGCGTAGAGATGTCCCCAACCGATACAGGCGAGCGGTCCATCCTGGGTCCCGACGAGCGGTCCATCCTGGGTCTCGACTCTGGACAGTCAGTACTTCATCCATGGTCATCGGACCGGACCCCCTCCACAAGGGAGGGGGGGACATAGGAGAAAGAAAAGAAGCGGCAGATCAACTGGTCTAAAAAGGAGGTCTATTTAAAGGCTAGAGTATACAGATGAGTTTTAAGATGAGACTTAAATGCTTCTACTGAGGTAGCATCTCGAACTGTTACCGGGAGGGCATTCCAGAGTACTGGAGCCCGAACGGAAAACGCTCTATAGCCCGCAGACTTTTTTTGAGCTCTAGGAATCACTAATAAGCCGGAGTCTTTTGAACGCAGATTTCTTGCCGGGACATATGGTACAATACAATCGGCAAGATAGGATGGAGCTAGACCGTGTAGTATTTTATACGTAAGTAGTAAAACCTTAAAGTCACATCTTAAGTGCACAGGAAGCCAGTGCAGGTGAGCCAGTACAGGCGTAATGTGATCAAACTTTCTTGTTCTTGTCAAAAGTCTAGCAGCCGCATTTTGTACCAACTGTAATCTTTTAATGCTAGACATTGGGAGACCCGAAAATAATACGTTACAGTAATCGAGACGAGACGTAACAAACGCATGGATCTTTGTAAAATGCCATTCATTTCACACATTCTTAAAGGCCTACTGAAATGAGATTGTCTTATTTAACCCCGGAACAGGTTTCTATTTCTATCATTCCCTCTGTGAGCGTGAACAATTCAGAAGTCAGCCAGCATCTGGGAAGGGTTTGTGTCCGACCTTGCATTGTGTGCGCCGGTCCATTACTCTTCATTTGTGGCGTGCTTTGACCAGAGGTGTTTAAAAACCGTAAAAGGCCCCCCTCCCCCAAGCAGGGGACTCAATCCCAGCTGCTGTGACAGCCTGATGTATTTGCGGGAGACTAAAAGCGAGCCGCCAGCGCTGGCCGTGTCACCCTTTGTGCGGCGCTGAGGGTTGGTCAACGTACTCGGAGGCCTGCAACTCTGTCCCTGCAGGCCCTGAGAGGAGCATCACTCACAACAACCTCCACACAGAACATCACTCAGGAGGAGGAGAGACCTTCATTTTGATTGGCTGCTCACTTGTAATGGAGGCTTACCTTTGCCCTCTTTGCTCTTCTTCCTGAGTGGCAGGTTCGGGCTGGAGATGGGGGAGCAGGATCGAACCATTCGGGGCTTCCTCACTGGGGGTGAGGTCATGCATTAGAAGACCACCAAGACACACACTCACACACACACACACACACACACAAGCGTGCTCTTCAGCAGACTCACCTTTGGATTTCTTCTGCGGCTTCAAGGGACATTTTTGCGGAATCTCGTCCATGGATGAGGTGTCCTCGTCCAGCGACATGTCGAGGGCGCCGTTCTCCATGTGGTCTGGCCTCAGGGGGACGTAGGACAGGTCTGACTCCAGCAGGGCGCCGTAGGTGTGAACTGGAGCAGTGTGGGAAAAGTTCCAGCAAATTTAAATACTGTACTTAAAATATTAGAGGTATTTGACACATTGTTTATAAAAATATACGTGTACATTTACCCCAAAATACATCTTAATCTGGCCAAAAACCCATCATAAGAGACCTCTGCAATTCTGGCAAGATTACATCCGGGAAATAAAAAGGCATGTTTTTTGTTTTTTTTAACTTTTTTTGTGACGCCACACCAGGTACTTAAGGAAAAGTGTGATGATAACCATAGAACTAAGCATATATATATATATATACACCTACACACACACACACACACACACACAAATATCCATCCATCCTCTACTTCCTATTCCCTTCAAGGTCGCGGGGGGCGCTGGAGTCTCTCATATATATACAAATATATTTTTAAATACCCCAAAGGGAAAAAGCGGTAGGAAATGGATGGATATATATATATATATATATATATATATATATATATATATATATATATATATATATACCATCCATACATTTTCTACCGCTTTTTCCCTTTGGAGTCGCGGGGGGGCGCTGGTGTCTATCTCAGCTACAGCCAGGCGGAAGGCGGGGTACACCCTGGACAAGTCGCCACCTCATCGCAGTATATATATATACATATATGTATATATATATATATATATACATATATATATATATATATATATATATATATATACATACACACACATGTATACAGTATATATATGTATATATATATATGTATGTGGGTATGTATATATATATATATATATATACATATATATATATATACACACACACATGTATACAGTATATATATATGTATATGTATATATATGTATGTGGGTATGTGTGTGTGTATATATACATATATATATATATATGTGTATATGTGTGTATGTATATATATATATAATATATATATATATATATATATATATATGTATGGGAAAAAGCGGTAGAAAATGGATGGATGGATGGAGATGTATATATATATATATATATCTCCATCCATCCATCCATCCATCCATCTACTACCGCTTTTTCCCTTTGGGGTCGCGGGGGGGGGGGGGGGGGGTTGTGGGGTTGGTGTGTGTATATATATATATATATATATATATATATATAAAAATAACAAATGTGTCTTACGCATGCGCTTCTCGTCCAGTATGTTGTTTGGGGACTCCATGCTGAGCAGAGCCGCCGCAGCCTCGTTTGTCTCCATGCGGTCTTCTGCACCTGTAACACTCTCTAAACAGGAGAGACAGGACAGTTCTCCATTAGACGTGCATGTTGCACACAAGGAGCAGACACAGGTGAACATGTCCCAACCTGAGAGGTCCACCCCTCCCACCAGGATGGAGGGAGACTCCACCACCTGGAGCGTGTTGTCCATCATGATGCCGTTGGTCACCTCGTCCGACTCCAAGCCCGAGTACACCTGCAGCAGGTCGGTGGCGGGCACCTGCTCCACGATGACGGCGGGGAACACTGACGGGTCGTCCAGCTGGAAAAAAAACACACACACAGTGAGTGGGAGGTGGGAGATTGGCTCGGTCAATGTAAAAGATGAAGATAAAAAGTCCAGCAGATTTATTACACAACCTGACTTATTTTTATAGCCTGGTTAAACCGAGAGAGCAAGTTGAGCTAATATGAGAGGGCAAGTAAGCATGGAGGAGAGGAGCTCATTTCTGCAGGCCTTGGTGTTGTCTGCAGTGAGCCCCCCAACCTACTAAAAACAGTGAGCCCCCCAACCTACTAAAAACAGTGAGCCCCCCAACCTACTAAAAACAGTGAGCCCCCCAACCTACTAAAAACAGACAGCAAGGAGGCGGCCTTCTTGGCTAAAACCAACGACCGTATAGTAAGACGCTATAACTGTCAATTTCACACAGAATGTGCTCCAGGAAGCCTTTAGGGAGTCTTTCTCGCTTTATTTAAACCTCTTTTCGAACCGTCTCATGTCCTTTAATGATAAAAATACAAATATTGCCATCTGCACTTGAATTTAAATAACTTGTCTCCTTCATCCCTACTGTACACAACGTCACATGAATCATAAATTCTGCCTTTTACTGAAGTGCTATTTGTATTTACTTTATACAAATATTTAATAAAGTCAAATACAATATTGCAACAAGTACCCCACAATTATCTTCATTAAATTAAATATGTACAGCCAAAAAAGGCATCTACATAAACAATATCATTTATTATTTACCCAAGAGACTGAGCAAAATAGGTTAAAAAAAATAATATATATATATATGTATACATATACATATATATGTATACATTTATATATACATATATATATATATGTATATATATATATGTATATGTATATATATATATATGTATATATATACATATATATATACACATATATATACATACATTTATATATATATATATATATATATATATATATATATATATATATATATATATATATATAGACACAGTGGGGCAAAAAAGTATTTAGTCAGCCAACGATTGTGCAAGTTCTCCCACTTAAAATGATGACAGAGGTCTGTAATTTTCATCATAGGTACACTTCAACTGTGAGAGACAGAATGTTAAAAAAAATCCAGGGATTCACATTGTAGGAATTTTAAAGAATTTATTTGTAAATTATGGTGGAAAATAAGTATTTGGTCAACCATTCAAAGCTCTCACTGATGGAAGGAGGTTTTGGCTCAAAATCTCACGATACATGGCCACATTCATTCTTTCCTTATCAATCGTCCTGTCCCCTTAGCAGAAAAACAGCCCCAAAGCATGATGTTTCCACCCCCATGCTTCACAGTAGGTATGGTGTTCTTGGGATGCAACTCAGTATTCTTCTTCCTCCAAACACGACGAGTTGAGTTTATACCAAAATGGATACATGGATGATACAGCAGAGGATTGGGAGAATGTCATGTGGTCAGATGAAACCAAAATAGAACTTTTATTGAATTTATACATACAATTGTATTTATTAATTTATCTTGAACACTGCTAAACTAAGATATTTTTCTATTTTCATCAAGTCTATGTATATTTATTCTCTCTAAAAACAAAAAAAAAATACAATCTAAAAAATAATAATTTTGTATGTTCCCAAAAACGTTTTTTACTTTATTTATTTATTGAACAAAATACAAATGTGTTTCTTTCTTTTTCCTAAGTTACGCACTATTTTCATCATCATCATCATCATCTTCCGCTTATCCGAGGTCGGGTCGCGGGGGCAACAGCCTAAGCAGGGAAACCCAGACTTCGCACTATTTTAATTAAGATATATTTATGTTCTTATCAAGTCCGTGCATATTTGTTCCCTCTAAAAAAAATTCCAATAAAAATTACGTAAAAAAAATAAAATTTCACAAAGTTATAGAAATTTGGTACACCCCTTTCGATTTGGTTAAGGTCTTTGACTACCTTTTAAAAAGTGCTTTATGAATAACATGAATTACTATTATTATTATTGTTCTTATTACACACCTTTAGGAGACTGACAAGCCCATTTGTGTCCAATTTGAGCAAAAATTGTTAAAAAAACAAACAAAAAACAAAACATATTTAACTAAATCCATCCGACCACAACCGATAGAGGGCGCCAAAGTGTCATTTATAACTATTAGCCTGTGTGATTGTATGATGCTGTCTAATTATACTCCACAAACACAACAATAACAAATAAACAATGTCATAATAATAAATATTAAAGCATCTATTTGTATGGTCCTGCAGTCTGTGGCATGTTTTGAGGCCCCAAGTCATTAAAATAGCCGTTTTAGATGAAGTACCGCCTTACCACCACCAGATGGCCGCAGAATACACACCAAATAAAAACGACCAGGTTGCTGCTCATCAGCTTGGAAAAACTATTTACAAATGGCCTCGGGGTAGTCATGCTTACAAAGCAGTTAAAAGAAACAATGCAGGGTGTTTCTTCCTTCTTTTTTTTTTTCTTTTTTTAACGACATACCCCAAACAAGCGTCACCTAAAAAGAAAAGAGTGTTGCTCAATCGAGACACAAAAGCCTAAAAACAGCAAACAGGGTCATGCGTCTGCGTCACGCATGCAAAAGCGGGAACTCTTGCTTGACGGAAAGTGCTAGACGGATAGCGAGGGTGCAGCAGCAGGAACAGGAATAAAGGTTGATCTGTGTCTTTGGACAAGTGTCCCATTGTTTGGCGTGGACCTGGCGGGCGTACCAGGTGTCCAGGCCTTGGGGGGGGGGGGGGGGGGGGGGGGGGGGTGGCAAACGGGAACCCCTGCAGCACATTTGGGCTACACTTTAACCAGAGGGCTAACAGAAGTCTTTGTTGTTTGGAGCCTTTGTTCATTTGTAGTTGTCGAGGGACCGTGTAGCCGACAACAAACATCGCTGAGGACCTTTTGCTTTGGCTGCAAACAAAACCGGGAGATTGGCGGAATGTTTCTCATTAGGACGAGACACGCTATCAAGATGGCGCTTGTCTGAGCTCGCTGATGCTCGGCGTCCTTGCGAGAGTCAAGTGTGCCAGGAGGAGACATTTTTGACGTGTGCTGACCTACACCATGCAGCCAGAAGTACAAACCCCGTTTCCATATG
This sequence comes from Nerophis ophidion, assembly GCF_033978795.1. Lineage (NCBI taxonomy): Eukaryota > Metazoa > Chordata > Actinopteri > Syngnathiformes > Syngnathidae > Nerophis > Nerophis ophidion. Next base: position 4,805,059 of record NC_084639.1, on the reverse strand, counting down.
AGTTGGGAAATTGTGTTGGATGTAAATATAAACGGAATACAATAATTTGCAAATTACTTTCAACCCATATTCAGCTGAATATGCAACAAAGACAACATATTTGATGTTCAAACTGAGGAATGCTCATCAAACACTTATTTGGAACATCCCACAGGTGTGCAGGCTAATTGGGAACAGGTGGGTGCCATGATTGGCTATAAAAACAGCTTCCCAAAAAATGCTCAGTCTTCCACAAGAAAGGATGTGAATGTGAATTGTGAATTATATTTATATAGCGCTTTTCTCGAGTGACTCAAAGCGCTTCACATAGTGAAACCCAATATCTAAGTTACATTTAAACCAGTGTGGGTGGCACTGGGAGCAGGTGGGTAACGGCAAACGGGAACCCCTGCAGCACATTTGGGCTACACTTTAACCAGAGGGCTAACAGAAGTCTTTGTTGTTTGGAGCCTTTGTTCATTTGTAGTTGTCGAGGGACCGTGTAGCCGACAACAAACATCGCTGAGGACCTTTTGCTTTGGCTGCAAACAAAACCGGGAGATTGGCGGAATGTTTCTCATTAGGACGAGACACGCTATCAAGATGGCGAGACCCGAGAGCGCTTGTCTGAGCTCGCTGATGCTCGGCGTCCTTGCGAGAGTCAAGTGTGCCAGGAGGAGACATTTTTGACGTGTGCTGACCTACACCATGCAGCCAGAAGTACAAACCCCGTTTCCATATGAGTTGGGAAATTGTGTTGGATGTAAATATAAACGGAATACAATAATTTGCAAATTACTTTCAACCCATATTCAGCTGAATATGCAACAAAGACAACATATTTGATGTTCAAACTGAGGAATGCTCATCAAACACTTATTTGGAACATCCCACAGGTGTGCAGGCTAATTGGGAACAGGTGGGTGCCATGATTGGCTATAAAAACAGCTTCCCAAAAAATGCTCAGTCTTCCACAAGAAAGGATGTGAATGTGAATTGTGAATTATATTTATATAGCGCTTTTCTCGAGTGACTCAAAGCGCTTCACATAGTGAAACCCAATATCTAAGTTACATTTAAACCAGTGTGGGTGGCACTGGGAGCAGGTGGGTAACGGCAAACGGGAACCCCTGCAGCACATTTGGGCTACACTTTAACCAGAGGGCTAACAGAAGTCTTTGTTGTTTGGAGCCTTTGTTCATTTGTAGTTGTCGAGGGACCGTGTAGCCGACAACAAACATCGCTGAGGACCTTTTGCTTTGGCTGCAAACAAAACCGGGAGATTGGCGGAATGTTTCTCATTAGGACGAGACACGCTATCAAGATGGCGAGACCCGAGCGCGCTTGTCTGAGCTCGCTGATGCTCGGCGTCCTTGCGAGAGTCAAGTGTGCCAGGAGGAGACATTTTTGACGTGTGCTGACCTACACCATGCAGCCAGAAGTACAAACCCCGTTTCCATATGAGTTGGGAAATTGTGTTGGATGTAAATATAAACAGAATACAATGATTTGCAAATTATTTTCAACCCATATTCAGTTGAATATGCAACAAAGACAACATATTTGATGTTCAAACTGAGGAATGGTCATCAAACACTTATTTGGAACATCCCACAGGTGTGCAGGCTAATTGGGAACAGGTGGGTGCCATGATTGGCTATAAAAACAGCTTCCCAAAAAATGCTCAGTCTTCCACAAGAAAGGATGTGAATGTGAATTGTGAATTATATTTATATAGCGCTTTTCTCGAGTGACTCAAAGCGCTTCACATAGTGAAACCCAATATCTAAGTTACATTTAAACCAGTGTGGGTGGCACTGGGAGCAGGTGGGTAAAGTGTCTTGCCCAAGGACACAACGGCAGTGACTAGGATGGCGGAAGCGGGAATCGAACCTGCAACCCTCAAGTTGCTGGCACGGCCACTCTACCAACCGAGCTATGCCGCCCCAACATGGGATGGGGCGAGGTACACCCCTTTGTCCACAACTGCGTGAGCAAATAGTCAAACGGTTTAAGAACAACGTTTCTCAAAGTGCAATTGAAAGAAACTTGGGGATTTCAACATCTACGCTCCATAATAGTGAATTAGTGAAGTGAATTATATTTATATAGCGCTTTTCTCTAGTGACTCAAAGCGCTTTACATAGTGAAACCCAATATCTAAGTTACATTTAAACCAGTGTGGGTGGCACTGGGAGCAGGTGGGTAAAGTGCCTTGCCCAAGGACACAACGGCAGTGACTAGGATGGCGGAAGCGGGAATCGAACCTGCAACCCTCAAGTTGCTGGCACGGCCACTCTACCAACCGTGCTATACCGCCATAATATCATCAAAAGGTTCAGAGAATCTGGAGAAATCACTCCACGAAAGCAGCATGACCGGAAACTAACATTAAATGAACTATGAATGCTCCAGGATACCAAAACATGTTGGATAATTCCATGATCCCAACCTTGTGGGAACAGTTTGGAGCATGCCCCTTTCTCCTTTAACATGACTGTGCACCAGTGCACAAAGCAAGATTCATAAATACAATGGTGACAGGATGAACTTGACTGGCCTGCACAGAGTCCTGACCTTCAACCCAATAGAACACCTTTAGACACCAGGCCTTCTTGACCAAGGAGTCAAACTCCTATAAACACACTCCGCAACCTTGTGGACAGCCTTCCCAGAAGAATGAAAGCTGTAATAGCTGCAAAAGGTGGACCCACATCATATTGAACCCTATGGGTTAGGAACGGGATGGCATGTGAGTGAAGGCAGGTGGCCAAATACTTTTGGCTGCTTGTCTCTGCAGAGGTTTGGATGTTGAGTCCGTCCTCTCAGCTCATATTCTCATGCCATAGTGTGGACGAGGCCGACAGAGAGGCTACTTCCTCTTTGTTGTTTCTAATGTTTCCTCGTTTGCATTTCCCCATTTTAATGATGTCCCGCCCACCAAAAATGTACCTTCTGCTTTAACTTTTATGTGAAGAACACCTGCACACTCTGCTGTGGTGACGTCCCAGTACACGATTCCCACTTTGTAAATGTAAAAAAAAAAGCAGAGTTTTTGTTTATAAGACTTGTGCTTGTTTCTAATATGTCAGTTCCCTTATTTAACAACATTGGAAGGGCAAAATATGACATCATCTCTCAGTGTGATGAATCAATCATCAATCAATCAATGTTTATTTATATAGCCCTAAATCACAGGTGTCTCAAAGGGCTGCACAAACCACAACGGCATCTTCGGTAAGGCCCATATAAGGGCAAGGAAAAACTCACCCCAGTGGGACGTCGGTGACAGTGACTATGAAAAACCTTGGAGAGGACTGCATATGTGGGCAACCCGCCCCCCAGGGTAAAGACTCATTGAGATTAAAATCTCTTTTTCACGAGCGATCTGACAAAAAGGGTGGCACAAACAAAGTTACAATAATAATTACAACAAGGTAATGTTGTCCCGATATAGAGATGTCCGATAATGGCTTTTTTGCCGATATTCCCCAATTCTTAATTACCGATTCCGATATCAACCGATACCGATATATACAATCGTGGAATTAACACGTTATTATGCCTAATTTTGTTCTTCAATTTCGAATCTTTAAAATTCAGAATACAACCGAAAAAAAGAAGAGAAAAACTAGCTAATTCGAATATTTCTGAAACAATTAAAAAAAAAAATGAAGTGCATTCATACTCATGTCACTCAATTATTTATTGAAAATCTTGTGTACCATCAACATTTTTATTAACAATAGCTCTAACTTTTTAATTAGAAATAAATCCAGTTCTTAGCCACAATAAAGAAAATGATAAAATCCACATGTAAAATGCTCCATCCATCCATGTTCCACCGCTTGTCCCTTTCAGGGTCGCGAGGGGTGCTGGAGCCTATTTATTTTTTATATTGTATATTTTATTCTATATATACGCATACATGGATATATAAATTAAGTTGGCACATTGTGTAAATCGTAAATAAAAACAAAATACAATGATTTGCAAATAATTTTTCAACTTATATTCAATTGAATAGACTGCAAAGACAAGATATTTAATGTTAGAACTGGAAAAAAGTTGTTATTTTTTGCAAATATTAGCTCATTTGGAATTTGATGCAGGCAACATGTTTGAAAGAAGCTGGCACAAGTGGCAAAAAAGACTGAGAAAGTTGAGGAATGCGCATCAAACAATTATTTGGAACGTCCCACAGGTGTGCAGGCTAATTGGGAACAGGTGGGTGAAGTGAATTGTATTTATATAGCGCTTTTCTCGAGTGACTCAAAGCGCTTTTTACATAGTGAAACCCAATATCTAAGTTACATTTAAACCAGTGTGGGAGGCGCTGGGAGCTGGTGGCTAAAGTGTCTTGCCCAAGGACACAACGGCAGTGACGCGGGGATCGAACCTGGAACCCTCAAGTTGCTGGCACGGTCGCTCTACCAACCGAGCTATGCCGCCCGGTGCCATGATTGCCTGTAAAATCAGCTTCCAAGAAATGCTCAGTCGTTCACAAACAAGGATAGGGTCACCACTTTGTGAACAAATGCATGAGCAAATTGTCCAACAGTTTAAGAAAAAAATTTCTCAACAAGCTATTGCAAGGAATTTAGGGATTTCACCATCGACGGTCCGTAATTTCATCAAAAGGTTCAGAGAATCTAGAGAAATCACGACACGTAAGCGGTGATATTACGAACCTTCTATCCCTCAGGGGGTACTGCATCAAAAAGCAACATCAGTGTGTAAAGGATATCACCTTGTGGGCTAAGGAACACTTCAGAAAACACTTCAGTAACTAATTTGTTGCTTAATCTGTATGTGCAAGTTAAAACTCTACTATGCAAAGCGAAAGCCATTTATCAACAACACCCAGAAACGCTGCTAGCTTCACTGTTCCCGAGCTCATCTAAGATGGACTGATGCAAAGTGGAAAAGTGTTCTCTGGTCTGACGAGTCCACATTTCAAATTGTTTTTGGAAAATGTGGACGTCGTGTCCTCCAGAACAAAGAGGTAAAGAACCATCTGGACTGTTATAGGCGCAAAGTTCAAAAGCCAGCATCTGTGATGGTATGGGGGTGTATTAGTGCCCAAAGCATGAGTAACTTACACATCTGGGAAGGCACCATTAATGCTGAAAGGTACATACAGGTTTTGGAGCAAAATATGTTGTCATCCAAGCTACGTTATCATGGACGCCCCTGCTTATTTCAGTAAAACAATGCCAAGACACGTGTTACTACAGCGTGGCTTCGTAATAAAAGAGTGCGGGTACTATACTGGCATGCCTGTAGTCCAGACCTGTCTCCCTTTGTGGCACATTATAAGGCGTAAAATACGACAACAGAGACCACGGACTGTTGAACAACTTAAGCTGTACATCAAGCAAGAATGGGAAAGAATTCCACCTGAAAAGCTTCAAAAATTGGTCTCCTCAATTCCCAAACGTTTATTGAGTGTTGTTAAAAGGAAAGGCCATGTAACACAGTTGTAAAAATGCCCGCCTGCAAACTTTTTTGAAATGCGTTACTGCCATTACATTCTAAGTTAATGATTATTTGCAACAACAAAAAATAAGTTTCTCAGTTTGAACATTAAATATCTTGTCTTTGCAGTCTATTCAATTAAATATAACTTGAAAGGGATTTGCAAATCATTGTATTCTGTTTTTATTTACCATTTACACAGTGTGCCAACTTCACTGATTTTGGGTTTTGTGTGTATATATATATATATATATATATATATATATATATATATATATATATATATATATATATATATATATATATATATCCATCCATCCATTTTCTACCGCTTATTCCCTTTTTGGGGTCGCAGGGGGCGCTGGCGCCTATCTCAGCTACAATCGGGCGGAAGGCGGGGTACACCCTGGACAAGTCACCACCTCATCGCAGGGCCAACACAGATAGACAGACAACATTCACACTCACATTCACACACTAGGGCCAATTTAGTGTTGCCAATCAACCTATCCCCAGGTGCATGTCTTTGGAAGTGGGAGGAAGCCGGAGTACCCGGAGGGAACCCACGCAGTCACGGGGAGAACATGCAAACTCCACACAGAAAGATCCCGAGCCTGGATTTGAACCCAGGACTGCAGGACCTTCGTATTGTGAGGCAGACGCACTAACCCTTTCTGCCACCGTGAAGCCCTATATATATATATATATATATATATATATATATATATATATGTGTGGAAAAAATCTGATGATTGAGGGAACCCCTCATGAAACAGTTCTGTAGAGATGAAATTCTGATTTGATTCAATTCTTGGGGGTAACGATTACATTTACAATCGTTCAGAATCTAGAGTGGTTTTGGATCGAGAGTCAATTCTGAATCAAATTGTTTCCCCCAAGAATAAAATTGTAATTAATTGTTTAATGCTCAAATATTCACAGCCCTACTAAATATACAGCAATTAAGTTTTGGACCAAATACATACTGTGTTATGACTGTGAATATTTGGGCACCTCACAATTCCAGTTCGATTCGATTCTTGGAAGCGATGAGTCGATTCAGAATCGATTCTTGTTTTACAACGATTCTCGATTTAAAATTCATCCATTTTCTTACGCTTATCCGAGGTTAGGTCGCGGGGGCAGCGGCCTAAGCAGGAAAGCCCAGACTTCCCTCTCCCCAGCCACTTTGTCCTGCTCTTCCCAGGGGATCCCGAGGCGATTCCAGGCCAGCCGGGAGACTTAGTCTTCCCAACGTGTCCTGGGTCTTCCCCGTAGCCTCCTACCAATACTTTTTTTTAACAACACTGGGTGCCAGTTCTATGGTTAACTACATTCTGTCAAACAATAGATAAACAGCTCTGATAAATTTCTGTATTACTTAAAATATATGTATATATTTTTGAATCAAATTCTACCCAAACATTTAATAAAGTCAAATACAAATACAAATACAGCCTTCCCGGTAAGGTTTATTCAGGTGTACTGGAGAGGAGGCTTCGCCGGATAGTCGAACCTCGGATTCAGGAGGAACAGTGTGGTTTTCGTCCTGGTCGTGGAACTGTGGACCAGCTCTATACTCTCAGCAGGGTTCTTGAGGGTGCATGGGAGTTTGCCCAACCAGTCTACATGTGCTTTGTGGACTTGGAGAAGGCATTCGACCGTGTCCCTCGGGAAGTCCTGTGGGGAGTGCTCAGAGAGTATGGGGTATCGGACTGTCTTATTGTGGCGGTCCGCTCCCTGTACGATCAGTGCCAGAGCTCGGTCCGCATTGCCGGCAGTAAGTCGAACACATTTCCAGTGAGGGTTGGACTCCGCCAAGGCTGTCCTTTGTCACCGATTCTGTTCATAACTTTTATGGACAGAATTTCTAGGCGCAGTCAAGGTGTTGAGGGGTTCCGGTTTGGTGGCCGCAGGATTAGGTCTCCGCTTTTTGCAGATGATGTGGTCCTGATGGCTTCATCTGGCCGGGATCTTCAGCTCTCGCTGGATCGGTTCGCAGCCGAGTGTGAAGCGACCGGAATGAGAATCAGCACCTCCAAATCCGAATCCATGGTTCTCGCCCGGAAAAGGGTGGAGTGCCATCTCCGGGTTGGGGAGGAGAACCTGCCCCAAAGTGGAAGAGTTCAAGTACCTAGGAGTCTTGTTCACGAGCAAGGAAAGAGTGGATCGTGAGATCGACAGGCGGATCGGTGCGGCGTCTTCAGTAATGCGGACGTTGTATCGATCCGTTGTGGTGAAGAAGGAGCTGAGCCGGAAGGCAAAGCTCTCAATTTACCGGTCGATCTACGTTCCCATCCTCACCTATGGTCATGAGTTTTGGGTCATGACCGAAAGGATAAGATCACGGGTACAAGCGGCCGAAATGAGTTTCCTCCGCCGTGTGGCGGGGCTCTCCCTTAGAGATAGGGTGAGAAGCTCTGTCATCCGGGAGGAACTCAAAGTAAAGCCGCTGCTCCTCCACATCGAGAGGAGCCAGATGAAGTGGTTCGGGCATCTGGTCAGGATGCCACCCGAACGCCTCCCTAGGGAGGTGTTTAGGGCACGTCCAACCGGTAGGAGGCCACGGGGAAGACCCAGGACACGTTGGGAAGACTATGTCTCCCGGCTGGCCTGGGAACGCCTCGGGATCCCCCGGGAAGAGCTAGACGAAGTGGCTGGAAATAGGGAAGTCTGGGCTTCCCTGCTTAGGCTGCTGCCCCCGCGACCCGACCTCGGATAAGCGGAAGATGATGGATGGATGGATGGACAAATAAAGCAACAAGAGAAGTACCCAACACTTCTCTTTTCTAAAGTAAATCTGTAAAGCAGATATGATCATTTACATCAACTATATGATTTGCCTGAGTGGCTGGAAAGGACAGTCTTTAAAAAAAATTAAATAAAAATGACTTAAGTTTTTATCGACTATTGATTTTTTTTATCGATTAGTTAATTGTTACAAAGAGGCATTATTTTAAAAAAGGATTATTATATGATAGGCTTCACGGTGGCAGAGGGGTTAGTGCGTCTGCCTCACAATACGAAGGCTGTGCAGTCCTGGGTTCAAATCCAGGCTCGGGATCTTTCTGTGTGGAGTTTGCATGTTCTCCCCGTGAATGCGTGGGTTCCCTCCGGGTACTCCGGCTTCCTCCCACTTCCAAAGACATGCACCTGGGGATAGGCCCCTCCCACTTCCAAAGACATGCACCTGGGGGTAGGCCCCTCCCACTTCCAAAGACATGCACCTAGGGATAGGCCCCTCCCACTTCCAAAAACATGCACCTGGGGATAGGTTGATTGGCAACACTAAATGGTCCCTAGGACTCTCGCTGCTGTCTTGGAGCCACTATGGATTGAACTTTCACAGTATCATGTTAGACCCGCTCGACATCCATTGCTTTCGGTCCCCTAGAGGGGGGGGGGTTGCCCACATCTGAGGTCCTCTCCAAGGTTTCTCATAGTCAGCATTGTCGCTGGCGTCCCACTGAATGTGAATTCTCCCTGCCCATTGGGTGTGAGTTTTCCTTGCCCTTTTGTGGGTTCTTCCGAGGATGTTGTAGTCGTAATGATTTGTGCAGTCCTTTGAGACATTTGTGATTTGGGGCTATATAAATAAACATTGATTGATTGATTGATAGTGTGTGAATGTGAGTGTGAATGTTGTCTGTCTATCTGTGTTGGCCCTGCGATGAGGTGGCGACTTGTCCAGGGTGTACCCCGCCTTCCGCCCAATTGTAGCTGGGATAGGCGCCAGCGCCCCCCGTGACCCCGAACGGGAATAAGCGGTAGAAAATGGATGGATGTGAGTGTGAATGTTGTCTGTCTATCTGTGTTGGCCCTGCGATGAGGTGGCGACTTGTCCAGGGTGTACCCCGCCTTCCGCCCAATTGTAGCTGGGATAGGCGCCAGTGCCCCCCGTGACCCCAAAAGGGAATAAGCGGTAGAAAATGGATGGATGGATTATTATATCGGTAAAAAAAAAAAAAAACACTTGAGAATAAATACAATTATCATATCTTAAAAGTACCATATTTACAGTTGTGGTCAAAATTATTCAACCCCCCACACAATTTTGGTGTTTTAGCAAGTTGGACATTTATTCCGTATTTTGTTTATAGTCATATCAAATAAAGATGTGTCAAATAGACAAATGCAACTTAAATTGTAAAACTTTATTTTACAAAATACCAAAAAAGGACATATAAACAAAATACGGAATACATGTCTAACTTGCTAAAACACCAAAATTGTGTGGGGGTTGAATAATTTTGATCACAACTGTATTATTACCGTTTTATCATTTTGAAAAAAGAAAATCTCACATCAATTTGTGCATCTGGAAAGTTGCCACAGCTTTATTACTTTCCACACACATTTTGCTCTCTGACAGCCTTATTCCACAGTTCCAAAGATTCTCCGGGCTCCTCCCACCTCCGAAGACATGCACCTGGGGATATGCTGATCGGCAACGCTAAATTGGTGCTAATGTGTAGAATGTGAGTGCGAATGTTGTCTGTCTGTGTTGGCCCTGTGATGAGGTGGCGACTTGTCCAGGGTGTGCCCCGCCTTCCGTCCGAGATAGACAGGCTCAAGAACCGCCCGCCACCCCGAGAGGGACAAGAGTTAGAAAATGGATGGAATTTTTTTGTCCGTAAATTTCAATTTGTTGACAACATAAAAAAGGCCTCATAAGGGACAAGCGGTAGACAATGGATGGACGGATGGAAATGTTTGCAAATACATTAAAAATCAAAATACACCAAGGAAATGACATTTAGATACTGTAATTACAGTAATAATACACTATTTTTAATTAAAACTATAAATGGCACTGATTTAGGTTAAAGTATAAGTACCAATAATAGTCACACACACACAAGGTGTGGTGAGATTACCCTCTGCATTGATCACCGCCTGGGAGGTGAGGGGAGCAGTGAGCAGCAGCGGTGGCCACGCCCGGAAATTATTTTTGGCGATTTAACCCCCAATTCCAACCCCTTGATGCTGAGGGCCAAGCAGGGAGGTAATGGCTCCCGTTTTTGTAGTCTTTGGTATGGCTCGGCCGGGATTTGAACTCCCGACCTACCGATTTGTATTTAACATTTATACTATTTAACTATAATTATTTATTTAGTCGTAAGATTAAATCATTACACTTAATTTGTACACATTTATAGTAAAATACATAGTTACATATGTTTGGAGCGGTATAGCCGGGTTGGTAGAGTGGCCGTGCCAGCAACTTGAGGGTTCCAGGTTCGATCCCCGCTTCCGTCATCCTAGTCACTGCCGTTGTGCCCTTGGGCAAGACACGTTACCCACCTGCTCCCAGTGCTACCCACACTGGTTTAAATGTAACTTAGATATTGGGTTTCACTATGTAAAGTGGGTTGAGTCACTAGAGAAAAAGCGCTATATAAATATAATTCACTTCACTTTGTTGTTGTTGTTTTTTGATGATGATAAATTAATAATAAAACTTATTTCAGTATAGTCATCCACTGTACTTTATAATGTAATTTATTATTTAATAACTATTTTATTACATTTTATTTTATTGTTTTATTATTATTATTTAATTATTCTTAATTTATTGCATATTTATAAAAATAAGTGTAGATAATATAAAAATCAAAGTAAAATAGAATAAAATGAAATAGTAGTAAATAAAAAAATACAATATTATGGAGTATATAGAAGGCTATAATGTGGCAGACATCATACAAAAGGAATTTGTTTTAATTTGAGCGGTATTTCATATTTATCCATCCATCCATTTTCTACTGCTTGTCCCTTTCGGGGTGGCAGGGGATGCTGGAGCCTATCTCAGCTGTGGGGTACACCCTGGACAAGTCGCCACCTCATCGCAGAGCCAACACAGATAGACAGACAACATTCACACTCACATTCAATGCTTCTTAAATTATTGCATACTTAAATCGTAAAAAAATTGTAGATAATAAAAAAAATAAAAGTAACATTAAATAGTAGTAAATAAAAAAATACCATATTATGGAGTATAGAAGGCTATAGTCCATCCATACATCTTCTTCCGCTTATCCGAGGTCGGGTCGCGGGGGCAGCAGCCTAAGCAGGGAAGCCCAGACATCCCTCCCACCAGCAACTTCGTCCAGTTCTTCCCAGGGGATCCTGAGGCGTTCCCAGGCCAGCCGGGAGATATACTCTTCCCAACATGTCCTGGGTCTTCCCCGTGGTCTCCTACCTGTTGGACGTGCCCTAAATAAGATGCCCGAACCACCCCATCTGGCTCCTCTCCATGTGGAGGAGCAGCGGCTTTACTTTGAGTTCCTCCCGGATGGCAGAGCTTCTCACCCTATCTCTAAGGGAGAGACCCAAACTCATTTCGGCCGCTTGTACCCGTGATCTTGTCCTTTCGGTCATGACCCAAAGCTCATGACCATAGGTGAGGATGGGAACATAGATCGACCGGTAAATTGAGAGCTTTGCCTTCCGGCTCAGCTCCTTCTTCACCACAACGGATCGCCTGTGTATCGGCTGGGGACATCTCTGCGCTGCTGATCAGCCTCCGCTTGGGATGGTTTCCTGCTGGCTCCACTGTGAACGGGACTCTCGCTGCTGTGTTGGATCCGCTTTGGACTGGACTCTCGCGACTGTGTTGGATCCATTATGGATTGATCTTTCACAGTATCATGTTCTCATATGTTCTCATAGTCATCAGTATCATCAGTATCACAGTATCACGTTCTCATAGTCATTATTGTCACCGATGTCCCACTGGGTGTGAGTTTTCCTTGCCCGAGGATGTCGTAGTGGTTTGTGCAGCCCTTTGAGACACTAGTGATTTAGGGCTATATAAGTAAACATTGATTGATTGATTGATACAGCGTCCGCATTACTGAAGACGCCGCACCGATCCGCCTGTCCACTCTTCCCCCACTCGTGAACAAGACTCCGAGGTACTTGAACTCCTCCACTTGGGGCAGGGTCTCCTCCCCAACACGGAGATGGCGCTCCACCCTTTTCCGGGCGAGAACCATGGACTCGGTCGGACTTGGAGGTGCTGATTTTCATCCCAGTCGCTTCACACTCGGCTGCGAACCGATCCGGTGAGAGCTGAAGATCCTGGTCAGATGAAGCCATCAGGACCACATCATCTGCAAAAAGCAGAGACCTAATCCTGCAGCCACCAAAACCAGATCCCCTCAACGCCTTGACTGCGCCTAGAAATTCTGTCCATGAAAATTATGAACAGAATCAGTGACAAAAGACAGCCTTGGCGGAGTCCAACACAAACTGGAAACGGGTCCGACTTACTGCCGGCAATGCGGACCAAGCTCTGGCACTGATCATACAGGGATCGGACCGCCACAATAAGACAGTCCGATACCCCATACTCTCTGAGCACTCCCCACAGGACTTCCCGGGAAGGCTATATTGTGGCAGATATTCCGTTATATCACACAAAAGGAATTTGTTTTAATGTGAGTGGTATTTCAAATTTAAAGGCCTACTGAAACGGTTTAGTTTACTAAATTGCAATTTTAAATTTCCCGCGAGGTATCCTGTTGAAAACGTCGCGGAATGTTGACGCGTGCTTGCGACGTTATTGTTTGGAGCGGACATTTTATCCCAGCACCACTCACGGCTAAAAGTTGTCCGATTTAATCGCATAATTACGCAGTATTCCGGACATCTGTGTTGCTGAATCTTTTGCAATTTGTTCAATGAACAATGGAGACGTCAAAGAAGAAAGCTGTTGGTGGAAAGCGGTGGATTGCAGCTGTGTTTCGTTGTTTGTTGTGAAGCTTTAACAACAGAGCGGTCAAGCGAACATGTTTCTCTACCACATGTCAACCAGCAAGTTTTTGGGTGAGAAAATTGTGATATTAAGTCGGCTCTTACCGGAGACATCAGCGGAGTTTGCGTCCCTCCTGCAACAGCTGTCAAAAAGGTAGCTGTGATCTTGGCTCCTTCATTGGCTTCCCTCAGAGACACTGGCGGTCACCGCAGCCCTTTGACTTTCAGGTATGACTTTATAATCTCACTAAAACACTAGTGATAAACGGGTTGTACTTGTATAGCGCTTTTCTACCTTCAAGGTACTCAAAGCGCTTTGACACTACTTCCACATTTACCCATTCACACACACATTCACACACTGATGGAGGGAGCTGCCATGCAAGGCGCCAACCAGCACCCATCAGGAGCAAGGGTGAAGTGTCTTGCTCAGGACACAACGGACGTGACGAGGTTGGTTCTAGGTGGGATTTGAACCAGTGACCCTCGGGTTGCGCTCAGCCACTCTCCCACTGCGCCACGCCGTCCCTAGTAACACAATAAGCAGATAAGGGAGTTTCCAGAATGATCCGAGTAAATGTGTCTAAAAACATCTGAATCGCTCTCACTGTCGTCACCTCTTTTTTTTTTTTCTTCTAGTGCTTCACTCTAACTTTCCTCATCCACAGGGACGGCGTGGCGCAGTGTAAGAGTGGCCGTGCGCAACCCGAGGGTCCCTGGTTCAATCCCCCACTTAGTGCCAACCTCGTCACGTCCGTTGTGTCCTGAGCAAGACACTTCACCCTTGCTCCTGATGGGTGCTGGTTGGCGCCTTACATGGCAGCTCCCTCCATCAGTGTGTGAATGGGTAAATGTGGAAGTAGTGTCAAAGCGCTTTAAGGTACCTTGAAGGTAGAAAAGCGCTATATAAGTACAACCCATTTATCATTTTATTGTTTATAATAATAATAATAATAATAATAATGGATTACATTCATAACGCGCTTTTCTATTGTTAGATACTCAAAGCGCTCACAGAGAAGTGGGAACCCATCATTCATTCACACCTGGTGGTGGTAAGCTACATCTGTAGCCACAGCTGCCCTGGGGTAGACTGACGGAAGCGTGGCTGCCAGTTTGCGCCTACGGCCCCTCCGACCACCACCAATCATTCAGTGTGAGCGGCACCGGGGGCAAAGGGTGAAGTGTCCTGCCCAAGGACACAGCGGCAGCAATTTTGATGTCAATAGGTGGGAAGCGAACCTGCAACCCTCAGGTTTCTGGCACGGCCGCTCTACCCACTACGCCATGCCGCCCCATTCCTCGCTCAAATTAATGGGGAAATCATGGCTTTCTCGGTCCGAATCGCTCTAGCTGCTGGTGGCCATGATTGTAAACAATGTTCAGATGTGAGGAGCTCCACAACCCGTGACGTCACGCGCACGTCGTCTGCTATTTCCGGTACAGGCAAGGCTTTTTTATTAGCGACCAAAGGTTGTGAACTTTATCGTGGATGTTCTCTACTAAATCCTTTCAGCAAAAATATGGCAATATCGCAAAATGATCAAGTATGACACATAGAATGGACCTGCTATCCCCGTTTAAATAAGAAAATCTAATTTCAGTAGGCCTTTAAATGGCTTTGATCTGACTGAGTCATTGTGACCAGGATCCAAAGAATGGCTTAGAATTTATTATATGTAAATACATGGAAGACCACATGGAGGTCTGTAGGAGAGTTGTTATTGTGGGGGTTATGGGAAGGGTGGGATGAGGTTTGTTTTAGCAGGGTGGGTGCAGCGAGACACAAAGCCAAGGCAGTGGAACAATGTGAGAGATTTGAGAAGGAACGATCCCGTCCTCCCTGCAGACACCTTGAGAACTGGTCGGTCTGGTTAGGCTAGAACAAACGCGAGTCGGGGATCCAGTGACAACCCGTCATTCTGGATCCAGCACACGGCGCCGTCGCCAGCACACCTCAATGCACGCCACTGGACGGAAAAGGCGTGGGAGGGGATGCAAGTTAGTATCTAAACACATGTCCATGCTAGCCTGGCCTGTTTTCCCCTCCCATGCACCCTAACCCCACTGCAGGTTTGTCAGACTGTCACGCTTTAAAAGATGACAGCCCCCCTTGCGGCCCGAGTTGATCCGGGCGGGAAAAGTCTTACAAAACATCACCAGGCAGCAAGTCTGCTCCCATGTACTAAAAAGTGTGCACTCACAGTCTGTAAACACACCCAAAATGTAGACTTGCATGCTGAGAACTACAAACCCTGTTTCCATATGAGTTGGGAAATTGTGTTAAAATATAAACGGAATACAATGATTTACAAATCCTTTTCAACCCATATTCAGTTGAATATGCTACAAAGACAACATATTTGATGTTCAAACTCATAAACTTTATTTTTTTTGCAAATAATAACTTATAATTTCATGGCTGCAACACGTGCCAAAGTAGTTGGGAAAGGGCATGTTCACCACTGTGTTACATCACCTTTTCTTTTAACAACACTCAATAAACGTTTGGGAACTGAGGAAACTAATTGTTGAAGCTTTGAAAGTGGAATTCTTTCCCATTCTTGTTTTATGTAGAGCTTCAGTCGTCCAACAGTCCAGGGTCTCCGCTGTCGTATTTTACGCTTCATAATGCGCCACACATTTTCGATGGGAGACAAGTCTGGACAGCAGGCGGGCCAGGAAAGTACCCGCAATACTTTGTTACGAAGCCACGCTGTTGTAACACGTGCTAAATGCGGCTTGTCTTGCTGAAATAAGCAGGGGCGTCCATGAAAAAGACGGCGCTTGGATAGCAGCATATGTTGTTCCAAAACCTGTATGTACCTTTCAGCATTAATGGTGCCTTCACAGATGTGTAAGTTACCCATGCCTTGGGCACTAATGCACCCCCATACCATCACAGATGCTGGCTTTTGAACTTTGCGTCGATAACAGTCTGGATGGTTCGCTTCCCTTTTGGTCCGGATGACACAATGTCGAATATTTCCAAAAACAATTTGAAATGTGGACTCGTCAGACCACAGAACACTTTTCCACTTTGCATCAGTCCATCTTAGATGATCTCGGGCCCAGAGAAGTCAGCGGCGTTTCTGGATGTTGTTGATAAATGGCTTTTGGGTTGCATAGTAGTGCTTTAACTTGCACTTACGGATGTAGCGGCCAACTGACGGTGGTTTTCTGAAGTGTTCCTGAGCCCATGTGGTGAAATCCTTTAGAGATTGATGTCAGTTTTTGATACAGTGCCATCTGAGGGATGGAAGGTCACGGTCCTTCAATGTTGGTTTCCGGCCATGCCGCTTACGTGGAGTGATTTCTCCAGATTCTCTGAACCTTTTGATGATATTATGGACCATAGATGTTGAAATCCCTAAATTTCTTGCAATTGCACTTTGAGAAACGTTGTTCTTAAACTGTTTGACTATTTGCTCACGCAGTTGTGGACAAAGGGGTGTACCTCGCCCCATCCTTTCTTGTGAAAGACTGAGCATTTTTTTGGGAAGCTGTTTTTATACCCAATCATGGCACCCACCTGTTCCCAATTAGCCTGCACACCTGTGGGATGTTCCAAATAAGTGTTTGATGAGCATTCCTCAACTTTATCAGTATTTATTGCCACCTTTCCCAACTTCTTTGTCACGTTTTGCTGGCATAAAATTCTAAAGTTAATGATTTGCAAAAAAAAAAAAAAAGTTTATGAGTTTTAACATTAAATATGTTGTCTTTGTAGCATATTCAACTGAATATGGCTTGAAAATGATTTGCAAATCATTGTATTCTGTTTATATTTACATTTAACACAATTTCCCAACTCATATGGAAACAGGGTTTGTATGTTTAGAGGCGAAGGGAATGAAATGAGAAGATATGTGCCCTACCTGGTTGATTTCGTCCATCCCGTTACTGGCAAACTCAAACATCAGCTCATTAGGCTGCACGGCGGTGGTCATGGTGGTGTGGACTAAAGCAGTCCAAGTATCGCTGCAGCCACCTCCTGGCTCTTTCTCCAAACAAACAGCGCCCCCAACAGAGGCCCAAAGCTGTGTTCACAGCACCAAGTCGGCCTCGCTGTCTCGCCCGACCCCTCTCTTCTCTTATCCAGACCACAAGATGAGACTCAAAGGGTCGCCCTGGTCCGTCTCCCGATCCACCTGGAGCATCTACACCTGGACGAGCAGAGAAGGACACAGGATGAGCTCGTGAAAATGGACCGTGCATTAAATCCATGTGCGCGGTGCTGTCCAAAGAAGTCAGTTTTATTGCACAGCTGGTAACTGTAGGATATATTATTAAAACTATTTTCAATTAGGACATAAGTTCAGAAAACATAAACAGATGTGCCAGAGTCTTAAATACAACATAAAAACGTTCAAATGTATCAGGAATTCATTAACTCTGGGGGCAGCTCAAACTTATTTTAATGCAATGATTATGTCTCGTTTTTTTTTATTGTATAACAAAATGAAACTGAGGCCATTGGAAACTTTGCACAAACAATCGCTCAAAATCCTTGACCGAAAACCACAACACCACCATCACTGTTTAGTTCTCCAAAAATATAGATTGCTAAATGTAGCGAGCATTCAAAGATTAGCATTAATACAAATGGCCCATCGAATCCTAAAAACACTGCACCAGCGCCACTTAAGCACTTTGTCCAGTTTACATCCGCTGTGACAACTCGGAACACACGAGCCTCCACCAGGGGGCAGTGTAGCGTACCCAGATGTAAAACATCTTTTGCACAATCAGCCTTTTCATATAAAGCCATAAGGGAATGGAACGAGCTCACAACAAACTTGAAAAGTCTAACACAGGGGTCCCTAAATTGTTTGACCCAGGGGCCGCATTGGGTTAAAATAATTTGACCAGCCTGTTGATATATATATATATATATATATATATATAAATAAATAAATGATAAATGGGTTGTACTTGTATAGCGCTTTTCTACCTTCAAGGTACTCAAAGCGCTTTGACACTACTTCCACATTTACCCATTCACACACACATTCACACACTGATGGAGGGAGCTGCCATGCAAGGCGCCAACCAGCACCCATCAGGAGCAAGGGTGAAGTGTCTTGCTCAGGACACAACGGACGTGACGAGGTTGGTTCCAGGTGGGATTTGAACCAGGGGACCCTCGGGTTGCGCACAGCCACTCTCCCCACTGCGCCACGCCGTCCCTATATATATATATATATATATATATATATATATATATATATATATATATATATATATATATATATATATATATATATATATATATATATATATATATATATATATATATATATATATATATATATATATATATATATATATATATATATATATATATATATATATATATATATATATATATATATATATGGAGGAGTTCAAGTACCTAGGAGTCTTGTTCACGAGTGGGGGAAGAGTGGATCGTGAGATCGACAGGCGGATCGGTGCGGCGTCTTCAGTAATGCGGACGTTGTATCGATCCGTTGTGGTGAAGAGGGAGCTGAGCCGGAAGGCAAAGCTCTCAATTTACCGGTCGATCTACGTTCCCATCCTCACCTATGGTCATGAGCTTTGGGTCATGAGCGAAAGAATAAGATCACGGGTACAAGCGGCCGAAATGAGTTCCCTCCGCCGTGTGGCGGGGCTCTCCCTTAGAGATAGGGTGAGAAGCTCTGCCATCCGGGAGGAACTCAAAGTAAAGCCGCTGCTCCTTCACATCGAGAGGAGCCAGATGAAGTGGTTCGGGCATCTGGTCAGGATGCCACCCGAACGCCTCCCTAGGGAGGTGTTTAGGGCACGTCCAGCTGGTAGGAGGCCACGGGGAAGACCCAGGACACGTTGGGAAGACTATGTCTCCCGGCTGGCCTGGGAACGCCTCGGGATCCCCCGGGAAGAGCTAGACGAAGTGGCTGGAGATAGGGAAGTCTGGGCTTCCCTGCTTAGGCTGCTGCCCCCGTGACCCGACCTTGGATAAGCGGAAGATGATGGATGGATGGATGGATATATATATATTTATATATATATATATGTATATATATATATATATATATATATATATATATATATATTTATCATCGATTGGAAAATGTATTTTTAGACAATGTGATTTGCCTGAGCAGCTAGGAGACTCTGAGAGTAACAAGCAACAAGCGGTAGAAAATGGATTAGAAAGGACAAAAAAAAGTTCAACTTCCTACGGGGCCAGATCTCGAACGCTGGCGGGCCGCTTCTGGCCCGCGGGCCGTAGTTTGGGGATCACTGGTCTAACAGATTACTCTTCATTCACAATTGAAGTTAAAAAGTGGCTTTGGAGCAATCAAAGCTGCTCACACGGTCAATAAGGTGGCCACTATGTTTGACACATCAACTTAATGTTTATTATATTTATCCATGACAGCATTTTTGTTGTAAATTGTGAGGTGTTTCTGTTAAAGTCATGTTTTTTTACTTTACAAATGATGACAAATGTGAACAATGTATTGTCTTTGTGTGATGATGTAAATGAGATGTGGTTGTATTATATATTAAGTATGTGTCCATGAAAGGGCATTTTATGACTTTTGTTAATTTGATTACATGCTACGGTGTGATTTTATTGTCATAATTTTATTGCATGATTTTTGTATCCCTTATAGCCAGGGACTGCAGATGGAAATGAGCTATTTAGCTATAATCTGGTACAGAACATATCTGTCTTTGAGCTTAATGTTTCTGTGCATTGTTCCTTCAAATAAAGACTCAACTAAAAAAAACAGAAGGAGTTTTGCCAGAGTTAGTTTTTGTTGACGGTGACCCAAATACATGTTGCTCTATGCTGGCAAAAGAAGTTGTTCAACATTATAGCTAATCCTTGAGCGGCAACTCAAGTCCTAAAGGGAAAAATCTGGATTTATTTTGTTAAAATTAATTCAATAGCTGCGATAATACACAATTTGTAGTGTTATGCTGGCAAAAGAAAAGTTATTTTGTACAGCTGTTCATTGAGTGGCAAATTGGTTTGTGTTGAAGTTAAAACAAAATTTGTAAAAAACTGCATAATATTCAGGGTGTTATGCTGGCTAAAGAGAATGTTCCGGTGTACAATTAATCTCTTCTTGATAAAACTGGATCGATTTTGTCAAATTTAACCCGAAATGTGAGACAGTACAAACTTGTGGTGCTCTGCAGGCAAAAGAAGACGATTTGCTGGCAAAAGAAAGATTACGCTGTACAACTATTCCTTAAGTGGCAAATCCAAATCATTGATTTTGTTAAAGTTGAATCAAAATGAGTGGAAATCCATGCAAAAGTGGGTGAACAATGCTGGCAAAAGAAGAGCTTTTCAAGCAAAATATGTTTGGTTCTACAGTTAGTTATTGAGAAGCAAATCTGGTTCAACTTAATACACAATGTGCAACAATATGTGGCTCTATGCTGGATTCAAAATGAGTGGAAATCTGTGCAAAAGTCGATGAACAATGCTGGCAAAAGAAGGGCTTTTCAAGCAAAATATGTTTGGTTCTACAGTTAGTTATTGAGAAGCAAATCTGGTTCAACTTAATACACAATGTGCAACAATATGTGGCTCTATGCTGGCAAAAGAAGAGGTTCCGGTTTCTAGTTAGTCCTTTAGTCTTTCGGATTCAAAATGAGTGGAAATCTGTGCAAAAGTCGATGAACAATGCTGGCAAAAGAAGGGCTTTTCAAGCAAAATATGTTTGGTTCTACAGTTAGTTATTGAGAAGCAAATCTGGTTCAACTTAATACACAATGTGCAACAATATGTGGCTCTATGCTGGCAAGAGAAGAGGTTCCGGTTTCTAGTTAGTCCTTTAGTCCTTCGGATTCAAAATGAGTGGAAATCTGTGCAAAAGTCGATGAACAATGCTGGCAAAAGAAGGGCTTTTCAAGCAAAATAAGTTTGGTTCTCCGGCTAGTTTTTGAGAAGCAAATCTGGCAAATCTTGCTCAAGTTAGTACAAAATGTGCAGCTATATTTGGTTCTATGCTGGCAAAAGAAGCGATTCCAATGTATAGTTAGTCCTTCAGGGAAAAATCTGGATTGCTTTTGTTAAATTTAACCTGAGATGTGTGACAGTACACATTTGGGGTGCTATGCTGGCAAAAAAAGCTGATTTGCTGGCAAAAGAAAGATTACGCTGTACAGGTATTCCTTAAGTAGCAAATTGAAATAATTAATTTCGTCAAAGTTCAATCAAAATGAGTGGAAATTTTTGCAAAAGTCGGTGCACAATGCTGGCAAAAGAAGGGCTTTTTTCGGGCAAAATGAGTTTTGCTCTACAGCTATTTATTGAGAAGCAAATCTGGCTCAAATTAATACACAATTTGCAACAATATGTGGCTCTATGCTGGAAAAAGAAGAGGTTCCGGTGTCTAGTTAGTCCTTCGGATTCAAATGAGTGGAAATCTATGCAAAAGTCGAGTGGAAATCTGTGCAAAAGTCGATGCACAATGCTGGCAAAAGAAGAGCTTTTTTCGGGTAAAATACGTTTGGTTCTACAGCTAGTTATTGAGAAGAAAATCTGGCTCAACTTAACACACAATGTGGAACAATATGTGGCTTTTTGACGACAAAAGAAGAGGTTCCGGTGTCTAGTTAGTCCTTTAGTCCTTCGGATTCAAAATGAGTGGAAAATCTGTGCAAAAGTCGATGAACAATGCTGGCAAAAGAAGGGCTTTTCAAGCAAAATAAGTTTGGTTCTCCAGCTAGTTTTTGAGAAGCAAATCTGGCAAATCTTGCTCAAGTTAGTACAAAATGTGCAGCTATATTTGGTTCTATGCTGGCAAAAGAAGCGATTCCAATGTATAGTTAGTCCTTCAGGGAAAAATCTGGATTGCTTTTGTTAAATTTAACCTGAGATATGTGACAGTACACATTTGAGGTGTTCTGCTGGCAAAAGAACCTGATTTGCTGGCAAAAAAAGCTGATTTGCTGGCAAAAGAAAGATTACGCTGTACAGCTATTCCTTAAGTAGCAAATTTAAATAATTAATTTTGTCAAAGTTCAATCAAAATTAGTGGAAATTTTTGCAAAAGTCGGTGCACAATGCTGGCAAAAGAAGGGCTTTTTCCGGGCAAAATGAGTTTTGCTCTACAGCTATTTATTGAGAAGCAAATCTGGCTCAAATTAATACACAATTTGCAACAATATGTGGCTCTATGCTGGAAAAAGAAGAGGTTCCGGTGTCTAGTTAGTCCTTCGGATTCAAATGAGTGGAAATCTATG
This sequence comes from Nerophis ophidion, assembly GCF_033978795.1. Classification (NCBI taxonomy): domain Eukaryota; kingdom Metazoa; phylum Chordata; class Actinopteri; order Syngnathiformes; family Syngnathidae; genus Nerophis; species Nerophis ophidion. The sequence goes on along the minus strand of NC_084639.1, from coordinate 4,782,607 downwards.
CAAAAGTCGATGCACAATGCTGGCAAAAGAAGAGCTTTTTTTGGGGTAAAATACATTTGGTTCTAAAGCTAGTTATTGAGAAGAAAATCTGTCCCAACTGAATACACAATGTGGAACAATATGTGGCTTTATGATGGCAAAAGAAGAGGTTCCGGTGTTTAGTTAGTACTTTGGATTCAAATTTATTGAAATCTGCGCAAAAGTCGACGCACAATGCTGGCAAAAGAAGAGCTTTTCCAGCAAAATAAGTTTGTCGTTCTATGCTGGCAAAAGAAGAGATTCCAATGTATAGTTTAGTCCTCCAGGGAAAAAATCTGGATTGCTTTTGTTCAATTTAACCTGAGATGTGCGACAGTACACATTTGGGGTGCTCTGCTGGCAAAAGAAAAGTTACTATGAACAGCTATTGAGTTGATTGAGTTGGAAATCTGCACAAAGGTCAGTGCACAGTGCTGGCAAAAGAAGCGCTTTACGAGCAAAAGAGGTGACGTTGTACAGAGGGGAAAATTAGGAATGATTTCTTTCAATCAAAAAGCTGAGATACTGGTCTTGAACAGTAGGGCACTGTGCTGGCTAAAGAGGAGTATTGTGGGCAAAAGAAGTTCTGCCTCCAAATGTGCAACAATATGGGGCTCTATGCCGGCAAAAGAAGTAGCTATAGTATTTTTTTTATTAAAGCTACTTCAAATGTGCCATAATTAATGATTCAATTCAAGGAATCCTATAGTCGTACTAGCACACATGAGACGGCTTTAAAAGTAGAACCCGAGGTCCTAGATTTAGCCTAATGAGTGCTACAAGAACCAGTGTATGTAGAGCATGTTGCCATGTCATGCTGGCACAAGAAGAGGTCCTGCAGTTATTCGTAATAAGTTAATTTTTAAATGATAATGATAAATGGGTTGTACTTGTATAGCGCTTTTCTACCTTCAAGGTACTCAAAGCGCTTTGATACTACTTCCACATTTACCCATTCACACACACATTCACACACTGATGGAGGGAGCTGCCATGCAAGGCGCTAACCAGCACCCATCAGGAGCAAGGCTGAAGTGTCTTGCTCAAGGACACAACGGACGTGACGAGGTTGGTACTAGGTGGGGATTGAACTACGGACACTCGGGTTGCGCACGGCAAACTCTCCCACTGCGCCACGCCGTCTAACACTGTTACAAATATGCGCCACACTGTGAACCCACACCAAACAAGAATGACAAAGACATTTCGGGAGAATAACCGCACCGTAACACAACATAAACACAACAGAACAAATACCCAGAAACTCTTGCAGCACTAACTCTCCCAACCCCGCCCACCTCAACCTCTTCATGCTCTCTCAGGGAGATCATGTCCCAAATTGCAAATTCCAAGCTGCTGTTTTGACGCATGTTAAAAAAAATAATGCACTTTGTGACTTCAATAATAAATATGGCAGTGCCATGCAGGCATTTTTTTCCATAACTTGAGTTGATTTATTTTGGAAAACCTTGTTATATTGTTTAATGCATCCAGCGGGGCATCACAACAAAATTAGTCAAAATATTGTGTTAATTCCACGAATGTATATATCGGTATTGGTTGATATCGGAATCGGTAATTAAAAGTTGGACAATATCGGGATATCAGCAAAAAAGCCATTATCGGACATCTCTATTTAATATATTTTTCTTCTGGTCTTAATTTACCATAGCCATAGGTCATAAAAAAACACCAATAATTATTAATATCGAACAATATAAAACACTTATATCGTGATATGTTGATATGTTAATAGTTTTTTGTATGCTAGTGAACAGGGTGGGTGCTTAATATTGAGACTCTGGATTATTTTGGTTCAAATTGATTAAAAATGTGCAATCCGTTGTGTTAAAGGCCTACTGAAAGCCACTACTAGCGACCACACAGTCTGATAGTTTATATATCAATGATGAAATATTAACATTGCAACACATGCCAATACGGCCTTTTTAGTTTACTAAATTGCAATTTTAAATTTCGCGCCGAAGTATCCTGCTGAAACGACGCGTGCGCGTGATGTCACACATTGTAGAGGACATTCTGTTCTAGCACCGTTCCCAACTATAAGTCATCAGTTTTCATCGCATAATTACACAGTATTCTGGACATCTGTGTTGCTGAATCTTTTGCAATTTGTTCAATGAATAATGGAGACGTCAAAGAAGAAAGCTGTAATTGGGAAGCGGTGTATTGCGGCCGCCTTCAGCAAAACAAACACAGCCGGTGTTTCATTGTTTACATTCCCGAAAGATGACGGTGAAGCTCTACTATGGAACAGAGCGGTCAGGCGAACACGGTTGGATTGTGCCACACACACAAAGTACAGTGTATTATGCAGCGATCATTTCGAAAGATCGTGTTTCGAAGAGGGTTCCTTGCGAAGGGCAGAGATGGAAATCGCCGCCACCCGTCGACTGGTGCTGAAGAAAGGTGCCGGGCCGATCTTCAGATCGTACAAGTATGACCATATAATCTCACTAAAACACTAGTAACACAATAAGCAGATAAGGGATTTTACAGAATTATCCTAGTAAATTTGTTTGATAACATCTGAATCGCTCCCAGTGTATAGTCCTTTTTTTTCCTAGTCCTTCACTCTCACTTTCCTCATCCACAAATCTTTCATCCTCGCTCAAATTAATGGGGAAATCGTGGCTTTCTCGGTCCGAATCGCTCTCGCTGCTGGTGGCCATGATTGTAAACAACGTGAGGAGCTCCACAACCCGTGACGTCACGCGTACATCGTCTGCTACTTCCGGTACAGGCAAGGCTTTTTTATCAGCGACCAAAAGTTGCGAACTTTATCGTGGATGTTCTCTACTAAATCCTTTCAGCAAAAATATGTCAATATCGCGAAATGATCAAGTATGACACATAGAATGGACCTGCTATCCCCGTTTAAATAAGAACATCTCATTTCAGTAGGCCTTTAAAAGATGATGACGATTTGCTAGCAAAAGAAACAGTTCTGCTACAAAGAAAGTCATGATTATTTTTGGAAAAAAAAAAAAACAAAAAAAAAAACCCCCGGGAGTGTATGTTTTCATCACATGATCTGCTGAGGCCGGAATAAAGCCTCCCACCACCGCACACGATCACCAAGGTGACAGATCACTCTTGTGACGCTGTACTGCATAACCCAAGGCTCTTACTGGAACCACGGCTAGGGTGTGTGTGTGTGTGTGTGTGTGTGTGTGTGTGTGTGTGTACCAAAGACCTGAGACCCCCACGCAGGTTTCAGTGCAGAGGGACGGGAGTGGCTCATGTTGGGTTGAAGAATTAATTGAGCCTAGGGGCCCGCACACACACACACACACACACACACACACACACACACACACACACACACACACACACACACACACACACACTTGTATTTGTTAACTTCTTGAGACTTGTGAAAAATGCCTACCTATTTAGGACTACCCTTTCTAGAAATATAAAGATTTGAATGTACAACATACAATCCAACGCCCTCGACGCAAATCCCGTAGATTGGATGAAAAAAAAAAAAAAAAGCGCCTGAGAGCTGCGGCCTACCACCATGACCCCCGCACTCCCTTCCCTCTGTTGCTAGATATCTCGAGATGTATGTTGTAATATGTATATGTGCTTTGCTATGGAGTTTTTTTTCCCACTCCAGACTGGGCCCCCTTAGGAGCCCAGTCTAGATTGTATTTTTTTACTCATCCTTCACCAGCGTTATACCGTTTTCCCATCTTTTAGTGTTCCTGTTCTGTAATCCTGTACACTGTTTATTTGTCTAATATTGAACAGGTTTGTGCTGAAAACAACGTTTCGTTGTACTTGTGCAATGACAAAGAACTATCTATCTATCTATCCATCCATCCAATAATATATAAAAACTATGCAAATATAAAAAAGGTTTTAGTATTTTTTTTTTTAGTATGTCTCTATATGAGATCGGTAGGTCGTGAGTTCAAACCCCGGGCGAGTCATACCGAAGACTATTAAAAAGGGACTCGTTACCTCTCTGCTTGGAATTGGGGGTTAAATCAACAAAATAATTCCCGGGCATGGCCACCGCTGCTGCTCACTGCTCCCCTCACCTCCCAGGGGGTGAGGGTGATGGATCAAATGCAAAAGTTGATTTCACCACACCTAGTGTGTGTGTGACAATCATTGGTACTTTAACTTATGTACATATTGATTTTTTTAATTATTATTAATTCCGGCCAAAGGGGGCGCATTTCAATTTTTTACACACACTTGTTATTACATATGATGGCAAGAGGAGGAGCGCTTTTAAAACCGACACACAGTTTTCAGCACAGTCCCACACAAGAGCAGACAAACATTACAGGGAGGAAGAACAGGACCAGGGTCTTTTAAAAAGGCGGAAAACAGGTAAACATTGTGGGGGAGGGGATGGGGGTTGGGGGGCAGTATAAAAATGTTCAGTCTATGGCTGGACTCCCGAGGGATGGGGTCCAGACTGAGACCAGGAAAAAAAAACCTCAATAGCCATAGCGCACACAAGTTACAAAGAATACACAAGACTTGCAACAGAGTCAATTTGAAAAATCCCTCCTTTTTGGGACCACCCTAATTTAGACATTCTCTATTAGATGCTATGATTTTCCGTATTGGGACCATGTTTTATGTCCTAACTTGTTCACACCTCCTCATATGGAAGGTACTTTTCCTTGTTGGTGTCCCAACAAGGGTAGAAATACAAGAAAACACACACACACACACAAGTACACACACTTTCTTGTATTTGAGACCTGCAAAAATGCCTACCTCTTTAGGACCACCCTTTCTAGAAATATAAAGATTTGTACTTACAACATTAATAATATATACAAACAATGCAAATATAAAAAAGGTAAGGTTTTAGTATATATATATTTTTTTTTTCTTAGTATGTCTCTATTTGAGATAGGTAGGTCGTTGAGTTCAAACGCCGGCCTAGAATAATGTTCAGTCTAAGGCTGGAGGGGGTCCAGACTGACACCAGGAAAACAAACAACTCAATAGCCATAGCGCACACAAACAAAGAATACACAAGACTTGCAACAGAGTCAATTTGAAAAGTCCCTCCTTTTTGGGACCACCCTAATTTAGACATTCTCTATTAGATGCTATGGTTTTCCGTATTGGGACCATGTTTTATGTCCTAACTTGTTCACACCTCCTCATATGGAAGGTACTTTTCCTTGTTGGTGTCCCAACAAGGGTAGAAATACAAGAAAACACACAAAGACACACACACACATACACACACTTTCTTGTATTTCTTACCTTATTGAGACCTGCAAAAATGCCTACCTCTTTAGGACCACCCTCTCTAGAAATATAAAGATTTGTACTTACAACATTAATAATATATAAAAACAATGCAAATATAAAAAAGGTAAGGTTTTAGTATGTTTTATTTTTTTTCTTAGTATGTCTCTATTTGAGATCGGTAGGTTGTTGAATTCAAACGCCGGCCTTGAATAATGTTCAGTCTAAGGCTGGAGGGGGTCCAGACTGACACCAGGAAAAAAAAACCTCAATAGCCATAACGCACACAAGTTACAAAGAATACACAAGACTTGCAACAGAGTCAATTTGAAAAATCCCTCCTTTTTGGGACCACCCTAATTTAGACATTCTCTATTAGATGCTATGGTTTTCCGTATTGGGACCATGTTTTATGTCCTAACTTGTTCACACCTCCTCATATGGGAGGTACTTTTCCTTGTTGGTGTCCCAACAAGGGTAGAAATACAAGAAAACACACACAGACACACACACAATTACACACACTTTCTTGTATTTGAGACCTGCAAAAATGCCTACCTCTTTAGGACCACCCTTTCTAGAAATATAAAGATTTGTACTTACAACATTAATAATATATACAAACAATGCAAATATAAAAAAGGTAAGGTTTTAGTATTTTTTTTTTTTTTCTTATTATGTCTCTATTTGAGATCGGTAGGTCGTTGAGTTCAAACGCCGGCCTAGAATAATGTTCAGTCTAAGGCTGGAGGGGGTCCAGACTGACACCAGGAAAACAAACAACTCAATAGCCATAGCGCACACAAACAAAGAATACACAAGACTTGCAACAGAGTCAATTTGAAAAATCCCTCCTTTTTGGGACCACTCTAATTTAGACATTCTCTATTAGATGCTATGGTTTTCCGTATTGGGACCATGTTTTATGTCCTAACTTGTTCACACCTCCTCATATGGAAGGTACTTTTCCTTGTTGGTGTCCCAACAAGGGTAGAAATACAAGAAAACACACAAAGACACACACACACATACACACACTTTCTTGTATTTGTTACCTTATTGAGACCTGCAAAAATGCCTACCTCTTTAGGACCACCCTCTCTAGAAATATAAAGATTTGTACTTACAACATTGATAATATATAAAAACAATGCAAATATAAAAAAGGTAAGGTTTTAGTATGTTTTATTTTTTTTTCTTAGTATGTCTCTATTTGAGATCGGTAGGTTGTTGAGTTCAAACGCCGGCCTAGAATAATGTTCAGTCTAAGGCTGGAGGGGGTCCAGACTGACACCAGGAAAAAAAAACAACTCAATAGCCATAGCGCACACAAACAAAGAATACACAAGACTTGCAACAGAGTCAATTTGAAAAATCCATCTTTTTTGGGACCACCCTAATTTAGACATTCTCTATTAGATGCTATGGTTTTCCGTATTGGGACCATGTTTTATGTCCTAACTTGTTCACACCTCCTCATATGGAAGGTACTTTTCCTTGTTGGTGTCCCAACAAGGGTAGAAATACAAGAAAACACACAAAGACACACACACACACATACACACACTTTCTTGTATTTGTTACCTTATTGAGACCTGCAAAAATGCCTACCTCTTTAGGACCACCCTCTCTAGAAATATAAAGATTTGTACTTACAACATTAATAATATATACAAACAATGCAAATATAAAAAAGGTAAGGTTTTAGTATGTTTTATTTTTTTTTCTTAGTATGTCTCTGACAACAGGAAAAAAAACAACTCAATAGCCATAGCGCACACAAACAAAGAATACACAAGACTTGCAACAGAGTCAATTTGAAAAATCCATCTTTTTTGGGACCACCCTAATTTAGACATTCTCTATTAGATGCAATGATTTTCCGTATTGTGACCATGTTTTATGTCTTTACTTGTTCACACCTCCTCATATGGAAAGTGCTTTACTTTGTTGATGTCTCAAGAAGGGTAGCAATACAAGAACACACACACACACACACACACACACACACACACACACACTCGTCTTTCCCAGGGTTGGTGGCAGGGGAGGTCCCAATGTCAACACACACATCTACACAACCACACACAATCACACACTTCTTTGCTGCAAATTGGAGATTATTTGCTTTGAACTGTCTCTGTGAAAGTTGCAGGTCCAAGGTGGGGTTAAAAACAAGGGGGGGGTGCAGTTTTTTGTTTGCATTCCACGCAAAATGTGCAAAAATATGTGTTGACAAATATAAAATATATGCTCATAAGTTTACATACCCTGGGAGAATTTATAATCTATTGCCCATTCTTCAGAGAATATGAATGATAACACAAAAACCTTTCTTCCACTCATGCTTAATGGTTGTGTGAAGCTATGTATTGGCAAACAACTGTGTTTACTCTTTTTAAATCAAAATGACAAAAGAAAGTACCCAAATGACCCTTATCGAAAGTTTACATATCCCAGTGACTTTGATCCGATAACATGTACAAAAGTTGACACAAACAGGTTTGAACGGCTAATCAAGGTTCCAATCCTCACCTGTGACCTGCTTGTTTGTAATTAATGTGTGTGTAAAAGGTCAGTGAGTTTCTGGGCTTCTGACAGACCATTGCATCTTTCATCCAGTGCAGCTCAGATGTTTGTGTATTCTGAGTCATGGGGAAGGCAAAATAATTGTCAAAGGATCTGCCAGAAAAGGTGATTGAACAGGAAAGGGGTATATAAAGGTATCCAAGGAATTGAGAATGCCAATCAGCAGTGTTCAAACGCTGATTAAGTAGTGGAAAATGAGGGATTCAGGTAGACCAGCACAGATTTCAGCCACAATAGTCAGGAAAATTGTTCAAGATGCAAAGAAATATCCATGTATAACTTCAGCTGAAATACAGGACTCCCTGAAAAATTGTGGTGTGGCTGTTTCAAGATGCACAATAAGGAGGCACTTGAAGAAAAATGGGCTGCATGGTCGAGTCGCCGGAAGAAAGCCATTTCTGCACAAATGTCACAAATTATCCCGCTCATATTACGCCAAACAGCACAAAGACAAGCCTCAAAACTTCTGGAACAAAGTAATTTGGAGTGATGAAACCAAAATTGAACTTTTTGGCCACTTGACCATGCAGCCCATTTTTCCCTTTCTCAGCTTTTATCATTCATATTCTCTGAAGAATGGCCAAGAAATCATAAATTCTCCCAGGTTATGTAAACTTATGAGCACAACTGTAGTTGGCTCCTAGCTTAACGGGCAAATTGTATTAAATCCGCTTCAGCTTTGGTGTTATCGATCTAAAATCTGCCGAGAAATAGTGTCTCTGTATCGACCAAAGAAGAAACCTTCCTGCCGAAAGAAGTTTGTAAAAAAAACTAGTAGGCATATGCTGGTAAAAGAAGTGATTTCACGGTGTAGTTCGAAAGTCGGCGGACACATTTTTGCGAGTCAGAAGTTGATCCAAAATACGCGGAGGTGAGAAGAAAAAGTTGTGGTACTCTGCTGGCAAAAGAAGTGGCATTTTGGCCAAAAATTAAATCAATAAAAAGTTTTGCTGCTCTTCAGCAAGTAATTATGGATATAATAATGACAATATAGATTTACTTGTTTGATTTTTATACTCAGCAAAATTGAGAAAAAATTACAATAAAATGGTGTCTCAGTAATAGCCCAATAAGAGGTTTTGCTAGCAGAAGAAGTTCTACCATATATCTAGCCAATGACTGGCTTATTTTTTTGAAAATCTGAATTCTTTTCTAGTAAATGAAGTGGGTTTTTTATTTAAAAAAAATTAAAAATACGATTTGGCTAACTTTTTTGACGCAAAATGTATACAATTCTGGATAATATGCTAGCAAAAGAAGTAGCTTAGCATGCAAAATAGGAGGTTCCACAAACATTCGGTCAGGACTGGCCCGTTTTTGTTGGTTATGACACAAAATAGGCCAAAATATCTGGAAAGATCTGAGTGCTTTGATAACGCTTTACATTTTTGACACAAAATGTATACAATTTTGAATAATATGCAAGCAAAAGAAGTAGCTTAGCTGGCAAAATAGGAGGTTCCACAAAACATTCGGTCAGGACTGGCTCATTTTTTTTGTTTATGACACAAAATACAAACCCCGTTTCCATATGAGTTGGGAAATTGTGTTAGATGTAAATATAAACAGAATACAATGATTTGCAAATCATTTTCAACCCATATTCAGCTGAATATGCTACAAAGACAACATATTTGATGTTCAAACTGATTAACATTTTTTTTTGGGCAAATAATCATTAACTTTAGAATTTGCTGCTAGCAACACGTGACAACGAAGTTGGGAAAGGTGGCAATAAATACTGATAAAGTTGAGGAATGCTCATCAAACACTTATTTGGAACATCCCACAGGTGTGCAGGCTAATTGGGAACAGGTGGGTGCCATGATTGGGTATAAAAACAGCTTTCCAAAAAATGCTCAGTCTTTCACAAGAAAGGATGGGGCGAGGTACACCCCTTTGTCCACAACTGTGTGAGCAAATAGTCAAACAGTTTAAGAACAACGTTTCTCAAAGTACAATTGCAAGAAATTTAGGGATTTCAACATCTACGGTCCATAATATCATCAAAAGGTTCAGAGAATCTGGAGAAATCACTCCATGTAAGCGGCATGGCCGGAAACCAACATTAAATGACCATGACATCCATCCCTCAGACGGCAATGTATCAAAAACCCACATCAATCTCTAAAGGATATCACCACATGAGCTCAGGAACACTTCAGAAAACCACTGTCACTAAATACAGTTTGTCGCTAAATCTGTAAGTGCAAGTTAAAGCTCTACTATGCAAAGTGAAAACCATTTATCAACGACATCCAGAAACGCCGCCGGCTTCTCTGGGCCCGAGATCATCTAAGATGGACTGATGCAAAGTGGAAAACGGTTCTGTGGTCTGACGAGTCCACATTTCAAATTGTTTTTGGAAATATTCAACATCGTGTCATCTGGACCAAAGGGGAAGCGAACCATCCAGACTGTTATCGACGCAAATTTCAAAAGCCAGCATCTGTGATGGTATGGGGGTGCATTAGTGCCCAAGGCATGGGTAACTTACACATCTGTGAAGGCACCATTAATGCTGAAAGGTACATACAGGTTTTGGAACAACATATGCTGCCATCTAAGCGCCGTCTTTTTCATGGACGCCCCTGCTTATTTCAGCAAGACAATGCCAAGCCGCATTCAGCACGTGTTACAACAGCGTGGCTACGTAAAAAAAAAAGGTCCGCCTGCAGTCCAGACCTGCCTCTCATCGAAAATGTGTGGTGCATTATGAAGCATAAAATATGACAGCGGAGACCCCGGACTGTTGAAGGACTGAAGCTCTACAGAAAACAAGAATGGGAAAGAATTCCACTTTCAAAGCTTCAACAATTAGTTTCCTCAGTTCCTCAGTGTTGTTAAAAGAAAAGGTGATGTAACACAGTGGTGAACATGCCCTTTCCCAACTACTTGGGCACATGTTGCAGTCATGAAATTCTAAGTTAATTTTTATTTGCAAAAAAAAATAAAGTTTATGAGTTTGAACATCAAATATCTTGTCTTTGTAGTGCATTCAACTGAATTATGGGTTGAAACGGTTACGCAAATCATTGTATTCTGTTTATATTTACATCTAACGGTACTCTTGTCTTGTTCTGTATATTGTACAGTATTTTGTATTTCTATAGTGTTTTGTATATTGTACAGGAATGCTTATTATTTTTATTGGATAGTAGTCTGTTTATTTCAATTGTTAGTTTTTCCTTTATTACCTCTTGTGTTATTTATTTCACCCCATATTTGTTCCCACTACCGCACCTTAAATTGGAGTCTTTAATCTCGTTATATGCGAATATAATGACAATAAAGCCCATTCTATTCTATTCTATCCTAACACAATCTCCCAACTCATATGGAAACGGGGTTTGTATATTGCAATAGGAATAATACGCTGGCAAAAGCCGTCTTGACTGTTATTTTGGAACATCGGGATGTTCATTTTGATTAAAAATGTGCAGAAATCTAGGGCAAACGTGGCCTGATATGCTGGCTAAACACGCTTAGAAATCAGACTGCATTGTGCTGGCGAAAGAGGAGTGAAAATCCAGCTTTGTATTTGTGGCTTGCTAAAGAGAAAACAACGATTTGTGTGACGTTTTAACAAGCTTAGCGCAGACATGCGCTTAATAGAGGCTAATTAGATAGGAGGAGACAAACAGAGCATCTACACATGAATACTTTGTGTGTGTGTGTGCGTGTGTGTGTGTGTGTGTGTGTAGCATTGATGAGCCTGGCCCAGTTGGCATGGTGCTGGCAGCAGACAAGGAGGATGCAAAAGAGGCCGCCATTAGCCATTAGAGGCAGGCCCAACATTATCCTGCACACACGACAACAGCCGCCTTGTCCCAAACCAGGAGACTGAGCTTCTGCGCCATGAAGAAGAGGAAAAAGCTGCTCCTGCTGCTGCATGGATGTTGGTAAATGCATAATAGCCCGAAGAGCAAATACAGCGGCTGGCTGGGTGGGGCCGTCTTTGAGCAAGCAGTGTTTGTATAAAAGAGCGATTACAGAGCCAGATGACACCGGAGAGTTTCGGCTGTGTCGTCTGGAGTTTGGATTCGGGCAAACACATGCTTCACTTTACGGCAAGAGGAGAGTTCATGTCTTGTCGGTTAATCAACAGGCAGCGAATGAACTGATGGATAATCTAATAAAGTCATTTTTTCTTGGAAAGTGAATCTTGGTTGGTTTGCACGATTACACAACAGCTTAATATTTCCCAGAAAATATGTTATTCGTCTAAATGTTTTTTATGCATAATTGTGCTTTGTGTTTTTCAACATATTTGGTTACATATTAAACTTTATTTGTATTTACTTTATGCTTGATGTGTTTTTTTTTCTGCAACCTGTTTTTTTATGATACAAAACATTTGTAGTGCATTGTATTTTATCATCTATTATTAAATATATATTATTTATGTATTATTCAACTTGAAGGGTTTCCTTATGTGGTGTTTTATTATGACAATGTATACAAAACAAATTTGACTATTTATGTATTTTATTAGTAATAATTTTGATTTACATAATTTTTCTAGATATTATATATTATTCAACATATTTAAGTTCCTCAATTTTTTGTATACAACATTTATTTTATTATGTAATCAATGTCTAATAAACTGTATTTTATTAAAAAAAAAATTAACAATTTTAAATGTATTATTAAGAGTTTCCTTACATGGTGTTTTATTTGGACAATGTATTTAAAACATATTTGACTATATATGTATTTTATTTGTAACAACTTTAATCCACATAATTTTTGTAGATATTATATATTATTAAAACATATTTATGTTCATCAATTTGTTGTATGCAACATTTCTTTTATTATGTAAAAATATCTAATAAACTGTTTTTTATAATCTATTATTTTTTTATTTTTTTATTTTTTAAACAATTTTAAATGTATTATTAAGAAATTCCTTACGTGGTGTTTTATTTGGACAATGTATTTAAAACATATTTGACTATATATGTATTTTATTTGTAATAACTTTAATCTATGTAATGTTTGTAGATATGGTATATTATTAAAACACATTCATGTTCATAAATTTTTTGTATGCAACATTTCTTTTATTATATAATAAAATGTGTAATAAACTGTATTTTATAAATCATTATTTTTTTATTTATTCAAATTTTGTTTTAAACAATTTTAAATGTATTAATCAGAGTCTCCTTATGTGGTGTTTTATTTGGACAATATATTTGACTATTTATGTATTTTATTTGTAATAACTTTGATCTACGTAATTTTTCTAGATATTATATATTATAAAAACATATTTATGTTTATCCATTTTTTGTATACAACATTTATTTTGTAATGTAATAAATGTGTAATAAACTGCATTTTATAATCTATTATAATTTTTTTGTTTTATTATTCTTTTTTTAAATGTATTATTAAGTGTTTCCTTATGTGGTGGTTTATTTGGACAATATATTTAAAACATATTTAAGTATTTATGTATTTTATTTGCAATAACTTTGATCCATGTAATTTTTCTAGATATTATACATTATTAAAACATATTTATGTTCATACATTGTTTGTATTAAACATTTATTTTATTATATAATAAATGTTTAATAAACTGTATTTTATCATCTATTATTTATTTATTTACTTAATTTTTTATATTTTTTAAAGAAAAGGTGATGTAACACAGTGGTGAACATGCCCTTTCCCAACTACTTTGGCACCTGTTGCAGCAATTAAATTCTAAATTAATTATTTGCAAAAAAAAACAAAGTTTATGAGTTTGAACATCAAATATCTTGTCTTTGTAGTGCATTCAACTGAATATGGGTTGAAAAGGATTTGCAAATCATTGTATTCTGTTTATATTTACATCTAACACAATTTCCCAACTCATATGGAAACGGGGTTTGTAATTCAAGCATGCACAATAAGATTTTCCGTCTTTTAACTTCAATATTTTAGCAAGTACAAAAGGGAATGCTGTTCACTGCAACATCACAGGCAATTATATTTGCCTTGTGTGGCTGACGGCTTCTCAGTCAAAATGATCAACAGTTGCAGGGACTATAAATAGACCGTCATCTTGTCAGCTGCTAACATTGTCAACTTCCACTAGCAGATAAGCACACGGCACTGATAGCCGTGAGTAAATTTAATTTCAAAAGGGCGGTGATTCAAAAGCCTACTGAAAGCCACAACTAGCGACCACGCAGTCTGATAGTTTATATATCAATGATGAAATATTAACATTGCAACACATGCCAATACGGCCTTTTTAGTTTACTAAAATTGCAATTTTAAATTTCCCGCGAGGTATCCTGTTGATGACGCGTGCGCGTAACGTCTCGGATTGTAGCGGACATTTTTTTCCAGCCCGATCCAAGCTATAAGTAGTCTGCTTTAATCGCATAATTACACAGTATTCTGGACATCTGTGTTGCTGAATCTTTTTGCAATTTGTTCAATTAATAATGGAGACATCAAAGAAGAAAGATGTAGGTGGGAAGCGGTGCACCGCAGCTGACTTTAGCAACACAAACACAGCCGGTGTTTCCTTGATTAAAATTCCCAAAGGTGAAGCTTTACTATGGATCAGAGCGGTCAAGCGAACATGGACCCCGACTACATGTCAACCGGCAGGTTTCGGTGAGAAAATTGTGGTAATAAGTCGGCTCTTACTGGAGGGATCAGCTGAGCTTGTGTCATGTTGCAGCTGCGTGGCTTCCCTCAGAGACACTGGCGGTCAACACACCCGTGACCACACCCCTCCGACTTTCAGGTACTATATAATCTCACTAAAACACTAGTAACACAATAAGCAGATAAGGGATTTTCCAAAATTATCCTAGTAAATGTGTGTAATAACATCTGAATCGCTCTCACTGCCCTCGCCTTTTTTTTTTCCTAGTCCTTCACTCTCACTTTCCTCATCCACAAATCTTTCATCCTCGCTCAAATTAATGGGGAAATTGTAGCTTTCTCGGTCCGAATCGCTCTAGCTGCTGGTGGCCATGATTGTAAACAATGTTCAGATGTGAGGAGCTCCACAACCCATGACGTCACGCGCACATCGTCTGCTACTTCCGGTACAGGTAAGGCTTTTTTATTAGCTTTCTCTCTGGCACTCATCGAGGGCGGACGCTCCCCTTTCCTCTCCCTTATCTCTCCTGCTTGCTTCTTTGTTTCGTCTTAACTTTTTTTTGTTTTGTCAGTAGAAGCATTTAAGTCTCATCTTAAAACTCATCTGTATACTCTAGCCTTTAAATAGACCTCCTTTTTAGACCAGTTGATCTGCCGCTTCTTTTCTTTCTCCTATGTCCCCCCCTCCCTTGTGGAGGGGGTCCGGTCCGATGACCATGGATGAAGTACTGACTGTCCAGAGTCGAGACCCAGGATGGACCGCTCGTCGGGACCCAGGATGGACCGCTCGCCTGTATCGGTTGGGGACATCTCTACGCTGCTGATCCGCTTGAGATGGTTTCCTGTGGACGGGACTCTCACTGCTGTCTTGGAGCCACTATGGATTGAACTTTCACAGTATCATGTTAGACCCGCTCGACATCCATTGCTTTCGGTCCCCTAGGGGGGGGGGGGGGTGCCCACATCTGAAGTCCTCTCCAAGGTTTCTCATAGTCAGCATTGTCACTGGCGTCCCACTGAATGTGAATTCTCCCTGCCCACTGGGTGTGAGTTTTCCTTGCCCTTTTGTGGGTTCTTCCGAGGATGTTGTAGTCGTAATGATTTGTGCAGCCCTTTGAGACATTTGTGATTTGGGGCTATATAAATAAACATTGATTGATTGATTGATTAACTTTCTTGTTGCCTCTTTTTGCACTGCTCTCCAAATCTAAACATTGGAACTATTTAACTGGCCTCAACAAAATTGACAAAATCTTGGGTTTGGGGGAACCTGCTGTCGTGAAGATATCCACCTATTCGGAATTATGACAACAGGACATCTGCTGATTGGAGTAAGCGTTGCTCTGGTTTGTCGACAATTTGGAAGTTGCTGGCAGTCTTCAAAGTACCCCAAACCTGCCACAAATGATTGGAGGATGCGGGAAGAACTGTGGATCACATCGGACTGTCTACCCCGCAGGTTTGAGGACCAGTAATAGACAATTTAGAGCAGGGGCGCTCACACTTTCTCTGCAGGCGAGCTACTTTTTAATTGACCAAGTCGAGGAGATCTACCTCATTCCTATTTATAATTTATATTTATTTATTTATGAAAGAGACATTTTTGTTAACAAGTTAATGATGTTTAATGACAATACAAGCATGTTTAACACACATAGATTCCTTTCTTTCATGAAGACAAGAATATAAGTTGGTGTATTACCTGATTCTGATGACTTGCATTGATTGGAATTAGACAGTGGTGCTGATAACGTCCGCATTTTCAAATGGAGGAAAAAAAAAAGTCCTCCTTTCTGTCCAATACCACATGAAAGTGGTTGGATTTGGCATCTCATTTGTCCAACTTGCATACTCCTTTTTAAACACTTTGTTATGAGAGTAGCATATGTGTGTGGCCCTTTAATGTCTGGCAGCAGGTGAGTGACGTCAGTGAGTGTGCGGGTGGGCAAGCAAGTGAGAAAGCGGTCGCTGAGGGCGGGGGAGAAATACATTGGCACCAAACTCCGTAGCTTGCTAGCTTGTGCACGCTAGCTTTCTGAGACTCTTATTTTGTTAGCACAGGCAGGATGAAGCAGGTCTTTTATGGTGAAGACAGGAACTGTGCAGTCGCTCTTTAGAGTTTTGACAGTAGGTATGGAGTCTCTAGAAATAAAATGTGTTTCTCTGCGTCCGCCCTGTTAGTGTTTTTTTTCTTAAATATGATCTCGCAGCAGCCAGCGTCATCTCACAAGATCCTCGGGTGCCGAGAATGTCAAACAACTGACGAAAGTGAAGTCTTGGTATGATTGATGATTGCTCATTTTTATGTCTATTTTTTAATGCCTGGCTTGAGATCGACTGACACACCCTCCGACATCGACCAGTCGATCGCGATCGACGTAATGCCCACCCCTGATTTAGAGTGAAAAGCAGATTTTTATTTTCACTCGCATACAAATCATTCTAATTTGGATTGTTTCCCTGTCTTTGAGACTTTCCTGAAGGACACTGCAGCGAAGACATAACTAACTCCCTTCTTGTCTCTTATGGACACACACCTGTTGTTGTTGACTTTGGACTAGCGACTGCGTAATACATCAAGGTCCCGGAACAGAGACACAATACGGGCTTACACGCACACACACATGTCAACAAAAAATATACGCCACACAAAACCACCCCCCCCCCAACCCAACGCCCTTGACGCAAATCCCGTAGGGGTGATGAATGGATGGTCAACGCCTGAGAGCTGTGGTTTACCACCATGACCTTGAACTACCTTCCCTCTGTTGCTAGATATCTGGAGATGTATGTTGTAATATGTATATGTGCTTTGCTATGGAGGTTTTTTCCCACTCCAGACTGGGCTCCTAAGTCTAGATTGTATTTTTTTACTCATCCTTCCCCAGCGTTGACCTTTTTACCATCTTTTACGGGGCGCCTTATGGCGACCCATCAGCGTTCTTGTTCTGTAACCCTGTACACTGTTTGTTTGTCTACTCTTGAACAGGTTTGTGCTGAAAACAAAGTTTCGTTGTACTTGTTGCAATGACAATAAAGACCTATCCTATCCTATTTTATCCAAAAGTTGCGAACTTTGTCGTGGATGTTCTCTACTAAATCCTTTCAGCAAAAAAATATGGCAATATCACGAAATGATCAAGTATGACAGAGAATGGACCTGCTATCCCCGTTTGAATAAGAAAATCTCATTTCAGTAGGCCTTTAACAGACTTAAAACAACAAGCCCAGGAAATACTTTCATGGTAACGCCAAATTAGACCAGAGAGTTTCCTCGTTGCAGATGCGATGCTTTATATCAGGAGTGTCAAACTCAGATACAGAGTGGGCCAAAATTTTAAACGGAACAAAGCCGCGGGCCAAGGTTGAACAAATTCACCTTTTAATAGGGACCCAAACAAGTTTTGCATTAAATATTGAACAAGCAAGGCTTATATAACTTTAGTGACATGCAAAATCCAGTTTCAAATAATAATGATCAAAAAATATATCAATGGCATAGCTAATAAAATTTTCATAAAAATGTTATGCCTTTTTTTCTATTTTCAATCTTCTGGGGTAAATATAAATTTTTTTCCACAGGCTAATAATACATTTGAAAATAAAATAACAATAATGAATGAACCAAACATTCAAGCCTTGAAGTAGCAAGAGAAAATGCACGAATAAAACGTTAATTATTGGTCAGTTTGCTGGAAGTTTCCCAGAAGAGTTCGTGCTGCAAGGGGTTCTGGGTATTTGTTCTGTTGTGTTACGGTGCGGATGTTCACCCGAAATGTCAATCAATCAATCAATCAATCAATCAATGTTTACTTATATAGCCCTAAATCACTAGTGTCTCAAAGGGCTGCACAAACCACAACACAAACCACTACGACATCCTCGGTAGGCCCACATAAGGGCAAGGAAAACTCACACTGTGGGACATCGGTGACAATAATGACTATGAGAACCTTGGAGAGGAGGAAAGCAATGGATGTCGAGCGGGTCTAACATGATACTGTGAAAGTTCAATCCATAATGGATCCAACACAGTCGCGAGAGTCCAGTCCAAAGCGGATCCAACACAGCAGCGAGAGTCCAGTTCACAGCGGAGCCAGTAGGAAACCATCCCAAGCGGAGGCGCATCAGCAGCGCATAGACGTCCCCAGCCGATACACAGGCGAGCAGTACATGGCCACCGGATCGGACCGGACCCCCTCCACAAGGGAGAGTGGGACATAGGAGAAAAAGAAAAGAAACGGCAGATCAACTGGTCTAAAAAGGGAGTCTATTTGAAGGCTAGAGTATAGAAATGAGTTTTAAAGTGAGACTTAAATGATTCTACTGAGGTAGCATCTCGAACTGTTACCGGGAGGGCATTCCAGAGTACTGGGGCCCCAATAGAAAACGCTCTATAGCCCGCAGACTTTTTTTGGGCTCTGGGAATCACTAATAAGCCGGAGTCCTTTGAACGCAGATTTCTTGCCGGGACATATGGTACAATACAATCGGCAAGATAAGATGGAGCTAGACCGTGTAGTATTTTATACGTAAGTAGTAAAACCTTAAAGTCACATCTTAAGTGCACAGGAAGCCAGTGCAGGTGAGCCAGTATAGGTATATATATAGGTGTATATGTATATAATAGTATATACAGTATAGGCGTAATATAATCAAACTTTCTTGTTCTCGTCAAAAGTCTAGCAGCCGCATTTTGTACCAACTGTAATCTTTTAATGCTAGACATGGGGAGACCCGAAAATAATACGTTACAGTAGTCGAGGCGAGACGTAACAAACACATGGATAATGATCTCAGCGTCTTTAGTTGGCAGAATGGAGCGAATTTTAGCGATATTACTAACAGCGTGTCACATAATATTTGAAATGTGTTTGTCATTCTTGTTTGGTGCGGGTTCACAGTGTGGCGCATATTTGTAACAGTGCTAAAGTTGTTTATACGGCCACCCTCAGTGTGACCTGTATGGCTGATGACCAAGTATGCCTTGCATTCATTGTGTGTGTGTGTAAAAGCCACAAATATTATGTGACACGCTGTTAGTATGGAGGAAAAGCGGAGGTGACGACAGGTTGTAGAGAACGCTAAAGGCAGTGCCTTAAATGCACGCCCCCAATAGAGTTGTCCAGGTGGAATTCGGTAGAAATTCGGGAGAATGGTTGCCCCGGGAGATTTTCGGGAGGGGCACTGAACTTCGGGAGTCTACTGGGAAAATTAGGAGGGTTGGCAAGTACGAGTATTAGCGGTGAATGCGGTGTTACAGCGGCGCCGTATAACACCGGCGGGCCAGCTCTAATGCTAAATTGATATTGCCTCAAGGGCCGAATGAAATTACACGGCGGGCCAGAGTTTGACACCCATGCTTTATATCAATCTCAGCCTGGTGGGGATGGCGGCAAATACCGCCGAGCTCCGCCCCTACCGCATGGCGACTGCCAGTTGCAATAACAACCAATTAGAGTCAGGATCCATGAGCAAACGGAGGGTTCCCAGAAGGCCCAGACGAGCGCCCGCCGCCCCTTTGGCTTTATTCTCATCAGCTGAGCTCATTGTTGACCATGAAAGGAGGCGGTCTGAGCCAATAGAATGACTCGGCAATGACTCACGCTGCATGTGGTGAGCGCAAACATTGAGGGATGCAAACTTTACTTATCAGCCACTTTCAGCTCAGGTTACTAGAAAGAGGTTTTGTTTTTTTCTTCTCTGTGGTGGCACCTTTGTTGAGGTGGCGGCCATGCAAGGTAACGCCTCGTCTTTTTGTCCCTGGCGCAGGTAGAGAGGGAAGGCGGGCATCATCCAAACTACGGCGAGACGTCATGAGTTTGATAAGTAATCTGGCTGCAGGGCGATTAAAAATAAATAATAAAAAAAAGTCAGTTTGGAATACTGCTGCTTTGTCGCCGTCTAGTAGACAACATGAGCATACTTGCCCACCTTGAGACCTCTGATTTAGGGAGGTTGGGGGCGGGGCCTTGTTGGGGGCGTGGTTAAGAGGGGAGGAGTATATTTACAGCTATCCGCGTCTTAATGAAATTAAACAATGGATGTCCGCTAACGTTTTGCAACTCAACGCCAAAAAAACGGAAATGCTGATTATCGGTCCTGCTAGACACCGAACTCTATTTAATAATACAACTCTAACATTTGACAACCAAACAATTAAACAAGGCGACACGGTAAAGAATCTGGGTATTATCTTCGACCCAACTCTCTCCTTTGAGGCACACATTAAAAGCGTTACTAAAACGGCCTTCTTTCATCTCCGTAATATCGCTAAAATTCGCTCCATTCTGTCCACTAAAGACGCTGAGATCATTATCCATGCGTTTGTTACGTCTCGCCTCGACTACTGTAACGTATTATTTTCGGGTCTCCCCATGTCTAGCATTAAAAGATTACAGTTGGTACAAAATGCGGCTGCTAGACTTTTGACAAGAACAAGAAAGTTTGATCACATTACGCCTGTACTGGCTCACCTGCACTGGCTTCCTGTGCACTTAAGATGTGACTTTAAGGTTTTACTACTTACGTATAAAATACTACACGGTCTAGCTCCATCCTATCTTGCCGATTGTATTGTACCATATGTCCCGGCAAGAAATCTGCCTTCAAAGGACTCCGGCTTGTTAGTGATTCCCAAAGCCCAAAAAAAGTCTGCGGGCTATAGAGCGTTTTCCGTTCGGGCTCCAGTACTCTGGAATGCCCTCCTGGTAACAGTTCGAGATGCCACCTCAGTAGAAGCATTTAAGTCTCACCTTAAAACTCATTTGTATACTCTAGCCTTTAAATAGACTCCCTTTTTAGACCAGTTGATCTGCTGTTTCTTTTCTTTTTCTTCTATGTCCCACTCTCCCCTGTGGAGGGGGTCCGGTCCGATCCGGTGGCCATGTACTGCTTGCCTGTGTATCGGCTGGGGACATCTCTGCGCTGCTGATCCGCCTCCGCTTGGGATGGTTTCCTGCTGGCTCCGCTGTGAACGGGACTCTCGCTGCTGAGTTGGATCCGCTTTGGACTGGACTCTCGCGACTGTGTTGGATCCATTGTGGATTGAACTTTCACAGTATCATGTTAGACCCGCTCGACATCCATTGCTTTCCTCCTCTCCAAGGTTCTCATAGTCATTAATGTCACAGACGTCCCACTGGGTCATTATTGTCACCGATGTCCCACTGGGTGTGAGTTTTCCTTGCCCTTATGTGGGCCTACCGAGGATGTCGTGGTGGTTTGTGCAGCCCTTTGAGACACTAGTGATTTAGGGCTATATAAGTAAACATTGATTGATTGATTGATTGATCAGTTTTCTACCGCTTATTCCCTTTGGGGTTGCGGGGGGCGATGGTACACCCTGGGCAAGTTGCCACCTCATAGAAATCTTTATTTATAATTGAATCACTTGTTTCTTTGTGAACAAGTTTTTAGCAATTTTTATATCTTTTTTTCCAAATAGTTCAAGAAAGACCACTACAAATGAGCAATATTTTGCACTGTTATACAATTTAATGAATCAGAAATTGATGACATAGTGCTGTATTTTACTTCTTTATCTTTTTTTTTTTTTCCAACCAAAAATGTTTTGCTCTGATTAGGGGGTACTTGAGTTAAAAAAATGTTCACAGTGAAGTAAAGTGAAGTGAATTATATTTATATAGCGCTTTTTCTCTAGTGACTCAAAGCGCTTTACATAGTGAAACCCAATATCTAAGTTACATTCAAACCAGTGTGGGTAAAGTGGCTTGCCCAAAGACACAACGGCAGTGACTAGGATGGCAGAAGCGGGAATCGAACCTGCAACCCTCAAGTTGCTGGCACGGCCACTCTACCAACCGAGCTATATCGCCCAGGGGGTACATCTCTTAGAAAAGGTTACTCTAAAAGCCGTAGATGTTATTGTCACATATGCATGTACAGTAGATGGCAGTATTGTCCTGTTTAAGCGTGTCACAACATTGCTGTTTACGGCAGACGAACTGCTTTACGGTAGACGAAAACGTGACAGATGTTGTTGTTTTTTGTTTTTTTTGTCCTGTCCAGCTTCTCAGGCAAATCATATAGTTCAGGGGTCGGGAACCTTTTTGGCTGAGAGAGCCATACAAGCCAAATATTTTAAAAAGTATTTCCGTGAGAGCCATATCATATTTTTTTTAAGACTGAATACAACTAAATGTGTGCGTTTTTAAGTAAGACCAACATTTTTAGAGTATAATAAGTCTCTTGTTTTTAATACCATTGTTATTCTGAAGCTAACCAACAATAAATAAAATACCTCTTACCATTAATGCGACTTCTTGAACAGGTGCGGTAGAAACCGGATGAATGGATTAAAATGCATGAGAATGTTTTATATTTTGAACGTTATTTTTGACACCAGCGGAATTATTCATTACTTATCGTGTTAAGCAATGTCAGCTAAAATTTCTCTGAGAGCCAGGTGCAGTCATCAAAAGAGCCACATCTGGCTCTAGAGCCATAGGTTCCCTACCCCTGATATAGTTGATGTAGATGCCCATATCGGCTGTTCAGATTTACTTTACAAAAGAGAAGTGTAGGATACTTCTATTGTTGCCTTATTTGAATTTGACTTTATTAAATGTATTTATATTATCATTTGGTGCAGCCGGGCCGGAGCAGGAGGGGATAGAAAGAGAAAAAAAGGAAGACAGAGGGGGAAATTGTGGGGATAAGATGGGGATTAGACAGAGAGACAAAAACAACAGCAAATACAACAATAACAACAACAACAATAAAACACCAGCACATACATAATATGTACAAATATGTATCGTAAAAGTGATAGCAAATAAGCAGTTAGTGAAATGGATGATATAGTAATGACAATGAGCATTTTTACACTAAAACTGGAGCAATACAAATACCAATAGAAAAAGCGCTATTGATCGTGACTGCTGTTGTTGTGTGTTGTTGCCGCGCTGGGAGGACATGAGAAACCTCAGGTCCATGACCACTACTCATGCTTTAAATAGGCTTAAGCCTATTTTAAAATTAAAATCAACACATAATACACTCAAAAGACCTGGTCACACGAAACACAATATAACTCAATTTGTGTGGTATCAAAAAACATCCATGCACCATAAAAAACAAACTCGGAATTACACCAATTACAAAGCATGATGGGAAAAATGCTAAACAGTAACGCCACACTTGTCCAAGTTTGGCGCATTTTAGCTGCTTGATATTTCTGATTGATTACAATTGTGTTTTTTTTCCCTTGGCCTCAGTCTGGACCTTCTTTCCAGGGCCCAGGCTTGGACCGATTCTTTTATTTTATTTTATTTTAATATTCAATTTTTTCTCCCATTCCCCTCCTTTGTTTATCTGTATCTCATCTTTTTTTGTAAGGGGCGCTGGAAGCCGGCAGACCCGTCTGTAATGTTTGTCTGATCTTGAGTGGGATTGTGCTGAAAATTTTAATATTCCTGAAGGAATAAATAAAGTACTATCTAATCCATCTAATCTAATCTAAAACTTTAAGGCGGTTGTCACGGAAGTAAACAAAGTGACAGTCCAACTTTCACATACTCTAAAGATTCAATTATATTAAAATTGTTAATTATATATCCATTATATTAATATAAAAGGTACACACACATATATATATATATATATATATATATATATATATATATATACACACATATATATATACGCATATATATATATATATACACACACATATATATATATATATATACACACATATATATATATACACACATATATATATATATATATATATACACACATATATATATATACACACATATATATATACACATATATATATATATACACACACATATATATATACATATATATATACACACATATATATATATATATATATATATATATACATATATATATACACACATATATATACATATATATATACATATATATATGTGTATATATATACATATATACACATATATATACATACATATACATATATACACATCCATCCATTTTCTACCACTTATCCTTTTTGGAGCCTATCTCAGCTGCATTCGGGCGGAAGGCAGGGTACACCCTGGACAAGTCACCACCTCATCACAGGGCCAACACAGATAGACAGATGACAACATTCACACTCACGCACTAGGAAGCCGGAGTACTCTTCATTCAATGTGTTTTCTTTATTTTCATGACTATTTACCTTGTAGATTGTCACTGAAGGCCTCAAAACTATGACACCCGTGACGTGAAAACCATTTCAGGTGACTACCTCTTGAAGCCCATGGAGAGAATGCCAAGAGTGTGCAAAAAAAGTAATCAGAGCAAAGGGTGGCTATTTGAAAAAACTATAATATAAAACATGTTTTTAATAATTCACCTTTTTTTGGTTAAGTACATAACTCCACATGTGTTCATTCATAGTTTTGATGCCTTCAGTGACAATCTACAATGTAAATAGTCATGAAAATAAAGAAAACCCATTGAAGGAGAAGGTGTGTCCAAACTTTTGGTCTGTACTGTATATTTATACACACACACACACACACACACACACACACACACACACACATACACACATACATATATATATATATACGCCTAGCTAGTTTCATGTTAGAATCTTTAAAGCGTTCCAAAGTTGCAGCCATTGCAGCATATCATGCTTGGTCATGACTACACAAGCACCATTAATCGTTTCACAAGCGTGGCAGCATCACATGCACTGTTTTGACTATTCCTAATCACGATGCACTGTGATGAATATACACCCATCATTCCTTTGTTTTGGAGGTTTTGCAAGTATGTCATATTCTGCCATTAGCCCAGCAGCATAGCATGCACGGTCGTGACTATTCCAGCACACTAATTTGTATACCACGTCCTGTTCAGTCACACTGTTGATTTCGAAGACATAGTGGCCTTGAATGCAGTGTTGTGACTATTCCGGTGCCATTGTTTGTGTTGGAGGCCTCACAACATACCATGCACTGTTGTGACTAATAACTGCATTTCATGCACTGCCCTTACAGTCCAGCATCAGTGTCTATTTTGGAGGCAATGCAGTACGTCATAAATTGCTGGGACTATTCAACATCATTGCTTTGTGTATGCATTGCAGCATATCATGCACAATCTGGACTATTTCAGCATCACTGCAGGTTTCGGACGAGTTGCAGCACATTATTATTGTGAGTATTCCAACGCCATTGTGCGTTTCAATCAATCAATCAATGCTTATTTATATAGCCCCGAATCACAAATGTCTCAAAGGACTGCTCAAATCATTACGACTACAACATCCTCGGAAGAACCCACAAAAGGGCAAGGAAAACTCACACCCAGTGGGCAGGGAGAATTCACATCCAGTGGGACGCCAGTGACAATGCTGACTATGAGAAACCTTGGAGAGGACCTCAGATGTGGGCAACCCCCCCCCCCCTCTAGGGGACCGAAAGCAATGTTTGCTGTAGTTGTGTTGACTATACCAGCATTATTACCCACTTCCCAAGCATCACAGCCTAGTATGTATTGTTAGGGCTATTTGTAGCATATCATGCCCTGTTGGGACTTATCCAGCATCATTTATAGTTTTGAAGGTATGGCAGCATGTTATGCACTGTCAGGACTATTCCAGGGTGATGTGTTTCTGAGGTGTCGCAGCATATCATGAGCTGTTGGGACTTTTCACAGCAAATTCTGCCACTGTCATGATTACTACAGTATGGAGGCATCGATGCGTATCATGCACTGTTGTGACTATTCGCCCAAATCGCGTAATTTTTGTGATTACTCCGGCATCGTTGTCTGTTTTGAAAGACTTACAACATACAGCATCGTGTGCGCTGCCTTATATTGCAACATTATTGTCTATTTTGGAGGCAATACAGCATATCATGCACTGTTGGGACAATTCACACAAATCACATAATTTTCATGATTATTCCACAATTTTCTGTTTTGAAAGCATCACAACATATCATGCACTGTTGTTACTATTCGCTCCATTTCATGCACTGCCCTTATATTCCAGCATGGTTATACATTTTAGAGGCAATACAGCATACCATGCACTGGTGTGACTATTTGCACAAATTGCATAATTTTTGTGATTACTCCAAAATTGTCTGTTTTGGAGACATCACAACATGCCATGCACTGTTGTTACTATTCACTGCATTTACATGCCAGCATTATAGTCTATTTTGGAAGCAATACAGATTTCAGGCACTGTTGTGACTATTTGCACTAATTGTGTAATTTTCGTGATTACTCCAGAATTGTCAGTTTTGAAAGCATCCCAACATATCATGCACTGTTGTTACTATTCGCTCCATTTCATGCACTGCCCTTATATTCCAGCATTATAGTCTATTTTGGAGGCAATACAGCATATCAGGCACTGTTGTGACTATTTGCACAAATTGTGTTATTTTCGTGATTACCCCACAATTGTTGTCTGTTTTGGAGGCATCACCACACATCATGCACTGTTGTGACTATTTGCTCCATTTCATGCACTGCCCTTATATTCCAGCATTATAGTGTATTTTGGAGGTAATACAGCATATCACGCACTGTTGTGACTATCTGCAAAAATTGTGTAATTTTCGTGATTACTCCACAATTGTGTGTTTTGGAGGCATGCACTGTTGTTACTATTTGCTCCATTTCATGCACTGCCCTTATATTCCAGCATTATAGTCTATTTTAGAGGCAATACAGCATATCACGCACTGTTGTGACTATTTGCACAAATTGCACAATTTTCAGGATTACTCCACAATTGTCTGTTTTGAAAGCATCACAACATATCATGCACTGTTGTTATTATTCGCTCCATTTCATGCACTGCCCTTATATTCCAGCATTACAGTCTATTTTGAAGGCAATACAGCATAACACGACTGTTGTGACTATTTGCTGAAATTGTGTCATTTTCGTGATTACTCCACAATTGTCTGTTTTGGAGGCCTCACAACATATCATGCACTGTTGTTACTATTCGCTCCATTTCATGCACTGCCCTTATATTCCAGCATTATAGTCTATTTTGGAGGTAAAACAGCATATCATGCACTGTTGTGACTATTTGCACAACTTGCGTAATTTTCGTGATTAACTCCATAATTGTTGTCTGTTTTGGAGGCATGCACTGTTGTTACTATTTGCTCCATTTCATGCACTGCCCTTTTATTCCGGCATTCTAGTCTATTTTAGAGGCAATACAGCATATCACGCACTGTTGTGACTATTTGCACAAATTGCGTAATTTTTGTGATTACTCCAGAATTGTCTGTTTTAGAGGAATCACAGCATATCATGCACTGTTGTTACTATTCGCTCCATTTCATGCACTGCCCTTATATTCCAGCATTATAGTCTATTTTGGAGGCAATACAGCATATCACGCATTGTTGTGACTATTTGCACAAATTGCGTAATTTTCGTGATTACTCCAGAATTGTCTGTTTTGAAAGCATCACAACATATCGTGCACTGTTGTTACTATTCGCTCCATTTCATGCACTGTCCTCATATTCCACCATTGTTATACATTTTGGAGGCAATACAGCATACCATGCACTGTTGTGACTATTTGCACAAATTGCATAATTTTCAGGATTACTCCACAATTGTCTGTTTTGAAAGCATCACCACACATCATGCACTGTTGTTACTATTCACTCCATTTCATGCACTGCCCTTATATTCCAGCATTATAGTACATTTTGGAGGCAATACAGCATATCATGCACTGTTGTGACTATTTGCACAAATTGCTTAATTTTCGTGATTACTCCACAATTGTCTGTTTTGGAGGCATCACAACATATCATGCACTGTTGTTATTATTCGCTCAATTTCATGCAGTGCCCTTATATTCCACCATTGTTATACATTTTGGAGGCAATATAGCGTACCATGCACTGTTGTGACTATTTGCACAAATTGTGTCATTTTCGTGATTACTCCACAATTGTCTGTTTTGGAGGCATGCACTGTTGTTACTATTCGCTCCATTTCATGCACTGCCCTTATATTCCAGCATTATAGTCTATTTTGGAGGCAATACAGCATATCATGCACTGTTGTGACTATTTGCACAAATTGTGTAATTTTCGTGATTACTCCAGAATTGTCAGTTTTGGAGGCATCACAACATATCATGCACTGTTGTTACTATTTGCTCTATTTCATGCACTGCCCTTGTATTCCAGCATTATAGTCTATTTTGGAGGTAATACAGCATATCATGCACTGTTGTGATTATTTGCACAAATTGTGTAATTTTCGTGATTACTCCACAATTGTCTGTTTTGAAAGCATCACAACATATCATGCACTGTTGTTACTATTTGCACAAATTGTGTAATTTTCGTGATTACTCCACAATTGTCTGTTTTGGAGGCATGCACTGTTGTTACTATTCACTCCATTTCATGCACTGCCCTTATATTCCAGCATTATAGTCTATTTTGGAGGTAAAACAGCATATCACGCACCGTTGTGATTATTTGCACAAATTGTGTAATTTTTGTGATTACTCCACAATTGTCTGTTTTGAAAGCATCACAACATATCATGCACTGTTGTTACTATTCACTCCATTTCATGCACTGCCCTTATAGTCCAGCATTGTAGTACATTTTGGAGGCAATACAGCATATCATGCACTGTTGTGACTATTTGCACAAATTGTGTAATTTTCGTGATTACTCCAGAATTGTCAGTTTTGGAGGCATCACAACATATCATGCACTGTTGTTACTATTTGCTCTATTTCATGCACTGCCCTTGTATTCCAGCATTATAGTCTATTTTGGAGGTAATACAGCATATCATGCACTGTTGTGATTATTTGCACAAATTGTGTAATTTTCGTGATTACTCCACAATTGTCTGTTTTGAAAGCATCACAACATATCATGCACTGTTGTTACTATTTGCACAAATTGTGTAATTTTCGTGATTACTCCACAATTGTCTGTTTTGGAGGCATGCACTGTTGTTACTATTCACTCCATTTCATGCACTGCCCTTATATTCCAGCATTATAGTCTATTTTGGAGGTAAAACAGCATATCACGCACTGTTGTGATTATTTGCACAAATTGTGTAATTTTTGTGATTACTCCACAATTGTCTGTTTTGAAAGCATCACAACATATCATGCACTGTTGTTACTATTTGCTCCATTTCATGCACTGCCCTTATAGTCCAGCATTATAGTCTATTTTGGAGGCAATACAGCATATCACGCACTGTTGTGATTATTTGCACAAATTGTGTAATTTTTGTGATTACTCCAGAATTGTCTGTTTTGAAAGCATCACAACATATCATGCACTGTTGTTACTATTTGCACAAATTGTGTAATTTTCGTGATTACTCCACAATTGTCTGTTTTGGAGGCATGCACTGTTGTTACTATTTGCTCCATTTCATGCACTGCCCTTATATTACAGCATTGTAGTACATTTTAGAGGCAATACAGCATATCAGGCACTGTTGTGACTATTTGCACAAATTGTGTTATTTTCGTGATTACCCCACAATTGTCTGTTTTGGAGGCATCACCACACATCATGCACTGTTGTGACTATTTGCTCCATTTCATGCACTGCCCTTTTGTTCCAGCATTATAGTCTATTTTGGAGGTAATACAGCATATCATGCACTGTTGTGATTATTTGCACAAATTGTGTAATTTTCGTGATTACTCCACAATTGCGTGTTTTGGAGGCATGCACTGTTGTTACTATTTGCTCCATTTCATGCACTGCCCTTGTATTCCAGCATTATAGTCTATTTTGGAGGTAATACAGCATATCACGCACTGTTGTGATTATTTGCACAAATTGTGTAATTTTCGTGATTACTCCACAATTGTCTGTTTTGAAAGCATCACAACATATCATGCACTGTTGTTACTATTTGCTCCATTTCATGCACTGCCCTTATAGTCCAGCATTATAGTCTATTTTGGAGGCAATACAGCATATCACGCACTGTTGTGACTATTTGCACAAATTGCATAATTTTCATCATTACTCCACAATTGTCTGTTTTGAAAGCATCACAACATATCATGCACTGTTGTTACTATTCACTCCATTTCATGCACTGCCCTTATATTCCAGCATTATAGTACATTTTGGAGGCAATACAGCATATCATGCACTGTTGTGACTATTTGCACAAATTGCTTAATTTTCGTGATTACTCCACAATTGTCTCTTTTGGAGGCATCACAACATATCATGCACTGTTGTTATTATTCGCTCAATTTAATGCACTGCCCTTATATTCCAGCATTATAGTCTATTTTGGAGGCAATACAGCATATCAGGCACTGTTGTGACTATTTGCACAAATTGTGTTATTTTCGTGATTACCCCACAATTGTTGTCTGTTTTGGAGGCATCACCACACATCATGCACTGTTGTTATTATTCGCTCAATTTCATGCACTGCCCTTATATTCCAGCATTATAGTCTATTTTAGAGGCAATACAGCATATCACGCACTGTTGTGACTAGTTGAACAAATTGCGTAATTTTCATGATTACTCCAGAATTGTCTGTTTTGGAGGCATCAAAACATATCATGCACTGTTGTGACTTTGCACTGCCCTAATACTCCAGAATGATTGTCCATTTTGGAGGAAATGCAGCATATCATGTATTGCCCTGACTATTCTAGCATCATTGCTAGTTTTGTGGGCATCCTGGGACTATTCCAGAGTCATTTAACATTGTGGATGCATCACAGCCATCAGTGCACCGTTGAGACTATCCCAGCATTACTGTAGATTTTGATCGGTCGTGCGGCATAGTATGCACTGTCGTAACTTTTGCAGCCATGTCATTGCTCCTTTTGCGGGGCAACCTGACAGCAGACATGCCGTATCATTTGGCTTTGAAATGAGCGGATCTTGACATTTTCTTTGGTTCGGGGAGACAAAGCCGGTAATTTTCTACGGTGTCAAGCGGTGAGTAAAATTGAGGCATGTCGCTGTCATGCATCGCTGTGATGCCAAGGAAAGGTTTGCTTCCCCAAAACCCTGCTGGCAGACACAATGAGGGCTTTCCACCGCCGTGT
>NC_084639.1:4736049-4746049 GCF_033978795.1 Nerophis ophidion | reverse complement strand
TGGCAGTTGTAGCTGAAATCTATGCTGGTCTACCTGAATCCCTCATTTTCCACTTCTTAATCAGCGTTTGAACACTGCTGATTGGCATTCTCAATTCTTTGGATATCTTTTTATACCCTTTTCCTGTTCAATTACCTTTTCTCGCGGATCCTTTGACAATTATTTTGCCTTCCCCATGACTCAGAATCCAGAAACATCTATGCAGCACTGGATGAAAGATGCAATGGTCTGTCAGAAGCCCAGAAACTCACTAACCTTTTACACACACATTAATTACAAACAAGCAGGTCACAGGTGAGGATTGGAACCTTGGTTAGCCATTCAAACCTGTTTGTCTCAACTTTTGTTCATGTTATCGGATCAAAGTCACTGGGGTATGTAATAGGGATGCACCGATTAATCGGTAACCGAATATATTCGGCCGAATATGGCGAAAAAAAGCCACATTCGGCCTTCGGTGGAATGAGTTAAGAACAAGGCCGAATAGTGGCGTGTGACGCAATTGTTTGAGGCAATGACGCAATCAACCAACGTGCGGTGACGTTGGGATATGTTGTGTACCTGTATAAGTGTATGAGGTTACAAGCATACACTTATTGAGATTTAGTGGGGCCTCTGTTTACATTATTAGCCTGTTGTGTAGGCTACCTGTATAAGTGTATGAGGTTACAAGCACACACTTAATTGAGATTTACTTGAGCCTTCTGTTTACATTATTAGCATATCTACTGTGGCTAAGCAGGCTTTTGCCAAAAGGACAATAATTCATTTGTTGTGGGTTCATCCACTTTAATGCACTTTATTTTTTTTTTGGAATGCATGTTTTGTTTGAAGGCCTAATATAAAGAAATGATAAATGGGTTGTACTTGTATAGCGCTTTTCTACCTTCAAGGTACTCAAAGCGCTTTTGACACTACTTCCACATTTACCCATTCACACACACATTCACACACTGATGGAGGGAGCTGCCATGCAAGGCGCCAACCAGCACCCATCAGGAGCAAGGGTGAAGTGTCTTGCTCAGGACACAACGGACGTGACGAGGTTGGTACTGGGTGGGATTTGAACCAGGGACACTCGGGTTGCGCACGGCTACTCTCCCACTGCGCCACGCCGTGAAAAACTGTGCTTTTTTTGAAAAGCAAAGGCTACTGGAATATTAAAAAAATGTCAATATTCAATAAAAAAATACTTTATTTGAAAAATATGTCTAAATATTTATTCTAGGCTATTTATGCAATATGAAAAAAATTTGTGAAAAACTGCATTCATTATTCGGTATTCGGCCTTCGGCCAAGCGTTTAAGTTTTATTCGGCTTCGGCCACAAATTTTCATTTCGGTGCATCCCTAGTATGTAAACTTTCGATCAGGGTCATTTGGGTACTTTCTTTTGTCATTTTGATTTAAAAAGAGTAGACACAGTTGTTTGCCAATACAAAGCTTTACAAAACCATTAAGCATTAGTGGAAGAAAGGTTTTTGTGTTATTACTCATATTACAAAGCACAGCATGCCTCACCATGCAACTGCATAAATCTGCAAATGTATTAAATTTTTTTCAATTAATTTATTGAATTATTCTTTCCTCAAGGCCTTAACCCATCACGGGTTTCCATATCATTTGACTGAGTAAACGTGTGTGTACAATGTAGTCATTGTACGGTATGGTTCACTAACACCGTGCCTTGCAAACAACGCACAACATGCCTAACCGTGCAACTGCATATCACAAGAAGAGGGGAGTGCAACAATAGGGCAGAGAGCCAGACTAAAGAAGATGCTGGCTAACAGCATCTCCAGCCGCCTAATAGCATCTGGAGCAGCAGCAGGCCCATCGGAGCCTTGCGTCAGAGGGGCATCCGGGCCGCCGCGCTGTGCCAGGGCTAGAAAAGATGGCTGGAATTTAATCTCATCTCCTGCAAACCTTGTACTTTTCCACTCAGCCTCGGAGGGAGAAGGCTCCATAATCAACAATCTGAGAAGCACTGCTGGATGCACGCAGACACAAGGAGTAAAATATGACCGGTAAGAAAAGTAAAGCCCACAAACTGACCTGTGAATTTGGCAGCGGCAGGAAAAGCGTCGCCGAGGAGCGGCTTTCTGCGACTTCCTGTCTGTTAAACCACGCTCACAGCAACCATTTCACTCTCGGCATGGAAAGTTCTCTACGCCCTCCTGCTTCCTTTTTGAGTGGCTCTCGCGTCGTGTCGTTTCCACTCGGATCGCCTCGGAAAGAAATAGGCAACGACAGGTGCTCTGCCATACAACGTCTCATTCCAAAATCTGAGAAATCTTTTTAAACCCGCAACTTAGCATCCTGGTGTACACACCAAACACACACAACACACAAGTAATGTGAGGAGATGGGCACGTCGCCATGGGTCTGCAGCACTTTTTGCAACAATTATAAAGTACAAAACATAGTAAAATATCAAGGAAAACCGCTCGGCTGATTGAGCGGCCGTACCAGCAACTAGAGGGTTCCAGGTTCAGGTCAGGACTCTGTGCAGGCCAGTCAAGTTCAACCACACCAGACTCTGTCATCCATTTAAAGAGCATTTTTTTATTGGGGCTCCAGTACTCTGGAATGCCCCTTGTCAATGTCGTTGAGCCATTGTAATTCATCCCAAAGGTGTTCTATCGGGTTCAGGTCAGGACTCTGTGCAGGCCTGTCAAGTTAAACCACACCAAACTCTGTCATCCATTTATAGAGCGTTTTCTATTGGGGCTCCAGTACTCTGGAATGTCCCTTGTCAAAGTCGTTGTGACGTTCTAATTCATCCCAAAGGTGTTCTTTCGGGTTCAAATCAGGACTTTGTGCAGGTCAGTCAAGTTCAACCACACCAGACTCTGTCATCCATTTATAGAGCGTTTTCTATTGGGGCTCCAGTACTCTGGAATGCCCCTTGCCACTGTCGTTGTGCCGTTCCAATTCATCGCAAAGGTGTTCTATCAGGTTTAGGTCAGGACTCTGTGCAGGCCAGTCAAATTCAACCACACCAGACTCTGTCATCCATTTATAGAGTGTTTTCTATTGGGGCTCCAGTACTCTGGAATGCCCCTTGTCACTATCGTTGTGCCGTTCTAATTCATCCCAAAGGTGTTCTATCGGGTTCAGGTCAGGACTCTGTGCAGGCCAGTCAAGTTCAACCACACCAGACTCTGTCATCCATTTATAGAGTGTTTTCTATTGGGGCTCCAGTACTCTGGAATGCCCCTTGTCACTATCGTTGTGCCGTTCTAATTCATCCCAAAGGTGTTCTATCGGGTTCAGGTCAGGACTCTGTGCAGGCCAGTCAAGTTCAACCACACCAGACTCTGTCATCCATTTAAAGAGCATTTTTTTATTGGGGCTCCAGTACTCTGGAATGCCCCTTGTCAATGTCGTTGAGCCATTGTAATTCATCCCAAAGGTGTTCTATCGGGTTCAGGTCAGGACTCTGTGCAGGCCTGTCAAGTTAAACCACACCAAACTCTGTCATCCATTTATAGAGCGTTTTCTATTGGGGCTCCAGTACTCTGGAATGCCCCTTGTCATTGTCGTTGTGACGTTCTAATTCATCCAAAAGGTGTTCTATCAGGTTAAAATCAGGACTCTGTGCAGGCCTGTCAAGTTCAACCACACCAGACTCTGTCATCCATTTAAAGAGCGTTTTTTTATTGGGGCTCCAGTACTCTGGAATGCCCCTTGTCACTGTCATTGTGCCGTTCTAATTCATCGCAAAGGTGTTCTATCAGGTTGTCAGGACTCTGTGCAGGCCAGTCAAGTTCAACCACACCAAACTCTGCCATCCATTTATAGAGAGTTTTCTATTGGGGGCTCCAGTACTCTGGAATGTCCTTTGTCACTGTCGTTGTGCCGTTCTAATTCATCGCAAAGGTGTTCTATCAGGTTGTCAGGACTCTGTGCAGGCCAGTCAAGTTCAACCACACCAGACTCTGTCATCCATTTAAAGACCATTTTTTTATTGAGGCTCCAGTACTCTGGAATGCCCCTTGTCAATGTCGTTGAGCCATTGTAATTCATCCCAAAGGTGTTCTATCGGGTTCAGGTCAGGACTCTGTGCAGGCCTGTCAAGTTAAACCACACCAAACTCTGTCATCCATTTATAGAGCGTTTTCTATTGGGGCTCCAGTACTCTGGAATGTCCCTTGTCAAAGTCGTTGTGACGTTCTAATTCATCCCAAAGGTGTTCTTTCGGGTTCAAATCAGGACTTTGTGCAGGTCAGTCAAGTTCAACCACACCAGACTCTGTCATCCATTTATAGAGCGTTTTCTATTGGGGCTCCAGTACTCTGGAATGCCCCTTGCCACTGTCGTTGTGCCGTTCCAATTCATCGCAAAGGTGTTCTATCAGGTTTAGGTCAGGACTCTGTGCAGGCCAGTCAAATTCAACCACACCAGACTCTGTCATCCATTTATAGAGTGTTTTCTATTGGGGCTCCAGTACTCTGGAATGCCCCTTGTCACTATCGTTGTGCCGTTCTAATTCATCCCAAAGGTGTTCTATCGGGTTCAGGTCAGGACTCTGTGCAGGCCAGTCAAGTTCAACCACACCAGACTCTGTCATCCTTTTATAGAGCGTTTTTTATTGGGGCTCCAGTACTCTGCAATGCCCTTTGTCAAAGTCGTTATGCCGTTCTAATTCATCCCAAAGGTTTTCTATCGGGTTCAGGTCAGGACTCTGTGTAGGCCAGTCAAGTTCATCCACACCAGACTCTGCCATCCATTTATAAAGAGTTTTCTATTGGGGATCCAGTACTCTGGAATGCCCCTTGTCAATGTCGTTGTGCCGTTCTAATTCAACCCAAAGGTGTTCTATCGGGTTCAGGTCAGGACTCTGCGCAGGCCAGTCAAGGATGTAGGGCTGGGCGATAAATCGATATATAGTGGGTTTGTCTCTGTGCGATATAGAAAGTGACTATATCGTGATATTGGAGTATACGTTCTCACGCAGTTGCTTTTGGCTGCTGGCATTACACTGCTTGTGTTTCCCACTCTTTCTTGTCTCTCCTTCTCACAGACAGCAAGCGCTCCTTCTTACATACGTCACATACGTTTACGCCCTCGCTGAGCAGAGAGGTAGCAACATGGGCAACATTAGCTGTGGTGCGGGTGGTAATACGAGAGAAAGAAAGTATATGTATATGTATATATATAGATACATACATTTACATATATATATATATATATATTAGGGGTCTGGGGAAAAATCGATTCGAATACGAATCGCGATTCTCACGTTGTGGGATTCAGAATCGATTGTCATTTTTGTTAAAATCTCTTTTTTTCTTTTTTTTTTTCTAATCAATCCAACAAAACAATACACAGCAATACCATAACAATGCAATCCAATTCCAAAACCAAACCTGACCCAGCAACACTCAGAACTGCAATAAACAGAGCAATTGAGAGGAGACACAAACACGACACAGAACAAACCAAAAGTAATGAAACAAAAATGAATATTATCAACAACAGTATCAATATTAGTTATAATTTCAGCATCCCTCATTGACATTATCATTAGACATTTATAAAAAATGTAAAAAAAGAACAATAGTGTCACAGTGGCTTACACTTGCATCGCATCTCATAAGCTTGACAACACACTGTGTCCTATGTTTTCACAAAGATAAAACAAGTCATATTTTTGGTTCGTTTAATAGTTAAAACTAATTTACATTATTGCAATCAGTTGATAAAACATTGTCCTTTACAATTATAAAAGTTTTTTGTTTTTTTAAAATCTACTACTCTGCTAGCATGTGAGCAGACTGGGGTAGATCCTGCTGAAATCTATGTATTGAATGAATACAAAATCCTTTTGAATCGGAAAAATATCGTTTTTGAATCGAGAATCGTGTTGAATCGAGAAAAAAAATGGATATATAATCAAATCGCGACCCCAAGAATCGATATTGAATCGAATCGTGGGACACCTAAATATTCACAGCCCTAATACATATACATATATATATATATATATAGGCTTCACGGTGGGAGAGGGGTTAGTGCGTCTGCCTCACAATACGAAGGTCCTGCAGTCCTGGGTTCAAATCCAGGCTCGGGATCTTTCTGTGTGGAGTTTGCATGTTCTCCCCGTGAATGCGTGGGTTCCCTCCGGGTACTCCGGCTTCCTCCCACTTCCAAAGACATGCACCTGGGGATAGGTTGATTGGCAACACTAAATTGGCCCTAGTGTGTGAATGTGAGTGTGAATGTTGTCTGTCTATCTGTGTTGGCCCTGCGATGAGGTGGCGACTTGTCCAGGGTGTACCCCGCCTTCCGCCCGATTGTAGCTGAGATAGGCGCCAGCGCCCCCCGCGACCCCGACAGGGAATAAGCGGTAGAAAATGGATGGATGGATGGATATATATATATATATATGTATACACACACACATATACACACACACACACACACACACATATATATATATATATATATATATATATATATATATATATATATATATATATATACCTGATCATCAACTGCTGTTTTTTTGCAGAAGTGTGAACAAGTCCTGTTCTATTCTTTTAAAGAGCATATCAAAGCTTGAAAGGAAAGAAAACGACTTCTCTATTCTGTGAAAGAACATATCAAAGTGCGAAAGGATAGAGCCGACGTTTGTGACCCACCCCCAGGGGACTTCCTAACGCACGACACTAAAAAGCGAATGATTTTTGAGCAACAGGACTCTTGCCTTCACATAATCCAGTCCAGAGTGCCTGTGTAAGTACGTTTCATTTGTCCATGCAAATAAATGTAACTGATTGAGTCTTGAAATACTTGTCTGATAACATTCCTTTTCCCTTTGATTTAACAGCGAACACGCGGCGAGGTGGGACAGACAGAGCCGAGGTCTTTGGGAGTCCCCGCCAAACACTAAGTAGCAAAACCTTCAGAACACGGAACTTATATTCACTGGAATTCTACATATGTGTTGCATTGAAGCCAACACATGAAAGCCCCCCCCAAAAAAGTACCCCCCTATCCTCTTAGCGGTGTATTTCTTTCAATGTGGCAACAAACCACGTGTGACAAGCACAGGAAATTGCAGATAACTTCTTTGCGTCTTTAAAAAAAAAAAAAAAACAGCTCAGACGTTACACTTGCTTGGAGGCAGCATCTGGATTTTGTCAGTAGAAGTTTGCCCAGTCATGCAGTCAGCATCCAAAAATCATTTTGGAACCGATACTGTTATTTTTATATGCGTCCGCTTATTATTGAACAGGGGCAAAGGTTAGGGTTTGTAAAAAAAATGCAATAACCTTTTTTGCAAACCAATCAATTTGATAGATGGTAGGGGTAATTAATTAATTAATTAATTAATTAATCAATATCCCTGTAATTTGTAATTTGGGTAGAATGGCAAGCAAACTTACAGTTGGTACAAAATGCGGCTGCTAGACTTTTGACAAGAACAAGAAAGTTTGATCACATTACGCCTGTACTGGCTCACCTGCACTGGCTTCCTGTGCACTTAAGATGTGACTTTAAGGTTTTACTACTTACGTATAAGATACTACACGGTCTAGCTCCATCCTATCTTGCCGATTGTATTGTACCGTATGTCCCGGCAAGAAATCTGCGTTCAAAGGACTCCGGCTTATTAGTGATTCCTAAAGCCCAAAAAAAGTCTGCGGGCTATAGAGCGTTTTCATTTCGGGCTCCAGTACTCTGGAATGCCCTCCCGGTAACAGTTCGAGATGCTACCTCAGTAGAAGCATTTAAGTCTCACCTTAAAACTCATTTGTATACTCTAGCCTTTAAATAGACTCCCTTTTTAGACCAGTTGATCTGCCGTTTCTTTTCTTTTTCTTCTATGTCCCACTCTCCTTTGTGGAGGGAGTCCGGTCCGATCCGGTGGCCATGTACTGCTTGCCTGTGTATCGGCTGGGGACATCTCTGCGCTGCTGATCAGCCTCCGCTTG
The DNA here is from genome assembly GCF_033978795.1 of Nerophis ophidion. NCBI lineage: Eukaryota > Metazoa > Chordata > Actinopteri > Syngnathiformes > Syngnathidae > Nerophis > Nerophis ophidion. The sequence goes on along the minus strand of NC_084639.1, from coordinate 4,738,107 downwards.
GGATGGTTTCCTGCTGGCTCCGCTGTGAACAGGACTCTCGCTGCTGTGTTGGATCCGCTTTGGACTGGACTCTCGCGACTGTGTTGGATCCATTATGGATTGATCTTTCACAGTATCATGTTCTCATATGTTCTCATAGTCATCAGTATCATCAGTATCACAGTATCATGTTCTCATAGTCATCATTGTCACCGACGTCCCACTGGGTCATTATTGTCACCGATGTCCCACTGGGTGTGAGTTTTCCTTGCCCGAGGATGTCGTAGTGGTTTGTGCAGCCCTTTGAGACACTAGTGATTTAGGGCTATATAAGTAAACATTGATTGATTGATTGAACCCTCCCGGATTTTCCGGGAGACTCCGGAAATTCAGCGCCTCTCCTAAAAACCTCCCGGAAGAAATTTTCTCCCGAAAATCTCCCGAAATTCAGCGGAGCTGGAGGCCACGCCCCCTCCAGCTCCATGCGGACCTGAGTGGGGACAGCCTGTTTTCACGTCCGCTTTCCTACTATATAAACACACTCAGCCTGCCCAATCACGTTACAACATCTACGGATTTGAATAAAAAAACTGCACACACAAGGAGACAAAGCACAAGAACGAGGACGTTACAGCCCTGGCGACGCCGTCTGTAATAGAGTGGTTCTATGTTGTCTGTCGCCATCTCCTGGTGAATGTTGGCTATATCGTTATGGGGTTGCATTTTGATTGGCCAACGATTTATGTGGTGTTGCGCACCTGACGGCAAGTGACTCTCGCCAGTACGCAAATGGCAGAACAAAGGTTACTCAAATAGTGAAAGGTAAGTGTTGTTTTTTTTTTTTTTTAGTAACCAGCAAACACAGTACAGTTAGTAGAACAACTGTGTTTTTATTACTGTGTATTTGATAGGTGCCGTCTGAAATTCAACTATTCATTTTATTTATATCCATCCATCCATTTTCTACCGCGTATCCCCTTTTGGGGTCGCGGAGGGCGCTGGCGCCTATCTCAGCTACAATCGGGCGGAAGGCGGGGTACACCCTGGACAAGTCGCCACCTCATCGCAGGGCCAACACAGATAGACAGACAACATTCACACTCACATTCACACACTAGGGCCAATTTAGTGTTGCCAATCGCAGTGGGAGAGTGGCCGTGCGGAACCCGAGGGTCACTGGTTCAATCCCCACCTAGTACCAACCTCGTCACGTTCGTTGTGTCCTGAGCAAGACACTTCACCCTTGCTCCTGATGGGTGCTGGTTAGCGCCTTGCATGGCAGCTCCCTCCATCTGAGTGTGAATGTGTGTGTGAATGGGTAAATGTGGAAGTAGTGTCAAAGCGCTTTGAGTACCTTGAAGGTAGAAAAGCGCTATGCAAGTACAACCCATTTATCATTTAACCTATCCCCAGGTGCATGTCTTTGGAAGTGGGAGGAAGCCGGAGTACCCGGAGGGAACCCACGCATTCACGGGGAGAACATGCAAACTCCACACGGAAAGATCCCGAGCCTGGATTTGAACCCAGGACTGCAGGACCTTCGTATTGTGAGGCAGACGCACTAACCCCTCTTCCACCGTGAAGCCCTATTTTATTTCTATATGTAATATAATAAATATATATATATAGCTACAATTCACTGAAAGTCGAGTATTTCATACATACATACATACATACGTATATATATATATATATATATATATATATATATATATATATATATCACGCCCCCAACCACACCTCCGCTCCACCCCCGACCACGCCCCCCCCACCCCCCACCTCCCGAAATCGGAGGTCTCAAGGTTGGCAAGTATGATGGCAAGTCTTCTCTGAATATTCAGAACTTTTGTTTACAGGCCATATTCGTGGAGAACAGAAAACTGGTTGTTAAGGATGTCTCAACAGCGCCTCTGCTGGTTTAAGCCAACTACAGCGCTCCTTTATGCAACAGCACCAACATGGAAACAGGAGTTCAGAATATTCTCCCGTTCAAGTCCATATTTTGGATTTGAGCCAATCAAATGAAGGGTGTCTGCTTCTTTTTTTTTTACACCCGATGCCCCAGCAGGCACAAGACAT
>NC_084639.1:4706049-4731049 GCF_033978795.1 Nerophis ophidion | reverse complement strand
TGAAAATAAAACAGCAAAGTCCACTTGGCTGTCATCTCTTTTAGTTATGAGACAAAATTGTGTCAAAATTATGTTGTTTTTTTCATGCTTGAAATAAGAAATTATTACTTTAAAAAAGTAGTTTTATACTTGTAAGTGTTAATGACACAGCTTTGCAACAGTTGATATTCTAATTTCAAGCATGTTTTACTCAATATAGGTCTTAAAATCTCAGCAACGAGCTGTAATATCTTACTGAGATCATTTCGGACCAAAACCCTTAAAACAAGCGGTCTGATAGCAGTTTTCTAAACTGGACTTTCATTCGAAGCAAGAGGTAATAAAGGAAGATCTCCATCGAGACAGAGAGACTTTTAAAACTGAAGAAAGATAAGGAAGACTTCAATAAACAAGTTATCCATGCTTTTGATCAGAAGGAACTGGCATGGACTTCATTTATTAGTAAAGGTAAGACCATAATAAAGTTGTTTTTATTAAATGTGCTTTTCATGATGGTATCCTTACATCACACTTAATTTTTTACTGCATGCCTTTGTTAAGTGCCGGAGTGAAAAGAGGTTTTAAAATAATTAGCGCATGCTTACCTTAACCGCATGCCTTTGGTAAGCGCAGGAGTGAGAATAGGTCTTAAATTAATTAGCGCCCCGGCGGCAATTCAAAGAAATACGGTACTCTTTTGGTAAAGTAATGATATTAGTAGAAGAAGAACGTTGGACAGCTCACGATTCCCGACCAAGCCGAACGTTTTGTTTACTTGAACGGTTCCAATCGGACGATAACCGTGGGCTGTGGAGCGCGCCAAAGTTTTGCGGCGAAAGAATTATAACAAACAGATCGATTTTTACACAGCTCTTTGTCACTTTAGTCCTTGTCTGTGTAGACCAGGGGTCACCAAATGTTTTGAAACTAAGAGCTACTTCTTGGGTACTGATTAATGCAAAGGGCTACCAGTTTGATACACACTTAAATAAATAGACAGAAATAGCCAATTTGCTCAATTTACCTTTAATAAATAAATCTAAATATATGTAAAAAATGGGTATTTCTGTCTGTCATTCCGTCGTACATTTTTTTTCCTTTTACGAAAAAACACTCAATTGAACGGTTTAAAAGAGGAGAAAACACGAAAAAAAATTAAATACAATTTTGAAACATAGTTTATTTTCAATTTCAACTCTTTAAAATTCAATACTCAACCGAAAAAAAATGAATAGAAAAACTAGCTAATTCGAAACTTTTTGAAAAAAATAAAAAAAGATTTTCTGGAACATCATTAGTAATTTTTCCTGATTAAGATTAATTTTAGAATTTTGATGACATGTTTTAAATAGGTTGAAATCCAATCTGCACTTTGTTAGAATATACAACAAATTGGACCAAGCTATATTTCTACAAAGAGAAATCATTATTTCTTCTAGATTTTCCAGAACAAAAATTAAAAAAAAAAATTCAAAAGACTTTGAAATAAGATTTAAATTTGATTCTACAGATTTTGTAGATTTGCCAGAATAATTTTTTTGAATTTTCATCACACCTTAGAAAAAATATTTCACAAATATTCTTCGTCGAAAAAACAGAAGCTAAAATGAAGAATGAAATTCAAATGTATTTATTATTCTTTACAATGAAAAAAAATACTTGAACATTGATTTAAATTGTCAGGACAGAAGAGGAAGTAATTTAAAAGGTAAAAAGGTATATCCATCCATCCATCCATCCATCCATCATCTTCCGCTTATCCGAGGTCGGGTCGCGGGGGCAGCAGCCTAAGCAGGGAAGCCCAGACTTCCCTATCTCCAGCCACTTCGTCTAGCTCTTCCCGGGGGATCCCGAGGCGTTCCCAGGCCAGCCGTGAAAGGTATATGTGTTTAAAAATCCTAAAATCATTTTTAAGGTTGTATTTTTTCTGTAAAATTGTCTTTCTGAAAGTTATAAGAAGCAAAGTAAAAAAAATAAATGAATTTATTTAAACAAGTGAAGACCATCCATTTTCATTTTCTGCCGCTTATTCCCGTTCGGGGTCGCGGGGGGCGCTGGCGCCTATCTCAGCTACAATCGGGCGGAAGGCGGGGTACACCCTGGACAAGTCGCCACCTCATCGCAGGGCCAACACAGATAGACAGACAACATTCACACTCACATTCACACACTAGGGCCCATTTAGTGTTGCCAATCAACCTATCCCCAGGTGCATGTCTTTGGAAGTGGGAGGAAGCCGGAGTACCCGGAGGGAACCCACGCACTCACGGGGAGAACATGCAAACTCCACACAGAAAGATCCCGAGCCTGGATTTGAACCCAGGACTGCAGGACCTTCGTATTGTGAGGCAGACGCACTAACCCCTCTGCCACCGTGAAGACCATGTCTTTAAAATATTTTCTTGGATTTCCAAATTCAATTTGAGTTTTGTCTCTCTTAGAATTAAAAATGTCGAGCAAAGGGAGACCAGCTTGCTAGTAAAAAATACAATTTAAAAAATAGAGGCGGCTCACTGGTAAGTGCTGCTATTTGAGCTATTTTTAGAACAGGCCAGCGGGCGACTCATCTGGTCCTTACGGGCTACCTGGTGCCCGCGGGCACCGCGTTGGTGACCCCTAGTGTAGAATATTGTAGAAAATTAGCTTGTGAGTGAATGTCGGAACAACATGATGCATGACCAGACTGGAAAGTGATATTCTCCACTATTTATACACCTCTCATTCAGACAAATGTGGAAATCTACTGGAATCTCCAGAATGGAAATCCCATTTAAAAGAAAAAAAAAAGCAGAGCTAAAGCTAAATTGCCAGTGAAGGACTTGTCTTCAACCAACGTGTACAATGACCAAATAAAAAAAAAAAAAAACAAGAAAAATGACATTCCTTATTGTGTCTCAAACTTGACATGTGCAAATGTCAGCCAGAGTGAACTGGAAATGTGTATTTTTCAAAAAAAAAGGTGGCACACTCGATAAAGGCGAGGCTGGGAAGCGGGTACCAGGCGAAGAGTCTGCATACCAAACAGGTCCGGACACAGTGGTGTGTCCACCCCTGAAGAGGCATGCAGTTATGTGAAGCACACAACACGCCCACACGGAGAGGAGGGACTTCCACGTCAACCAGTTCTCCTGCCTGCACCAATTGTCACATACCTTTTAGGGTCAAGCTCACCTTTAAGGACACTCAACAAGCGTGAGTTCGGCTCGCATTAGATTAGACACAAACATCATGATTATACTGTTTTCCAGCCATTTTGAAATAAGCCTGCAGTGGTTTATTGGAAGTGTGTTGTCCAAAGTTCTTCCTCTACTAATAATATCATTACTTTACCAAAAAAGTATTTAACTTATGAATATAATTACCATACTTGCCAACCCTACCGGATTTTCCGGTATCCATCCATCCATCCATTTTCTACCGCTTATTCCCTTTCGGGGTCGCGGGGGGCGCTGGCGCCTATCTCAGCTACAATCGGGCGGAAGGCGGGGTACACCCTGGACAAGTCGCCACCTCATCGCAGGGCCAACACAGATAGACAAACAACATTCACACTCACATTCACACACTAGGGCCAATTTAGTGTTGCCAATCAACCTATCCCCAGGTGCATGTCTTTGGAAGTGGGAGGAAGCCGGAGTACCCGGAGGGAACCCACGCATTCACGGGGAGAACATGCAAACTCCACACAGAAAGATCCCGAGCCTGGATTTGAACCCAGGACTGCAGGACCTTCGTATTGTGAGGCAGACGCACTAACCCCTCTGCCACCGTGAAGCCCGGTAGACTCCCGTAATTCAGCGCCTCTCCCGAAAACCTTCCAGAAGAAATTTTCTCCCGAAAATCTCCCAAAGTGTTAGACTTGCGTGGCATATTGTTGCCGGATTCGGTCCTCCGTGGATGCGTCAGCAAAAACACAGCAAAAGGTAAGAAATAAGGAATTTAGTAACTCAAATCAGGCTAGAACAGAATCACTGGTGTAAATAGAAAAGGCCAATAAAAGCGCTAACCTGGAAAGCTAGGTCAAACTAACCGAAACACAAACACTTGGCACGAAGGCACACAAAAGGAACCACAAAACAACTAGCGTGAAAGCTAGGAATAAAACAAAGCTTAGCGTGAGAGCTAGTGAAATCGAGAGTGAGAGACAAGTCATAAGCAGTTTTTTTTTTTTTTGGATAGCGGCGAAGAAGGACCGGGCTTTCTGGACTGTTTACCTGTGAGTTAACAGCAAATGAGCAATAGGCATACTGCGACAATGTTTTCTTTTTCAAATTTTAATAGAAATTTTACGTATCAATATTGTCAAACATTTCTTACTACTGTCGCAACCCCGAAAGGGACAAGCGGTAGAAAAATGGATGAAACCTAGTTTGTACATAATCGCCCCTTTCTGAGTTCCAGCCCTAAGCAACATTTTATTTTGAGGGCGCCCCATTACAAACTATTTTCGATTTTTTTTAAATGTGTGAAACCATTTGAACTTTTTTAAGTGAATTTATTTCATTTTATGAATGTTGTCTACTATAAAAAAATATGGGAGATAAATGGTTAATGCGGGGGTAGGAAACCTATGGCTCTTGAGCCAAATGTGGCTCTTGATGACTGCATCTGGCTCTCAGATAAATCTTAGCTGACATTGCTTAAAGGCCTACTGAAATTAGATTTTCTTATTTAAACGGGGATAGCAGGTCCATTCTATGTGTCATACTTATCATTTCGCTATATTGCCATATTTTTGCTGAAAGGATTTAGTAGAGAACATCCACAATAAAGTTCGCAACTTTCGGTCGCTAATAAAAAAAGCCTTGCCTCTTTACCAGAAGTAGCAGACGATATGCGCGTGACGTCACGGGTTGTAGGGCTCCTCACGTCTTCACATTGTTTATAATAATAGCCGCCACCAGCAAGAGCGATTTGACCGAGAAAGCAACAATTTCCCCATTAATTTGAGCGAGGATGAAAGATTCGTGGATGAGGAAAGTTAGTGTGAAGCATTAAAAAAAAAAGAGGGGGGGGGAAGGCGACGGCAGTGTGAGCGATTCAGATGTTATTAGACACATTGGCGTGGCGCAGTGGGAGAGTGGCCGTGCGCAACCCGAGGGTCCCTGGTTCAAATCCCACCTAGTACCAACCTCGTCACGTCCGTTGTGTCCTGAGCAAGACACTTCACCCTTGCTCCTGATGGGTGCTGGTTGGCACCTTGCATGGCAGCTCCCTCCATCAGTGTGTGAATGTGTGTGTGAATGGGTAAATGTGGAAGTAGTGTCAAAGCGCTTTGAGTACCTTGAAGGTAGAAAAGCGCTATACAAGTACAACCCATTTATCATGTATCATTTATGAGAACAAACTAAGATCCGACAATGAGTGAACAGAAAAGGCTGGCTTATGAAGAAGGGTGGTGATTAGTAAAGACAGGTGTGCTGGCAACGAGAGTAGCAGCTGAAACTAATGAGTGACCATGGAAATGAAGAAAATAGGAACTAAGCATGTCAAACCGCAGAGTGATATAAAAATGGAACAAAAATAACAATATGGTGATGATCCAACCATCGGATTACAACACGAACTTCAGCTGGAGCTGGAGGCCACGCCCCCTCAAGCTCAAACATGCACAGTTCGAAGCTTGAAAAGAAGGATTGCAGGCGGATCTGACGGCATTTAAAGTCATTTTTAAAAACGACTGCTAATCCTTCTCCTTTCCGACCGGACGACCGCGGAGAATTAAAGTAGGAACACTCCGGAGGCAGAAGTTCATTAAGAGGGGCCGACTCACCGGCTCTCAGCCATGTTTCCGTCACACAGAGGAAGTCAAGTCCGCGGGAAGTGAAGAAATCCTTCAGGATAAACGTTTTGTTTGTCAAAGATCTTGCGTTCACAAGACCGAAACTGGCGGGGGCCAGCACGTCCAAGGGCGCAGCTAATCCAGGTGGGGCCCGACAAACAGCCCGCAGGTGGCGGGGGAGAGGAGCCATGAGGCGGGAGAGGAAGGCAGGAATCCGGCCAAGTGAAAAAGCTGACTGGGACGTCGAAAAATCATCATTGAAGTTGATCATATCAGTGGGAAAGGGGCAAAGATCCAACAGTGTTTGGCGGTCCTTCAAAAGCAGTGAGCTGACAAGAGACGAAAATAGACGCAAACAACACAAAAACGAACAGAGCTGACAGCGAGAGACGGCAGGGCAAAGCACATACTGGCGCCATCTTCTGGAAACTCGGAAGTGACGTTACTCAAGTAGTGAAAGGTAAGTGTTGTTGTTTTTTTTAGTAACCAGCAAGCACAGTACAGTTAGTAGAACAACTGTGTTTTTATTACTGTGTATTTGATAGGTGCCGTCTGAAATTCAAATATTTGTTTTATTTATATATATATATATATATATATATATATATATATATATAATATAATAAATAAATATAGCTGGAATTCACTGAAAGTATTTTATATATATATATATATATATATATATATATATATATATATATATATGAAATACTCGAGTTGGTGAATTGGCTGTAAATATACTCTCCTCTTAACCACGCCCCCGCCCCAACCACGCCCCCAAACCACGCCTCTGCCCCACCCACGACTACACATCCCACCCCCCACCTCATGAAATCGGAGGTCTCAAGGTTGGCAAGTATGATAATTACACTTTAATAAATGTCATTATTAACCAGTAAATGCATAATTTAAAAATAAAAAATAAACTTCAAATCCGGCAAGTGCAGTTGAGAGACGTTTCATGAGAGTAGAGTGTGTGTGCCTTCAAAAGCCGGTGCCTCTTGATTGATGTGATGTTCATTATTAAATAACGTTTTACGCAATGTTTGTTATTTTTGTTTCACCTGTACGATATGATGATAATAATGAATAATGAAAATCTGGTGGAAGGAAAAAGGCACAAAAGACAAGGGAAAAATTTGAAAAATATGTTGTACACAAGAACTTGTTTGATTTACATTTTTCAATACATTGATTTTATCAATAAATTGAAGTTTTTTGTTGCAGACTATTAAAAAATAAAATAAATGTTTTCCCTTCTTGCTCCGACATGCTTTTTGCCCCTCAGGATCTTCCCTGCGGTTGTCACAGTGAGAGGAATTGGAATCATGCATGCTAATTGGCAGCGTAAGCTTTGGTTTACCGGCTCATAATTCCAAATCTGATTTATACGCGCGTTCCTCCAAGCCATCCTCACTTGGCAATCAGATACATGTCAGTGTGGCACGGCGTCTCTTCTATCTAATCTTCCAGCCTGTAAAGCGGAGGCCTCTCACAAAGTGCAGCGTCATCACTTTGTCGAGCACATACTTGACACTGGAGTACGCCAGTCAGGCCTGGCAACTTTATTACCTCAGCAAGCATCATCTTGACTTCGTTAAAACGGCCGCGGCTGGTTCGCTCCATTTCAATCCTTGCGGCACCGGGAGAAAATATTCGAAAAGGTTTTCACGAAGAAGACTCCCCGGGTGTCGGTCATGTGACCGGGACGGACAATAAACTGCTTGTGTAACCTTGCATGGCCGCCACGTTAATCTTTAACAGATCATAATAATGACTTTTGATTGAAAGACGTGGCGCTGACTCGGTGTTATGACTTCATTAACAGCTTGTGCAAACGGACAGGTGGCCTTCCCGGCACTGGGGGTGGGCTCGAAGTTCTTCTTCTGACGAGAATCCCAGTGCTAGTCACACAAAGGTAAACAAGGAGGGGCGGTTGCTTGGCAACCAACACGGGGTGAGGGGTCTCACTGGTAAAACCAAGGACAAAGCAGGCGGGCTTCAATTAATGACTTAGTTTGTGTGCTCACGTCGACCCAAAGCATAGAACAGAACTTATGTTGCAAAAAAATACATATTAGCTGGAGGTTTTAGCAACAAAATCATAATAATTAACATATTTGCCAATGCTTTGAAGCATATTAGTTTTTCATAACTTCTCCTCAAGCTAGCTGGCAAAAAATGTGCAGAATAATCCATTCATCCATTCATTTTCTACCGCTTATCCCTTTTCGGGGTCTCAGCTGCAATCGGGCGCAAGGCGGGCTACACCATGGACAAGTCGCCTCCTCATCGCAGGGCCAACACAGATAGATACATATATATATACATATATATATAAACATACAGATCTACACATACATACATACATACATACATACATACATACATACATACATACATACATACATACATACATACATACATACATATATATATATATATATATATATATATATATATATATATATACATATATACATATATATATATACATATATATATATATACATACATACATATACATACATACATATATACACATATAGATAGACATATATATATATACATACATACATATCTACATATATAAATATATGTATATATACATACATATATACATATATACATATATATGTATATACATACATACATATATATACACATGTACATACATACATGTATACACACATATACATACATACATATATACACACATATACATACGTATATACAAACAAATACACACACATACACACACATATACACACGCATACTACTGCTCAAGATAGCTGACAAAAAAATTGCAGAATAATCCATCCATCAATCCATTTTCTACCGCTTATCCCTTTTCGGGACCTCAGCTGCAATCGGGCAGAAGGCAGTGTACACCATGGACAAGTCGCTACCTCATCGCAAGGCCAACACATATATATATATATATATATACATATATATATATATATGGATAGTACTTTATTGATCATATATACACACATACAGATTTACATACATACATATACATTATATATATATATATATATATATATATATATATATACATATACATATACATTGTATATATATATATATATATACATATATATATATATATATATATATATATATATATATATATATATATATATATATATATATATATATACATATATATACACACACATACATTCATATATATACAGTAGTCCACAGCTGGCAACTACTCCATCCATCCATCCATCCATTTTCTACCGCTTATTCCCTTTGGGGTCGCGGGGGGTGCTGGTACCTATCTCAGCAACAATCGGTTGGAAGACGGCTTACACCCTGGACAAGTCAACACCTCATCGCAGCTGGCGACTACTCTTCCCGCATTTTTCAACCCACTTCAACCGTTTCACTGTCAAAACAATCCTCTTAATTAGGACAAAAAACTAAGTGGTATTTTTGAACTGGAAAAACTCCCGTTTTTCCCGAAATTCCAAGAATTCCATAATACCATTTGTCAATTCAACATCTTACTACTTCAACATTTCTCGAAACGATTTGAAAAAATTCCAACACCAACCATTTCAACTCATTCAAGTTGCTAACCATTTTCAAAAAAATTCCCGATTTTCCCCGGAATTTCCCAATTTTTGGAAAATTCCCATTCAAATGAATGGAAGATTATTCGAAGTTCCACAACTCCCACATTTCTCATCCAATTCAAACCGTTCCAACTTCAAACTGTTCAGATAATTCAGGAATCACAGGCTTTCCCTTGACGAATTCCCAAAATTCCCAGATTTCCCAGAATTTCCAGGTTTTCCGGGACATTTTTCCCATTCAAAATTAATTAGACCATTTTTCAAACGGTCACCATTTCCACATTTTTCAACCTATTCAAACCATTCAACCTTCATCACATTCCACCGTCCTGGAAATTTAAACTACCCATTTTCCAAGTAAAAAAAAAAAATCCTAAATTCTCCAGATTTCCTGGTTTTCCGAGGCCCTATTTTCCACCCTTTTTTCTGGCGACTACTCATCCCACATTTTTCCACCCACTATAACCGTTTCACTGTCAAAACATTCTTCTTAATTAGGACAAAAAACTAAGTGGTATTTTTGAACTGGAAAAACTCCCGGTATTCCAGAAATTCCAGGAATTCTATGATACCATTTCTCAATTCAACATCTTATTACTTCAACATTTCTCGACCGAATTGAAAAAATTCCAACAACAACCATTTCAAATTATTCAGACCATTTAAGTTGTTAACCATTTTCAAAAAGATTCCCGTTTTTCCCCGGAATTCCCCAATTTTTTTGAAAATTCACATTGAAATGAATGGAAAATTATTCAAAGTTCCAAAACTCCCACATTTCTCATCCAATTCAAACCGTTCCAACTACAAACTGTTCAGATTATTCAGGAATCACGGGTTTTCCCATCCAAAAATCCCAGATTTCCAGGTTTTCCGGGACATTTTTCCCATTCAAAATTAATTGGCCATTTTTTCAAAATTCCACCATTTCCACATTTTTAAACCTATTCAAACCATTCCACCTTCTTTTTACTTTTTCCAAGTCAAAAGAAAATCTTGGATTTTCCAGAATTCCTGGTTTTCCAAAGCCCTATATCCACCCTTTTTTCTGGCAACTACTCCTCCCACATTTTTCAACGCACTTCAACCGTTTCACCGTCAAAACATTAATCCTAATAAGGACAAAAAAACTACGTGGTAATTTTGAACTGGAAAAATTCCATATTTTCCCCGAAATTCCAGAATACCATTTTTCAATTCATCTTACTACTTCAACATTTCTCGACCGATTTGAAAAATTCCAACACCAACCATTTCAACTCATTCAAGTTGTTTGCCATTTTCAAAAAAAATTCCCGTTTTTTTTTTTTTGTTTTTTTTTAAATGCCCGTTGAAATGAATGGAGCATAAATCAAAGTTCCACAACTCCCACATTTTCTATCCGATTCAAACAGTTCTAACTTCTAAATATTTATCCTGTTCAGGAATTTTGTGATCTACTTCCACAATTCTGAAAAAAAAAAATCCAGGATTTCAGTTCAACTTCAGCATTGGAGCATTCACACGCAATTAATTACTTCAGGAATTGCCATAACTAGTTTTCTGTAAGTTGCTACTTTACTCCTTTAACTTTAGGTAGTTAATTATAACTTTTTATGGATATATCTGGACTAACTGCATCAAACTAAAACACTCTGTTTATGCCCTTAAATGTCACAGTTGTATCCACTACTGGCAAAATGAATGCACTTTTTACTCTGAAAAACACATCAAGAGTTTCCCACAGTTGGAGAATGTTTGGTATTCGGAGATGTGAGGTGAGACGGCGCCGCATTATTTGTAGGTACGTTTAGTAACGTCAATGTTGATCATGTCAATTAACGCATTTAAATCATTACAGAGTGGTATTTGTGCAGGTAGACTAGGGGGGAAAAGTGGTATATTGGCTTTGTACGAAGGCGTTAAGCACTCGGGTGAACTTTTTTGACATGAATCAATCTTCCAGTCTATGTTTGGAGACATGTTACCTCACGCAGGAGGCTGGAGACAAGACAACGTCGCACTCTGCATGTTTTTTTTAAAAATAGAACATTGTTGAGTAAGGATTTGTGGGAATAGCACGGAATCACGAGCAAGCAGTTTTTTTAGGAGCTTCCAGTAATGTCGATCTATCTGTCCCCACCACTTTTTTAAGGCTATGTTCGATAAATGTATGTTGGAGTTTCATAAACCTCTGGATAAATATGTACCAAAAAAAAGCATATTCTATTATCATAATTGCTGTATTTCAGGGGTGTCCAAAGTGCGGCGGCCCCCGGGTAATTTTTTAACGGCCCTAAACACATTCTAAAAATACGATTAAAAAAATAAAGAACAGAAAAAGTGGTATAAAAGAGCAAACAGGTGAAATGTGACAAGAAAATGTTGCAATGTTTACTCTAATAACACAAAGCTGCCATGCAGGCTGTTAGTTTCTTTGAAAAATAATAATGAATCAAAATCAATGTCATATTAAATATTCCACTTTGAGACATTTTTAGGGGAAAATGTTGCATGTTTTGTGTTTGCCATGTAAAAAACTAAGTTGTTTTATTTTCCTAAAGAAGGGCCTAATAAGAACAAACAAAAAACATAAACAACAATAAAAGTTACAATTGACAGATGGATCTAAAGTTAATCTCAAGACGATTGGGTTTAAAGTAAACAGTAAAAAAAAAAAGTTTGTTATTTTTAATTGGGGCGGTTTAGCTCGGTTGGTAGAGTGGCCGTGCCAGCAACTTGAGGGTTGCAGGTTCGATTCCCGCTTCTGCCATCCTTGGGCAAGACACTTTACCCACCTGCTCCCAGTGCCACCCACACTGGTTTGAATGTAACTTAGATTCTAATTTAGATATTGGGTTTCACTATGTAAAGCGCTTTGAGTCACTAGAGAAAAAGCGCTATATAAATATAATTCACTTCACTTCCCTTAATGAGTAGGACCCTTTTGGATCCCCAATAATTTTAGTAGGATTTTTTGTGTGTGTCATTGCTAAAAAAAAAAAAATAATAAATTAAAATCAATGTTGTTATGTGTTGACATTTTTAAGGTTCCAATTATTATATAATCTCAAATATTCCACTTTAAAATTTTATTGGGGAAAACTATTCCATATTTTGTGGGGGGTTTTTCCATAACAAAACAGGGTTTTCTTTGACAAAAAGGGCATACAACTTAAATCTTTAAAAACGTTACATTGACTAATAGAGCTAATGTTGATTTTGAGATTCAAACCTTGAATAACAATAAAACAAAATAATGACACATTTTAAATATTTTTTGGACCAAAATATTGTGGGATCCTTGGGATCAAGTCTGAGTGGAGGCCTAAATGTATATCTTTACACATATATTGTATTGTTTTTTTAAATAGAAAAAATATCAAAATAGCCCCTGCTTGCGTTGATATTTCAGTGTGCGGTCCTCAGCGGAAAAAGTTTGGACACCCCTGCTGTACTTCATTCATTCATTCATTTTTTTATTTGTCTCCTTCATTGATGTGCATCTTTGATCGATAGACAATTATACATTTACACACCAATGCCTGAGCAATGCCTCACATAGAGGAGTGGCACCACCTTTATTTTAAACAAATGTTATTATTATTAATGCGTAAGAGCAGTGTTGCGTCACTACTATCATTTATCGAAATAAAACATAAAAAACATTTCTGAAAACAATACAAATAATCTCAGACTCGGGTTGTACGGTATACCGGTATTAGTATAGTACCGCGATATTAATGAATCATATTCTGTACTATACCGCCTCTCAAAAAGTGGACATAGAACATGTTAAAAAAAGTGTTAAAAGAGAAAGTAAGCAGATATTATCAGTAAATGAACAAGTAGATTAATACTTCATTTTCTACCACTTGTCCTTAATAATGTTGACAAAATGATAGGTAGATAAATGACACAATATGTTACTGCATATGTCAGCAGCGAAATTAGGAGCTTTTGTTTGTTTACTTACTAATAAAAGACAAGTTGTCTTGTATGTTCACTATTTTATTTAAGGTCAAATGTGTAATAACAAACTTATGTTTAATGTACCTTAAGATTTTTTTTGTTCAAATAAAGCAAATAATGAAATTTTTTGTGGTCTCTTTTATTTAGAAAAGTATCGAAATACATTTTGGTACCGGTACCAATATATTGGTTTCGTGACAACACTATCTTAGATATACTGTTCATTCAGAATGTCCACACAATTAATACATATTGCGAGCTAGAAAACATTATGACTAAAAATCTCAATACAATTTTAAAATGTAATAAGAAATAATAACACATACTATTGAATATATATATTTATAATTTTTTTCGCCCCTAAATAATTGGTAAAATATAAATAATCAATCAAAATAATATATGTTAGGACACATTAAATAATAACCCTGCTCATATGAAAAAAATAAATAAAATTAGATTTAAAAAAGAAATAGCAATAATACTTGTAAACTTGTTAAAATAAATCATCTAAAAATATATACTTATACCAAAGTTAAATATTTATTATTTTTCCCCTCATACAAATATTGTTGTTTTGGTTAGCAACGCCCTCAACTATAATTCAGTACAGTGCATCCCTAAAATATTCACAGCGCTTTACTTCTTTCCCACATTTTGTTATGTTACAGCCTTTTTCCAAAATGGATAAAGTTTATTTTTTTTCCTCAAAATTCTACAGACAATACCCCTTAAAGATAACATGAACAGTTTTGTTTTCAATGTTGAATTGCTTTTAGAAAAAAATAAAATAAATAAATAAATCACACAAGTATTCGCAGTCTTTGCTCAATACTTTGTTAAAGCACCTTTCAATCAATCAATCAATCAATGTTTATTTATATAGCCCTAAATTACAACTGTCTCAAAGGGCTTTGGCAGCAGTCACAGCTCCAAGGCTGTAGTATTCAATTTTTTTTTTTAACCAAAGGTGCATTAACAAAGTATTGAGCAAATGTGTTGAATACTTATGTAAATGTGTTTTTTTATTTATTATTTTTTAATAAATTTGCTAACATTTAGAATTTTTTTTTTTTTCATTTCACATTGTCATCATGGGTATTGTGTGTAGAATTTTGAGGACCAAAATGAATGTATTCCATTTTGGAATAAAGTTAAAAGGTTCAAGTTAAAGTACCAATGATTGTCACTCACAGACACATGAGGTGTGGTGAAATTATTCTCTGCATTTGACCCATCACCCTTGATCCCCACCTTGGAGGTGAGGGGAGCAGTGAGCAGCAGCGGTGCCACGCCCGGGAATCATTTTCGGAGATTTAACCCCCAATACCAACCCTTGATGCTGAGTGCCAAGCAGGGAGGTAATGGGTCACATTTTTATAGTCTTTGGTATGACTCGGCCGGGGTTTGAACTCCCAACCTACTGATCTCAGGGCGGACACTCTAACCACTAGGCCACTGAGTAGGTATAAAGCTGTAAAATAACAAAATGTGGGAAAAGTGAATACTCTGAATACTTTCCGGATATTGGCTGAAGTGGTAAATTCCAGTAAAAAAAAAAAAATTCTGAAGTTTCCCTTATTTTCCAATTCAAATGTTGACAACTATGATGTCATACTATGAGGAAATTTGACAATTAATACTAACAAAAAGTTAAAGTACCACTGATAGTCACACACACATACTAGGTGTGGTGAAATTACCCTCTGCATTTGACCGACCCCCTTCTTCCACCCCCTGAGAGGTGAGGGGAGCAGTGAGCAGCAGCGGTGGCGGCGCTCGGGAATCATTTTGTTGATAAATAGTGTTTACGTCGACGTACTAATACTACATACAACACCAGGCTTGCAACATGCAAGCGCTGATCTGAAAAGCATTTATCCAAACTGAGAATGAGGATTTTTAATGTCTTCCCTAAAGACCGTAGGACACTCGCATGAACAGTGTGCAACTAAACAAATGAGGCTAACTATAAAGTCGATTCTGATAAAACTGCAGTAAGTATGAAGTTAATTTGACAACCACGTACTCTGACCAAGATACTATCTTATGTAACAGAGGGGTGGGACCTGATTTTCCACATATCATCACTCTTCCCCCCCACTCTATCACTTTCTTGTTGTTGTTTTTCAACATTTTAGGGTCAGGTGGGTGTCATTAGTCAGACTCAGTTTTTGCCTGAGAACTTAAACACCATCTTTTTACTTCACCCGGACGGAATGAAACATCTCTGACACAAACCTCGTTTCCATATGAGTTGAGAAATTGTGTTAGATGTAAATATAAACGGAATACAATGATTTGCAAATCCTTTTCAACCCATATTCAGTTGAATATGCTACAAAGACAACATATTTGATGTTCAGACTGATAAACATTTTATTTTTTGCACATAATCATTAACTTTACAATTTGATGCCAGCAACACGTGACAAAGAAGTTGGGAAAGGTGGCAGTAAATACTGATAAAGTTGAGGGATGCTCATCAAACACTTATTTGGAACATCCCACAGGTGTGCAGGCTAATTGGGAACAGGTGGGTGCCATGATTGGGTATAAAAACAGCTTCCCAAAAAATGCTCAGTCTTTCACAAGAAAGGATGGGGCGAGGTACACCCCTTTGTCCACAACTGCGTGAGCAAATAGTCAAACAGTTTAAGAACAACGTTTCTCAAAGTGCAATTGCAAGAAATGTAGGGATTTCAACATCTACGCTCCATAATATCATCAAAAGGTTCAGAGAATCTGGAGAAATCACTCCACGTAAGCAGCATGGCCGGAAACCAACATTGAATGACCGTGACCTTTGATCCCTCAGACAGCACTGTATCAATAACCGACATCAATCTCTAAAGGATATCACCACATGGGCTCAGGGACACTTCAGAAAACCACTGTCACTAAATACAGTTTGTCGCTACATCTGTAACTGCAAGTTAAAGCTCTACAATGTGAAGTGAAGTGAATTATATTTATATAGCGCCTTTCTCAAGTGACTCAAAGCGCTTTACATAGTGACACCCAATATCTAAGTTACGTGTGAATGTGAGTGTGAATGTTGTCTGTCTATCTGTGTTGGCCCTGCGAAGAGGTGGCGACTTGTCCAGGGTGTACCCCACCTTCCGCCCGATTGTAGCTGAGATAGGCGCCAGCGGCCCCCGCGACCCCGAAAGGGAATAAGCGGTAGAAAATGGATGGATGGATGGATGGCATTTAAACCAGTGTGGGTGGCACTGGGAGCAGGTGGGTAAAGTGTCTTGCTCAAGGACACAACGGCAGTGACTAGGGTGGCACAAGCGGGAATCGAACCTGCAACCCTCAAGTTGCTGGCACGGCCACTCTACCAACCGAGCTATGCCGCCCCACGATGCAAAGCGAAAGCCATTTATCAACAACATCCAGAAACGCCGCCAGCTTCTCTGGGCCCGAGATCATCGAAAATGGACTGATGCAGAGTGGAAAAGTGTTCTGTGGTCTGACGAGTCCACATTTCGAATAGTTTTTGGAAATATTCGGCATCGTGTCATCCGGACCAAAGGGGAAGCGAACCATCCAGACTGTTATCGACGTTAAAAGAAAAGGTGATGTAACACATTGGTGAACATGCCCTTTCCCAACTACTTTGCCACGTGTTGCAGCCATGAAATTCTAAGTTAATTATTATTTGCAAAAAAAATATATATATGAGTTTGAACACCAAATATATTGTCTTTGTAGTGCATTTAATTGAATGTGGGTTGAAAATGATTTGCAAATCATTGTATTCCGTTTATATTTACATCCAACACAATTTTCCAACTCATATGGAAACGGGGTTTGTAAAACTTCACCGTTTCGGTTCGATCTGGGCCGGAATTACGTCACATCTTCTGTGGCTAAAAAGTCTGAAGAGTGTTAATGGGGGGTTGGGGGGTGATGGTGGAATGAGTGTAAACAGAGAGCTTGGTGTGTTCAGGCTGCTGGTCTCAACATGCATGATCGCAGGACGTTACCCAATATATAAATGTGTAAGATTTATCGAGCCTTGCCACATAACCGCAGTGGAGAATTTGATCTGCAAGTGTGTCCTTGAACGCATCACCCTAGCCTAAAAAAAGGGCCTTGCTCAGTGACACCGCGCCAGTGCGGTTGTTGCACTCAAACCCTCCCCGCAAAAAAATAGGTGCTTTACTGTCGACAGAGGTAAAAGTGAAAAATGTGTTTGGTGAAATGGAGACATGGAAATAGCATGCAAAGGAGCTTCTTTACCAACATCCCAGAGAGGCACAAACACTGATTTTATGGCTTTAGGCGGAATTGTTTTTGTTTTTATATAATAATTATGCTGATTTTTTCCTTGTTTTTTTAGGTTTTAGTTATTATAACTATGTTTTCCTAATAAGTGGGACAGTAAAGGTATTTTTTCTACTAATTATAAGCATTTTAATCAAATTTGTTAAGAGGAAAAAAACGTAATATTCCAATTTTATATTATTTATTAGTTTGAGTCTAATTATATTTTGCTAAGTTTTTCTTATGTTTATGTAATATTTTTTCACAACTTCTTTTATTATGCTTTTTTCAAAATTAATTGTATTCATTTTTATCCTTTTTGCATTGTTAATAACTATAATTTATGATGACACTTTTAAATCATTTTAAATGTTTTAGAGTGCTGCAGAATCCCACCTAGAAAAGAGTCTTTAAACGTGTTATGTTTTAATTTTATTTCTTTTTTTGGATTCAAAAAAAAAAAAAAAGATATGTGCATTATTTTTCAAAAAAGGTACAACATTTTTTTAATTTATTATACTATTTGTTTTTATATTTTTATATAACATTAAATATTTCAGGATAGATAGTACTTTATTGATTCCTTCAGGAGAGTTCCCTCAGGAAAATTATTATTATTTTTTTTTTTTTAAGATAGATAGGTATTAACTGTTATGAAACTTTAGAGCAGCGGTTTCAAAGCCACGGACCGTGGGCCGTACCAGGCCCGCGAGATCAGTTTGCTAAATATAAAAATGAGCTACATTGTTTTAATGAAACTGCTGTTCTAAATATGTCCACTAGATGTCGCAATAGCAATTCAAGTGTAACCCACGTCACACATGACAGTGTTTAAAAATGACATGTCAGCTCATTTTAAGCGCCCTCTGGATTGGCTGCCGCTAAGCAAGCAATCAGCTGCTCCTGTTGTGCAAATACCTTCTTTCGTTGTAAACAGAGATGTCCGATATTGTCGGACGATAAATGCTGTAAAATGTAATATCGGTTTGAAAAAGCTAAATTTATGACTTTTTAAAACGGCGCAGTACAGAGTGGTACACGGGCGTAGGGAGAAGTACAGAGCAGTTGCGTCTCCCAGTCATACTTGCCAACCCTCCCGATTTTCCCGGGAAACTCCCCAATTTCAGTGCCCCTCCCGAAAATCTCCCGGGGCAACCATCCTCCCAAATTTCTCCCGATTTCCACCCAGACAACAATATTGGGTGCGTGTCTTAAAGGCACTGCCTTTGTGTGCCGGTCCAACCACATAATATCTACGGCTTTTCACATACACAAGTGAATGCAATGCATACTTGGTCGATAGCCATACAGGTCACACTGAGGGTGGCCCTATAAGCAACTTTAACACTGTTCCAAATATGCGCCACACTGTAAACCCACACCAAACCAATACGACAAACACATTTCGGGAGAACATCCGCACCGCAACACAACAAAAACATAACAAAATAAATACCCAGAACCACTTGCACCACTAACTCTTCCAGGACGCTAAAATATACACCCCCCGCCCACCTCAACCTCCTCATGCTCTCTCAGGGAGAGCACGTCCCAAATTCCAAGCTGCTGTTTTGAGGCATGTTAAAAATAATAACGCACTTTGTGACTTCAATAATAAATATGGCAGTGCCATGTTGGGATCTTTTTCCATAACTTGAGTTTATTTTGGGGGGGAAAACCTTGTTATATTATTTAATGCACCCAGCGGGGCATCACAACAAAATTAGGCATAATAATGTGTTAATTCCACAACTGTATATATATCGGTATTGGTTGATATCGGGATCCGTAATTAAGAGTTGGACAATATCGGAATATCAGATATCAGCAAAAAAGCCATTATTGGACATCTATAGTTGTAAATTATCCACTCAACGGATAAAATAACAAAACGTTAAGATGCAAAGACTGAAGTCAACTTGACCATCCACTTTTTAGTTAGAGTTCCATGCAGCGCTTGTAATTGTTTGAATGCACGATGCGCATCCTGAACTCCATTGTAAAAATGTATGTTTGTACTTTTGTTGTGTTTGTTCCATTTTATTTTATGCTAAAATCTACTATGATGACATCGGATATGGTGTCATTTTGATAATTGTTTTGTTTGTATTATAACTGTTTCCGGATTTCACCGAAATCCGGGGGTTTTGAGGAAACACTCGATTGCTTTTCCAAACACGTCTTTAATAGTGAACTGCCAACATGTTAAACAGGAAGTGCTTAAAGTTGAATGGCTTTGTAGAAACGCTGAGATAAAGTCTAAGTTCATTGTGTTCGTCATGGTGTTTTTAAAACTGCACCAGTTTTATCCTTAGAAGTGTTTTGCCTAGAGGACTATTTGTAAAATGTGAATTTTTCAGAATGTGCTTGTTCTATTTTTGGCCAAAGGAAGACAAAGAAAACAATCTGAAGTTGTCTATTGTTCGCAGCCGAGTGTGAAGCGACTGGGATGGGAATCAGCACCTCCAAGCCCGAGTCCATGGTTCTCACCCAGAAAAGGGTGGAGTGCCATCTCCGGGTTGGGGAGGAGATCTTGCCCCAAGTGGAGGAGGTCAAGTACCTCAGAGTCTTGTTCACGAGTGATGGGAGGATTGGATCGTGAGATCGACAGGCGGATCGGTGCATAGTCTTCAGTAATGTGGACGCTGTATCGATCCGTTGTGGTGAAGAAGGAGCTGAGCCGGAAGGCAAAGCTCTCAATTTACAATCCCATCCTCAACTATGGTCATAAGCTTTGGGTTATGACCAAAAGGACAAGATCACGGGTACAACTTGCATTCATAGCCTTAAACGTGTGTGGATATACACTTTTTTCTTTTTATTTTTTACTGCATGTATGCTAATTGCATCACAAAACATGAGGCAACCCTACATATCCCAGCATAATGTCCTCATACTCTACACTCCGCCTCCTGTTCTTCTGTGAGCTCTTGGCAACCTTGCACCTCAACATGGAATACAGGCCGGAACATGCTTAACTTTGTACTCAAAACACCATCATGACTACCACTAGTACTACTACCGCTTTGACTACAACCACGACTGCTGACCAGCCTCCATAATGAAAGTAAGAGCTGGAGCTGGTCCATATTTCCATTGCAAAGCAGGTGAGAAGAGGGTCTCCAATGCAAACCTGTCCCAACAAAATACAGAGATGAACTATTTCCGACACTCTCCAGCTCGGCTAAATAGTCATACTGTTAAAGAAATGAGAATTTCTTGAGTCTGTGGATGGGCCTCCGGTCCAAAACGATGTCATTGCATTACCTTACACGAACATAATTAATCCCCAGTGCCAAGCGAATGAGAACATCCCAAACCGTGGGCGTGTTTTGTTTTGTTTTTGCCAAAACTCGCCTGCTTCAACGAGGTTGACATGCCTGAGAAGTCAAAAGTGGTCTAACTGAAGTGACTGCTAAGAGTTGGCTTCTGCTTCAACATTTTTTGTCAGAAAAGTCCTCCACAAATTAGACTATTTTCTTGTAGAATTTGTATGAATTATTTGAGTATCCATGTTGTATTACACAAAGTCTACCTTTTCACAGATTTTTTTTGTATTTAATGATTATGAATTATCATAGTTATAAAGTATCATATAAAGTGCTCTTTCTGCAGGATTTTTAAAATAAAATTTCTTTCTAAAATGCTTACTTCACTATAGTATTTTAATGTTTATACAACCGTATATATATATATATATATATATATATGTATATATATATATATATATATATATATATATATATATATATATATATATATATATATATATATATATATATATATATATATATATATATATATACTGTATATTTATTATGCTACTTTACGGCTTTACACACTCAACAACATTTTTTTTAGCCCAATGCGGCCACAAAGTCAAAATGTTTCGACAACCCTTGTTTAAACTAAGGGTAAATCTGAGCAAAATGTGTTAAAGCACATTCTTTTTATAATATCCAAAAAGTTTAGTAACCATGTCTGTTTACAATTTTTTTTTGGTTGGACTCCTTTTTTTTTTTTTGCACCATGACTAGAGGAGGTTGTTTGCATATATATAGATAGATGGATGGATAGATAGATAGGTATAGATATATAGATATATATCCATCCATTTTCTACCTCTTATTCCCTTTGGGGTCACGGGGTGCGCTGGTGCCTATCTCAGCTACAATCGGGCGGAAGGTGGGTACACTGGACAAGTCGCCAGGGTGTACTCATACATTTATATATATTCATATATATATGTACATATGCATATACATACATATATATATTCATATATATATATATATATATATATACACACACACACACACACATATATACACAAATATACACATACACATTTATATACACATATACATATATACACACACATATATATACATACACACACATATATATATATGCATATTATATATATATATATATATATATACATACACATATTACATATATATATATATATACACACGTATACATATACATACACATATACATATATATATACACACATATACATATATATACACACATATATATATATATATATATATATATATATATACACATATATATTTAAACACACACACACTTTTTTTATCCCAATGCGGCCCCCAAGTCGAAATCTTTGAACCCCCCTAGTTTAAACTAAGGGGAAATTTGAGCAAAATGTGATAAAGCAAAAGCCAATTGTGACAATCTGTTAGAAAGCGGAATCATGCACTTTAAACTCAACAAAAAAGTACATGAACAAGAAAAAGTTTGGGGGCGGAGGTGTGGGGGGTGGGGTTGTAACATGGTACACACACACCAGAGGAACAAGATACTGTGGTTAAACCTCCCAGTTAAGCCAAATCAAGATCCTCTGGTCCCTTTTTTTTTTTTTTTTTTTTTTAGGGCTACAAGACGAACGACATTCTGGTGCGTGATGATTTTGCAGCCATCACGCACCATTGACTTTCTGCAAAAGGCAGCAAACACAAAAAAAAACCGGCAGCGGCGACGTGACTCTAGAAAATGACATATGTGGCGGGAGTGGCGTGATACTGTGCTGTGATATACGTGATTATTACGCCATGAGACGGAAAAAAAACACATGATGTGGGCTTGGTCGGTGAGAGGGCCTTCTGCAAAACTGTCAGCTCCCGCCCTTGTTTCAACACGCCATATAAGGCAAGGAGAAGTAGCTGCAAAAATCGCATTGTTTTGACTTAAAAATTGAAATACTAAATCTAGAAATTGAGGAAGGTCATGGAGTTCATGCATACATCTTTTTTGCATTTTTTGACATACAAACATTGAGAGAAAATACGTTACCGTGCGTTAAAACGGGCTAAAGACGGTTTGTGACTAACCTCAAACAAACAGGATGCAGGTGACGGGATCCATGGTGTAAACTCAAATAACCGATGAGAAAAAGAGGAGAAACAAACAAAAAATAGGAATAATAATCCAAGGTGTGCACCCTCTCACAGGGTAAAACGAGGCGGGGGACAACAACAATAACAAAAAAAAAAAAACCCAAACCAGGGTTGAGTGTAAGCGGCATAAAAAGGAGAAGAAGTGTGGTGAAGCTAAAGCAGTCCTCTCGCTATGAGTCACACACAGCCTCGTCGCCATTGGTAGAGACAACCAACGGGTCGGCTGCCTTCACCTGGCCAATCAGCAAGCGCTAGGTGCATGCAAATCTTCTCAGGTGAACATTACCTGATTGGACCGGAGCAGGAGAAGCGGGGGTAGGCGGTGGGACCTGCTAAGGGAGGGGGAAGGGAGGCCGTATGAAAGACGATAGACGGGTTTCTCCTGCAGCCGTGGAGGAGGCGAAGGTAAACACAGGTACGCACCCACTTTAGACTTTGAGCGGATTGAATAAAAACTTTCCGGCTCCCGTGCTAGTCCAAATGTGAGTCTATTGGCTGTGTCCAAACTTTTTTTCTTCCCCAAAGGTGGTAAGAGGGCGGCATTTCGTTTTGCAGGGGTGGCACCCATAAAGCCATCAGTCTACCCCAGGGGCCGCTGCAGCTACTATAGTCAACGACAACACAATTTATGTGTTGTTGTTGAGTGTCGCGGCTGTCCAGAGCGCGGCAGAGTAACCGTGTAATACTCTTCCATATCAGTAGGTGGCAGCCGGTAGCTCATTGCTTTGTAGATGTAGGAAACAGTTGGAGGCAGCGTGAAGGTAAAAAGGTGTGTAATGCTTAAACCAAAAATAAACAAGAGATAAGTGCCCCTAAGAAAAGGCATTGAAGCTTAGGGAAGGCTATGCAGAACGAAACTAGTTTGATCACATTACGCCTGTACTGGCTCACCTGCACTGGCTTCCTGTGCACTTAAGATGTGACTTTAAGGTTTTACTACTTACGTATAAAATACTACACGGTCTAGCTCCAGCCTATCTTGCCGATTGTATTGTACCATATGTCCCGGCAAGAAATCTGCGTTCAAAAGACTCCGGCTTATTAGTGATTCCTAGAGCTCAAAAAAAGTCTGCGGGCTATAGAGCGTTTTCCGTTCGGGCTCCAGTACTCTGGAATGCCCTCCCGGTAACAGTTCGAGATGCTACCTCAGTAGAAGCATTTAAGTCTCATCTTAAAACTCATCTGTATACTCTAGCCTTTAAATAGACCTCCTTTTTAGACCAGTTGATCTGCCGCTTCTTTTCTTTCTCCTATGTCCCCCCCTCCCTTGTGGAGGGGGTCCGGTCCGATGACCATGGATGAAGTACTGACTGTCCAGAGTCGAGACCCAGGATGGACCGCTCGTCGAGACCCAGGATGGACCGCTCGTCGGGACCCAGGATGGACCGCTCGCCTGTATCGGTTGGGACATCTCTACGCTGCTGATCCGCTTGAGATGGTTTCCTGTGGACGGGACTCTCACTGCTGTCTTGGAGCCACTATGGATTGAACTTTCACAGTATCATGTTAGACCCGCTCGACATCCATTGCTTTCGGTCCCCTAGAGGGGGGGGGTTGCCCACATCTGAGGTCCTCTCCAAGGTTTCTCATAGTCAGCATTGTCGCTGGCGTCCCACTGAATGTGAATTCTCCCTGCCCACTGGGTGTGAGTTTTCCTTGCCCTTTTGTGGGTTCTTCCGAGGATGTTGTAGTCGTAATGATTTGTGCAGTCCTTTGAGACATTTGTGATTTGGGGCTATATAAATAAACATTGATTGATTGATTGATTGAAACTAAAACCAAACTGGCTACAAAGTATACAAAAACAGAATGCTGGACGACAGCAAAGACTTACTGTGGAGCAAAGACGGCGTCCACAATGTCCGAACATGAAATGACAATCAACAATGTCCCCATGAAGAAGGATGAAAACAACTGAAATATTATTGATTGCTAAAACAAAGTAGATGCGGGAAATATCGCTCAAAGGAAGACATGAAACTGCTACAGGAAAATACCAA
>NC_084639.1:4696049-4701049 GCF_033978795.1 Nerophis ophidion | reverse complement strand
AATGGGAGTCTGGCGGCAGATTTCTTGCCAGTGGTGCAACTTGAATCCCTCCCTGTTAGTGTTGTTACACCCTCCGACAACACACCGACGAGGCATGATGTCTCCAAGGTTCCAGAAAATAGTCGAAAAAACGGAAAATAACAGAGCTGAGACCCGGTGTTTGTAATGTGAAAATTAATATGGCGGCTGTGTTACCTCGGTGACGTCACGTTATGACGTCATCGCTAAAAGACCGATAAACAGAAAGGCGTTTAATTTGCCAAAATTCACCCATTTAGAGTTCAGAAATCGGTTAAAAAAATACATGGTCTTTTTTCTGCAATATCAAGGTATATATTGACGCTTACATAGGTTTGGTGATAATGTTCCCCTTTAAAAAAACTAACAATTTATAGTCATTTGTGATTTTTTAAAATTTAAAACATTCTACAAAATGCTTTGTCCTATTTTTAATTTGTGTGATTTATTTTTGACGAGAAACTGGATTTCTCGAGCACATCAATAAGAGTTTTCCTCGCTAACTTGAATTCTTTTGTTACAACAACAAAAAAACTGGAAGTGAGTGTAATGTCACAGAGTTATCATCCAAAAGCAAAGTGAAAAAGGAACAATGTGTTAATTAATAACACCACAGTTACTCTTTATCTACATTTTGCAACTTTTTCCAACCAGGAATGCGAGCCTAACAAATTGAGGAGACACATCAAAACTTTCTCACGCTGTTTTATCTCTTGACTTAAACGGAGGGACATACTTTATTGTGTGGGATCACTGCACGGACACGTGACCCCTTCAAGGAGACTAAGTAAAAGGGACACACCTTTTCTTTTCAGCCTTCAGAATGAAAAGTAGACCACTGCTTATTATCATGAGGGCCTTAAAATATCATTAGAAATGTATTTCCTGACTACTTTAAAGGGTAATTTTGCCTATAATTCACAATCCTTATAACAAAAATACATATATTTTTCTTTTTTTATAGATTCTAAATAGTAAATAAATGCGATCAAAGGTATGCTTGAAATGGAGCTTATTGGAAAGCCCTTGAAAACATCTAAACACCTCCATTTAAGTTTGATATACATTATGTGTCACAACTTGGCTTGGACATGGATTGTTTCTGCGACGCAGATGAGAATCAGCACGACCGAGGCGTGGACGTGAGTACATGTTTTAATTATATAATATATACAAAACAGGGAAAACAAAAACACTTGCTCAATGCAACTTAATGCCAAAAAAACGGAAATGCTGATTATCGGTCCTGCTAGACACCGACCTCTATTTAATAATACAACTTTAACATTTGACAACCAAATAATAAAACAAGGTGACTCTGTAAAAAATCTGGGTATTATCTTCGACCCAACTCTCTCCTTTGAGTCACACATTAAAAGCGTTACTAAAACGGCCTTCTTTCATCTCCGTAATATCGCTAAAATTCGCTCCATTTTGTCCACTAAAGACGCCGAGATCATTATCCATGCGTTTGTTACGTCTCGTCTCGATTACTGTAACGTATTATTTTCGGGTCTCCCCATGTCTAGCATTAAAAGATTACAGTTGGTACAAAATGCGGCTGCTAGACTTTTGACAAGAACAAGAAAGTTTGATCACATTACGCCTGTACTGGCTCACCTGCACTGGCTTCCTGTGCACTTAAGATGTGACTTTAAGGTTTTACTACTTACGTATAAAATACTACACGGTCTAGCTCCAGCCTATCTTGCCGATTGTATTGTACCGTATGTCCCGGCAAGAAATCTGCGTTCAAAAGACTCCGGCTTATTAGTGATTCCTAGAGCTCAAAAAAAGTCTGCGGGCTAAAGAGCGTTTTCCTTTCGGGCTCCAATACTCTGGAATGCCCTCTCGGTAACAGTTCGAGATGCTACCTCAGTAGAAGCATTTAAGTCTCATCTTAAAACTCATTTGTATACTCTAGCCTTTAAATAGACCTCCTTTTTAGACCAGTTGATCTGCCGCTTCTTTTCTTTCTCCTATGTCCCCCCCTCCCTTGTGGAGGGGGTCCGGTCCGATGACCATGGATGAAGTACTGACTGTCCAGAGTCCAGACCCAGGATGGACCGCTCGTCGGGACCCAGGATGGACCGCTCGCCTGTATCGGTTGGGGACATCTCTACGCTGCTGATCCGCTTGAGATGGTTTCCTGTGGACGGGACTCTCACTGCTGTCTTGGAGCCACTATGGATTGAACTTTCACAGTATCATGTTAGACCCGCTCGACATCCATTGCTTTCGGTCCCCTAGAGGGGGGGGGGTTGCCCACATCTGAGGTCCTCTCCAAGGTTTCTCATAGTCAGCATTGTCACTGGCGTCCCACTGGATGTGAATTCTCCCTGCCCACTGGGTGTGAGTTTTCCTTGCCCTTTTGTGGGTTCTTCCGAGGATGTTGTAGTCGTAATGATTTGTGCAGTCCTTTGAGACATTTGTGATTTGGGGCTATATAAATAAACATTGATTGATTGATTGATAAATACAAAACTTACGTGGATCAAAATGAACAGCGTAGCAAGTCATGAAGCAGATAAACGAGGGCGTGAAGAAGGTGCAGCATGGGTAGCGTGTGTACGAGTGTGAAGATCCCAGGACGAAGACAAGAAAAAGAGTGACTTAAATAGCTATGATCATTAGTGAAAACAGGTGTGAGGCTGAGAACAGGGACGTGACAGGTGAAAACTAATGAGTTGGCATGGAAACAAACAAAACCAGGAAGTGCAAAACGTGACTGAATGTCCAAAATCAAAACATAACATGACAAAACAAAACATGGTCCATAGGTGTGACATTATGTAAGTTTATATGTAATGTAATAACAGGTACATTTATAAAAACTTGTAATATTTACATATTTTTATAATTTGAAGCATACACGGCGCATTCATTTCAAAAACACATCACGACTTTCTCTTTTTTCTTCAACATCATCCCTGATTATCACTCACTATGAGGTGGCGACTTGTCCAGGGTGTAACCCGCCTTCCGCCTGATTGTAGCTGCGCCCCCCGCGACCCAAAAAGGGAATAAGCCGTAGCAAATGGATGGATGGATGAACTTCATAAGAGCCAACCGATATAATAAAACATCACTTACTGTACATTGTCTGCTGTCATTAGGATGTTGATTGATCTTGTTAAGAGTCCCGTTTGGATAAAGAATGACTCAAATACCTTGCGAAGAAAGGGAAGCGTCTTTTAGTCTCTCGCCATTTACAGATCTAAATGGGCTGTCAAAGTGTACCAACTTTTCGTCTTCATTCTTTTACTATTTAGGTGAGAGGCATTATTTATGATCGACAGTAAACTTACCCCAGCACCAAGGCGAGGAAGCAGCTCACCAGCCGGTGATGTCAACATTTGCAAACAAGCTAGTGATCACAACGTCGCTATAAATAGTTTGTCTGCGTTAGCGCTTATAATAACAAAATCACTAATATATGGTTAATATTCAAGTTAGGGCTGGGCGATACAGCCTCTTTTTAATATCTGGATATTTTTAGGCCATGTCACGATACACGATATATATCGCGATATTTTGCCTTAGCCTTGAATGAACACTTGATGCATATAATCACAGCAGTATGATGATTCTATGTGTCTACATTCAAATATTCTTGTTCATACTGCATTAATATATGCTACTTTTAAACTTTCATCCAGTGAGGGAAATCACAACTAAGTCAATTTCAAGGGTCCCTGGTTCAATTCCCACCTGGTACCAACCTCGTCACGTCCGTTGTGTCCTGAGCAAAACACTTCACCCTTGCTCCTGATGGGTGCTGGTTAGCGCCTTGCATGGCAGCTCCCTCCATCAGTGTGTGAATGTGTGTGTGAATGGGTAAATGTGGAAGTAGTGTCAAAGCGCTTTGAGTACCTTGAAGGTAGAAAAGCGCTATACAAGTACAACCCATTTATCATTTATCATAAAAATTGACCAAAAGTGTATTTATTAAACAGTTATTAAGCAGTACCACAAACGTTCATGTCATTTCCAAAACGGAAAATGCAATATTGTCGGAGACATTTTAAAACAAGCTATGAGTGCACTTTTGTGCATGATGTCACTAAGATGACATAGCAAAACAACACTAAATTAAAGTGCACTTTTTGTACAGAACGCCACTACAATAGTTTAAATCAAATAAAGTGCACTTTTGTGCATGATGTCACACATGATATTTGAAAAGCTGTGGAATTAAAATGAGCTGCATAATAGGAAATCAAATAGTGTATGTCCTTCACTATGTGGTAGGTTCCTGCGGACATTATCTCCTTTTGTTGTTGACTATTTTTTCCATACTGTGTTGATGTGGAAATGGTTGCCTCGGCACCTTGCGGAGAGAATGAGCACGTTCAGTGGAAGGCTCAGACTTCCAAAATGTAACACGGAACGACACAGGAGGTCCTTCATACCGACAGCCATCAGACTGTATAATGCATGTTCCTTCTTGACTGCACTTAAATGTAGAATATATGTAGAATATATTTATATTATTCATATATTATATATATAATATATGTCATATTATTTATTATTATTATTGTTTATTGTGAGCGAACTGTGGTGCTTAATTTCCCGCAGGGATCAATAATGTACTTTCTATTCTATTCTATTCTATTTTGCGGGTGTGGCACTGAACGGAGATGTTGACATGCAGAGTTTCAAGCACTCCACATTCTCTAGCGGGTGACTTTTCAAATGATGCTACATATTAGCACCTTCTTGCATACTGTCACACGTGCCATGTCACACGCCCTCCCCGAGCAGAGAAGTAGCTACATGGGTAACATTAGCTGTGGTGCTAACGGTGCGGTGCGAGTGGTAATACGAGAGAGAGAAGGTGCGAATTTGGTAACAAATGGAGGAAGAATTAGTTCCCAAGAAAAACAGCAAGGGATCCATCGTCTGGCGGTGGTTTGGCTTCAAGCGGGAATATGTTGAACAATTAAGCGGCAAAAGCGTTGCTACAAAAAGTAGCAACA
>NC_084639.1:4271049-4381049 GCF_033978795.1 Nerophis ophidion | reverse complement strand
GTGTATATATATACACATATATGTATATATATACACATATATGTATATATATACACACATATATGTATATATATACACACATATATGTCTATATATATAGACATATATGTATATATATAGACATATATGTCTATATATACACATATATGTATGTGTATATATACACATATATGTATATATATACACATATATGTATATGTATACACATATATGTATATATATACACATATATGTATACATATATACACACATATATGTGTGTATATATACATATATGTATATATACACATATATGTGTATATATATACACATATATGTATATATATAAATATATGTATACATACACATATATGTATATATATACACATATATGTATATATACATATATGTGTATATATATAGACATATATACACATATATGTATATATATACATATATATGTATATTAGATTAGATTAGATTAGATAGTACTTTATTCATTCCGTCAGGAGAGTTCCTTCAGGAAAATTACAATTTTCAGCACAATCCCATTCAAGATCAGACAAACATTATAGGGAGACAGAACAGGATCGCTGACGGGTCTGCCGGCTTCCAGCGCCCCTTACAAAAAAAGATGAGATACAGGTAAACAAGGGGGGGGGGGGGGTTGAAATGAAATTTAAAAAAATCGGTCTTAGCCTGGGCCTTGGAGAGGGGGTGCAGACTGAGGCCAAGGGGAAAAAAAACAAAACAAAAAAAATAAAAATAAACAACAACTCATAGCCACACATCCCTCTTCCATGTGTGTAAGAGGGAAACATCAAACATCAAAGAACACAGAGGACATTAAAGACATTAAAGCAGCAGATACAACCAGACACTTCTACATACAGCTATGAATAAAAAGTAAAAGAAACATATCCACTGTGGTGGCCTCTGCGGTGATCCACGCCATCGTCCGCTGGGGAGGAGGGAGCATGGCCAGAGACAGGAGCAGACCCAACAAAGCAACCAAGACAGCCGACTCCACTCTCGGCCAGTGTCCAGTCCGCATGGATGAGCGAGGATACGTCCAAGGTGACTGAGGTGTCCGACACCTGCTCACCCAGCCAAGACACCGCGAAGCCTCTCCGTCCCAGCGCTCAGTGCTAGCTCCGCAGCCCTGTCCCCTCATCCGCATCTCCCCCAGTCCCGCCAAACGGACTCCGGTGTGGCAGACACCCAGCAGCTGGTCTCCATGGCCAAAAGGCTCCCGTGAGGCAGATCAAGAAGTCCACAAAAAAAAGCACCACAGAGGTCACAAAAGTGCCACCCCTTGTCACACAGTCCCAAAGGGTCCCAGACCAAAAGGCAAAAAAATATAATAACACATGAAAACAAGAGGGAAACACAAAAGGATGATACAAGAGCACAGAGCTCCTGCCTATAGCAGCCACTACAGCAGCGCCATCTTGGAAAATATTTATATGTGTACATGTGTATACATACATATACGTATATATACGTATATATATACACATATATTATGTATATATATGTATATATATATGTATATACATATATATGTATATATACATATATGTACATATATGTATATATATGTGCATATATATACATATATGTATCTATAAACATATATTTGTATCTATATACATAGATACATATATATGTATCTATATACATAGATACATATAGATGTATATATATACATTTATATGTATATATATACGCAGAGGTGTGGACTCGAGTCACATGACTTGGACTCGAGTCAGAGTCGAGTCATGAATTTGATGACTTTAGACTCGCCTTGACAATATTTAAAGAGACTTGCAACTCGACTTAGACTTTAACATCAATGACTTGTGACTTGACTTGGACTTGAGCCTTTTGACCTGACATGACTTGCTTCTTTCCCCGAAACCCAAAGATTAAAAAGTTATTCAGGAGCGCTCCGTATCTTCCATTTAGTACTTGTGTGTGTCTGCGTGTTGTTCCCGTCAGCTTGTATGCTCTCAGTACAACAGCCAATTCAATCAATCAATCAATGTTTATTTATATAGCCCCAAATCACAAATGTCTCAAAGGACTGCACAAATCATTACGACTACAACATCCTCGGAAGAACCCACAAAAGGGCAAGGAAAACTCACACCCAGTGGGCAGGGAGAATTCACATTCAGTGGGACGCCAGTGACAATGCTGACTATGAGAAACCTTGGAGAGGACCTCAGATGTGGGCAACCCCCCCCCCCTCTAGGGGACCGAAAGCAATGGATGTCGAGCGGGTCTAACATGATACTGTGAAAGTTCAATCCATAGTGGCTCCAAGACAGCAGTGAGAGTCCCATCCACAGGAAACCATCTCAAGCGGATCAGCAGCGTAGAGATGTCCCCAACCGATACAGGCGAGCGGTCCATCCTGGGTCCCGACGAGCGGTCAATTAGTACTGTTGTTTTGGTCCCACAGCACTCATCCAATCAAATTGCAGGAAAACCAAGGAAGAATAATTATCAAACAACGCGCCATTGAGAAAAAAATATGCCAAAGTTGGTTTCGTTCGGGTATAAAAACTACGACTTGGTCAACAAAAAACAAATTGCCGTATGCAAAACTTGCAGTTCGAATATGTAGACGCAACAACTTCCTATTTCGTTCGACATTTGAAGATGCACAAAGAAGGGTAAATTTTGATTGTAAGCTAAAGTTTATTGGTTGAGTAATGTGACTTTTATTTGGTGTGCAGTTAAGTGAGTGAGGCTGTAAACTCACTGCTAACGTTAGAACCATAAACATCTTATAAGAAGACGCAGCATAGAGCGCTTCTGCTACTGGCGCTGAGGAGACGAGACGCGCGGCCGCCATCTTGGAGTGGTGATCCGCTCCACTCAGTGCCATTCATTTGGCAGGAGCAATGAACAGTCGGCTCATTTCATTCATCTTACCTCACTAAAAACCACTGACTTTCACCCGCTTTTTTGTCATACGTGTACCTATGATAAAAGGACACATGTTTTGGTGTGTTTTATTATTCATAGTTTGCTTAACAGTAATAGAATATTTCTATATGCTATAAATGACCAGGCGTCCCAGATCAATACTGGGAATATAATCCCAGATTAGGGGGAAAAAACGGCCATCTTTTTTTTAATTCAATAAACAATATGATTAGGTTATATATACATGCGTATATTCTAAATAAACAATGTATGAATACATTAGATATCTATGTATCTTAGGGACCTATAGACTATCTCTGTTGCTGCAGCAGCAGGGAGTTTATTCTGTCTTGACACTTTGTATTGATATTCTGTATTACGTTCTTCCCTTAAATGATCATGTTTTCAGTGATTGTTTTATATGTATTTTTTATGTATGTTGCTTTGGATAAATGCGTCTGCCAAATACTTCAACATAAACATATATTAACACGCCGAGTCATACCAAAGACTATAAAAATGGGACTCATTACTTCCCTGCTTGGAACTCAGAATCCATCCATCCATCCATTTTCTGCCGCTTATTCCCGTTCGGGGTAGCGGGGGGCGCTGGCGCCTATCTCAGCTACAATTGGGCGGAAGGCGGGGTACACCCTGGACAAGTCGCCACCTCATCGCAGGGCCAACACAGATAGACAGACAACATTCACACTCACATTCACACACTAGGGCCAATTTTAGTGTTGCCAATCAACCTATCCCCAGGTGCATGTCTTTGGATCAAGTATTGGAATTGGGGGTTAAATCGCCCAAAATGATTCCCGGGCGCCCACTGCTACCCTCACCTCCCAGGGGGTGAACAAGGGGATGGGTCAAATGCAGAAGACAGATTTCACCATTCCTAGTGTGTGTGACAATCATTGGTACTTTAACTTTAACTTGTAAATTTTTATATCAGCTAAAACCACCAATCTGTTTGACTGGATTCTGAATAAAACTAAATTCTGTTTTATCCAACAATGTTAGTATTGGAATATTGTTACTTGAAGACTTATTCCTGGTTACATACATACTGTTAAGAAAGTATTGTCTTATATTTTGCCTAAAATGAGAATGCATCGTAATCATTAGCGACTGGTGAATTTTGTTTTAGGTGGGGCTGAAAGTTTGTAAACCAAATACATGTAGGGGCGTCATCCTCCCCCAGAAGATTTCTTTGTGATTTTCACATACAAATATTGAAGATCTTTGCTCCTTCACAACTCTGTGGTAATATTCTTTTCACAAAATACAACCATGCATTCATCCATTTCCTACCGCTTATTCCCTTTGGGGTCGTGGGGGGCACTGGTGCCTATCTCAGCTACAATCAGGCAGAAGGCAATAGTACGTTAATGTTAAATCTTACTTGTGAAATGTAATCCCCCCAATTCCTATTTTCAACAGTCCCATCATATTAACAGGAAAACGCTGAACACCGCCCGGCATCTTTCTACCTGTCAACTGTCTGTTTAGGCTGCTCGCCGGCTCCTCATCACCACTTCAAGATGGCGGCCAAATTGCTCGCGTCACAGCAGCCAATGCGGCGTCTACTTATAAGATGTCTATGGTTAAAACGTCATTGCAAACATGGCAATCTGTTGCATCCACTGCAATTTGCTACCTTATTCATACTTTTTGTCTAGTGATTTTCTTAAGCAGGGTTGCATGAGGTACCGACACATAACGTTACGTTAGTGAATGTATCACACACAGTAACATAACGTTAGACGGCGGTCAGCAGCACCGCGTATTTTAGCCTCCTACAAAAAGACAAACAGTCAAATAAAGGTCAGTTAAAATGTACGCTATATTAAGAATATGTGTACATATTGCATAGGGCCCTGACATCTAAAAAGTATGACTCTGTTCATTGTTATTTTCATGTATTTGTTATGTTATTCATGTGTACGCAGACATAAACACACAAACAGTATGAGATGAAATCAATGAAATAAGGTAAGAACAGGATAGAAACTGCTTTGGAACTAGCTACAATGCAATATGCCATGGAAATACAATGTTAACACTTTTGTGCAAATAAGTACAGTTGAACTTGTTTTTCCAAATGTGTTTATCCTGTAAAGCAATGAGTTAAATGTTTAAAATGACTGGTTAATAGTGCTATTTTGAATTGCAATGTCACCACTATTTTTTTTCCTGCAATTTCAAATGCACTTGTTTTAATAAATAAATACAGCATTTTGAAAACATACACAATCTCTGTAAATGTATTAGTCTGTGATTAAAATGACTTGAAAGGACTCGAAACTCAAAATGCAGGACTTGGGACTTGACTTGAGACTTTCTAGTCTTGACTTTGGACTTGACTCGGGACTTGCCTGTCTTGACTCGGGACTTGCCTGTCTTGACTCGGGACTTGACTCGAGACTTGAGGGCAAAGACTTGAGACTTACTTGTGACTTGCAAAACAATGACTTGGTCCCACCTCTGTATATACGTATATACATATATATGTAGGTGTGGGAAAAAAAATCACAAGACTACTTCATCTCTACAGATCTGTTTCATGAGGGGTTCCCTCAATCATCAGGAGATTGAGGGAACCCCTCATGAAACAGATCTGTAGAGATGAAGTAGTCTTGTGATTTTTTTCCCACACCTACATATTGCGCTCTACCACGGTATCGAGCACTATTCTCTGGATAATCCAATCAGGACATATATACATATATATGTATATATATACACATATATGTATATATATACATATATGTGTATATATATACATATATACGGCCACTCTCCCACTGCGCCACGCCGTCACACATATATGTATATATATGTAAATATATGCATATATATGTATGTATGTATATATACATAAATATATACATGTATGTATGTGTATGTATGTAGATAGATTAGATAGATAGTACTTTATTTATTCCGTCAGGAGAGTTCCTTCAGGAAAATTACAATTTTCAGCACAATCCCATTCAAGATCAAACAACATTACAGGGAGACAGAACAGGATCGCTGACGGGTCTGCCGGCTTCCAGCGCCCCTTACAAAAAAGATGAAATACAGGTAAACAAGGGGGGGGAATGGGAGAAAAAAATAGAAGATTAAAATAAAATAAAAAAAACTAGTCTTAGCCTGTATGTATATATATATGTATGTATATGTATGTCTGTATATATATGTATGTAAGTATATATATATATATATATATATATATATGTGTATGTATGTATATGTGTGTATGTATATGTATGTATGTACACACACATATTTTTATATATCTATACGCTACGCACACAGGGGAATGAGTGGTTGAAAATGGATGGATATATATATATATATATATATATATATATATATATATATATATATATATATATATATATATCCTTCCATTTTCTACCGCTTATTCCCTTCGGGGCTGCGGGGGGCGCTGGAGCCTATCTCAGCTGCAATTCGGCGGAAGGCGGTGTACACCCTGGACAAGTCGCCACCTAATCCTTTATATATATATATATATATATATATATATATATATATATATATATATATATATATATATATATATATATATATATATATATATATATATAAAAATGTAAGAAAGACTTGAAAATATATACACTCCCCGCTAAAAAACAATCTCCCGAATTCGGACGTCTCCAAGTTTGCAAGTATGCCATAAACGTGGATGCATATGCAAAAGTGCATTTTACTCATTTGTACACTAATATATTTATTTATACCTGCACCATATTGCTATTTTGTCCCGCACTAAGACGAGCAAATGCAACGAAATGATGTTCTTATCCGTGAAGTGAATTCATATTTATATAGCGCTTTTCTCGAGTGACTCGAAGCGCTTTTACATAGTGGAAGCCAATATTGACATGCACCTGGGGATAGGTTGATTGGCAACACTAAAATAGGCCCTAGTGTGTGAATGTGAGTGTGAATGTTGTCTGTCTATCTGTGTTAGCCCTGCAATGAGGTGGCGACTTGTCCAGGGTGTACCCCGCCTTCCGCCCGATTGTAGCTGAGATAGGCACCAGCGACCCTCGCGACCCCAAAGGGAATAAGCGGTAGAAAATTGATGGATGGATGGACATTGAAAGCAGTGTGGGTGGCACTGGGGCCAGGTGGGTCAAGTATCTTGCCCAAGGATTTGGATGGCGTAAGTGGGAATCAATCCTTGAACCCTCAAGTTGCTCTACCAGCCGACCTATGCCGCCCCTAAACTGTAACGTTCAAATGGCAATAAAAGGAATTGTCAGTGTAGTGCAGGGGTCGGCAACCCGTGGCTCTTTAGCGCCACCCTTTTTCAAAAATGAATGAAAAATGGAAAAAAATGAGGTGAAAACCATATGTTTGTAGTTTTAATATAGTTTCTGCAGGAGGACAAGCATGACACAAACCTCCCTAATTGTTATAAAGCACTCTGTTTACATTAAACATGCTTCACCGATATGAATATTTGGCGAGCGCCGTTTTGTCCTACTAATTTTGGCGGTCCTTGAACTCATCGTGGTTTGTTTACATGCATAACTTTCTCCGAATTTCTAGGATGTGTTTTACGCCACTTCTTTTTCTGTCTCATGTTGTCCACCAAATTTTTAACGCTGTGCGTGAATGCACAAAGGTGAGTTTTGTTAATGTTATTGACTTGTGTGCTAATCAGACATATTTGGTCCCAGCATGACTGACAAGTTAACCGATGCTAACATGCTATTTAGGCTAGCTATCTGTACATATTGCATCATTATGCCTCATTTGTAGCTATATTTGAGCTCATTTAGTTTGCTTTAAGTCCTCTTAATTCAATTTATATCTCATGACATAATATCTGTGTGTATTAGCTTTTAATTGTTTGCTGCTCCAGGCAAATGCTGCAGGGTTTGAGAGCGTCAACATAAACACTAGGGCTGCGAATATTTGGGTGTCCCACGATTCGTTTCAATATCGATTCTTGGGGTCACGATTCGATTATACAGTATATTGATTTTTTCGATTTGATTCGATTCTCGATTCAAAAACGATATTTTTCCGAGTCAAAACGATTCTGTATTCATTCAATACATAGGATTTCAGCAGGATCTACCCCAGTCTGCTGACATGCTAGCAGAGTAGTAGATTTTTTTTTTTTTAACTTTTATAATTGTAAAGGACAATGTTTTATCAGCTGATTGCAATAATGTAAATTGGTTTGAACTATTAAACGAACCAAAAATATGACTTATTTTATTTTTGACAGTGTGTTGTCAAGCTTATGAGATGCGATGCAAGTGTAAGCCACTGTGACACTATTGTTCTTTGTTTACATTTTTTATAAATGTCTAATGATAATGTCAATGAGGGATTTTTAATCACTGCTATGCTGAAATTATAACTAATATTGATACTGTTGTTGATAATATCCATTTTTGTTTCACTACTTTTGGTTTGTTCTGTGTCGTGTTTGTGTCTCCTCTCAATTGCTCTGTTTATTGCAGTTCTGAGTGTTGCTGGGTCAGGTTTGGTTTTGGAATTGGATTGCTTTGTTATGGTATTGCTGTGAAAAGGATGGGGTGCCGTCTCCGGGTTGGGGAGGAGACCCTGCCCCAAGTGGAGGAGTTCAAGTACCTCGGAGTCTTGTTCACAAGTGGGGGAAGAGTGGATGGTGAGATCGGTGCGGCGTCTTCAGTAATGCGGACGTTGTACCGATCCGTTGTGGTGAAGAAGGAGCTGAGCCGGAAGGCAAAGCTCTCAATTTACCGGTCGATCTACGTTCCCATCCTCACCTATGGTCATGAGCTTTGGGTCATGACCGAAAGGACAAGATCACGGGTACAAGCGGCCGAAATGAGTTTCCTCCGCCGGGTGGCGGGGCTCTCCCTTAGAGATAGGGTGAGAAGCTCTGCCATCCGGGGGGAGCTCCCTAGGGAGGTGTTTAGGGCACGTCCAACCGGTAGGAGGCCACGGGGAAGACCCAGGACACGTTGGGAAGAATATGTCTCCCGGCTGGCCGGGGAACGCCTCGGGATCCCTCGGGAAGAGCTGGATGAAGTGGCTGGGGAGAGGGAAGTCTGGGCTTCCCTGCTTAGGCTGCTGCCCCCGCGACCCGACCTCGGATAAGCGGAAGATGATGGATGGATGTTTTGTTGGATTAATTAAAAAAATAAATATATATATATATTTTTTTTGGGCTTCACGGTGGCAGAGGGGTTAGTGCGTCTGCCTCACAATACGAAGTTCCTGCAGTCCTGGGTTCAAATCCAGGCTCGGGATCTTTCTGTGTGGAGTTTGCATGTTCTCCCCGTGAATGCGTGGGTTCCCTCCGGGTACTCCGGCTTCCTCCCACTTCCAAAGACATGCACCTGGGGATAGGTTGATTGGCAACACTAAATGGTCCCTAGTGTGTGAATGTGAGTGTGAATGTTGTCTGTCTATCTGTGTTGGCCCTGCGATGAGGTGGCGACTTGTCCAGGGTGTACCCTGCCTTCCGCCCGATTGTAACTGAGATAGGCGCCAGCGCCCCCCGCGACCCCGAAAGGGAATACGCGGTAGAAAATGGATGGATGGATATATATTTTTTAAATCGATTTTTAAAAAATGAGAATCGATTCCGAATCGCACAACGTATTCGAATCGATTTTCCCCCACACCCCTAATAAACACACACTCTCTCGCTTTAACCCCACTCCCCCCCAACCCCTCCCTCTCTCTCCCGCTGCTTCCCGGGTTCAGTGCGCATGCGCCGCGCTGCTCCAGGAGCGCTGCTTCGGCCTGTTCCGCGGCCGCTCGGTCATTTTCGCCTCTTTGTTGTACTGCTGGTGGATTTAAACTCGGATCCGACCCCATACCCAGCCGATTCTGGCGCCCACCGAACAGGTCAGTCCTGGCGCTCGGAACCGAGCCGCCCTCGCCGTGCTTCGGCGACCGGTTTCGGGTGCCGGTTGGTGCCCCCCCTTCCTCCTCTTCCTCCTCCTCGTTGTTTAGCACGTCTCTTTCCGCTGGCTGCTATGAGCCATGCTATCTCTACTGTTGTTGAACGTGTGTGTGTTTGTGTGTGTGTGGATGGCGGCGGCGGGCCCCGCAGTTGCACGCCGGCGTCGGGGGGTGCTTTGAGGGGGAAGGCAGGCTGGAGGCTGGCCGGGATGCACGCGGTTGTCCGCCCCGCACTTGAGGCTGTCTTGTCGGCATGTCTCGTCTTGCTCTCCTCGGTCCAACACCTCCTCTTCTTCTGGAGCTCCTCCGTGGTCCTCCTCTAGGCCAAGACCTCAAAGTTGTGTTGTTGTTGTGTTGAGGTTTTTGGGGAGGAAAAGTTGCTGCCTCCCCCCCCCCCCCTTTTTTTTTTGTATGTATGTTGTTTTGTCATGAGGGTTGGATGTGGTCGAGACT
This sequence comes from Nerophis ophidion, assembly GCF_033978795.1. Classification (NCBI taxonomy): domain Eukaryota; kingdom Metazoa; phylum Chordata; class Actinopteri; order Syngnathiformes; family Syngnathidae; genus Nerophis; species Nerophis ophidion. The sequence goes on along the minus strand of NC_084639.1, from coordinate 4,370,732 downwards.
GCTGCTGCAGACTGGGTGACATTGTGCGTGGGGGGGGAGCATTCACAGCAGCCAACAAGTCTGTGCAGTTGTTGCTATTTATTTGTTTTTTTATGAAAGCAATGTGTTTAGAGCAGGGGTCGGGAACCTTTTTGGTTGAGAGAGCCATGAAAGCCAAATATTTTACTATGTATTTCCGTGAGAGCCATATAACATTTTTTTTTTCAATCAATCAATCAATCAATCAATGTTTACTTATATAGCCCTAAATCACTAGTGTCTCAAAGGGCTGCACAAACCACCACGACATCCTCGGTAGGCCCACATAAGGGCAAGGAAAACTCACACCCAGTGGGACGTCGGTGACAATGATGACTATGAGAACCTTAGAGAGGAGGAAAGCAATGGATGTCGAGCAGGTCTAACATGATACTGTGAAAGTTCAATCCACAATGGATACAACACAGTCGCGAGAGTCCAGTCCAAACACAGCAGCGAGAGTCCCGTTCACAGCGGAGCCAGCAGGAAACCATCCCAAGGGTAGCGGACCAGCAACGCAGAGATGTCCCCAGCCGATACACAGAGGGACATAGAAGAAAAAGAAAAGAAACGGCAGATCAACTGGTCTAAAAAGGGAGTCTATTTAAAGGCTAGAGTATACAAATGAGTTTTAAGGTGAGACTTAAATGCTTCTACTGAGGTGGCATCGCAAACTGTTACCGGGAGGGCATTCCAGAGTACTGGAGCCCGAATGGAAAATGCTCTATAGCCCGCAGACTTTTTTTGGGCTTTGGGAATCACTAATAAGCCGGAGTCCTTTGAACGCAGATTTCTTGCCGGGACATATGGTACAATACAATCGGCAAGATAGGATGGATTTTTAACACTTAATACAACTAAATGCATGCATTTTTAGGTAAGACCAAACATTTTAAGAGTATAATAAGTGTGTTCTTCGTTTTAATAACATCGTTTTTCTGAAGCTAACCAATGTTGAATAAAATAGTTCTTACCATTAAAGCGACTTCTTGAACAGGTGTGGTAGAAAACGGATGAAAGGATTAAAATGTATGAGAATGTTTTATATCCATCCATCCATTTCCTACCGCTTATTCTTTAAATAGACTCCCTTTTTAGACCAGTTGATCTGCCGTTTCTTTTCTTTTTCTTCTATGTCCCACTCTCCCTTGTGGAGGGGGTCCGGTCCGATCCGGTGGCCATGTACTGCTCGCCTGTGTATCGGCTGGGGACATCTCTGCGCTGCTGATCAGCCTCCGCTTGGGATGGTTTCCTGCTGGCTCCGCTGTGAACGGGACTCTCGCTGCTGTGTTGGATCCGCTTTGGACTGGACTCTCGCGACTGTGTTGGATCCATTATGGATTGATCTTTCACAGTATCATGTTCTCATATGTTCTCATAGTCATCAGTATCATCAGTATCACAGTATCACGTTCTCATAGTCATTATTGTCACCGATGTCCCACTGGGTGTGAGTTTTCCTTGCCCGAGGATGTCGTAGTGGTTTGTGCAGCCCTTTGAGACACTAGTGATTTAGGGCTATATAAGTAAACATTGATTGATTGATTCCCTTTCAGGGTCGCGGGGGGCGCTGGCGCCTATCTCAGCTACAATCGGGCGGAAGGCAGGGTACACCCTGGACAAGTCGCCACCTCATCGCAGGGCCAACACAGATAGACAGACAACATTCACACACACATTCACACACTAGGGCCAATTTAGTGTTGCCAATCAACCTATCCCCAGGTGCATGTCTTTGGAAGTGGGAGGAAGCCGGAGTACCCGGAGGGAACCCACGCATTCACGGGGAGAACATGCAAACTCCACACAGAAAGATCCCTGCCTGGATTTGAACCCAGTACTACAGGAACTTCGTATTGTGAGGCAGACGCACTAACCCCTCTGCCACCGTGAAGCTCTGTTTTACCAAAATTTAACGGTGAAATCAACGTCACAAACCGACATTGAGTAAACAGTAAAAAGCATGTTGTTTCTACGTTGTATTTGTGGTTGGCAGGTAGGTAGGTCTTTGTCATGGCACAAGTACAACAAAACTTTGCTTTGTTTTGTTTTGTGTTGTAGAAGATTGGTTGGGAAATGACCAACATTTAACGGTCAAATCAAAGTCACAACCCAACATTGAATAAACGTCAGTGAAACGTTGTGTTTGTGTGGTAGAAGATTGGTTGGGAAATTACCAAAAGTCTACGGTCAAATCCACATCAGAACCCGATATTGAATAAACGTCCGTAAAAAGCATGTTATTTCAACGTCTTATTGGTGTTGTACAAGATTAGTTGAGGAATGACCAAAATTCAACGGTCAGATCAACGTCAGAACCCGACATTTAGTAATCGTCAGTAAAAAGCATGTTGTTTCAACGTCGTATTTGTGTTGTAGAATATTGGTTTGGAAATTACCAAAATTCAACGGTCAAATCGACGTCACAACCCGACATTGAATAAACGTCAGTAGAAAGCATGTTGTTTCAACGTTGTATTTCTGGTAGGTAGGTCTTTATTGTAATTGCACAAGTACAACAAAACTTTGCTTTGTTTTGTTTTGTAGAAGATGGGTTGGGAAATGACCAAAATTCAACGGTCAAATCAGCTTCGTCAAAAAGCGTCTTGTGCTGACGTTATGTTTGAGTTACACCCCAACAATGTTGTTTCAACGTCGTATTTGTGTTGTAAAAGATTGGTTGGGAAATTACCAAAATTCAACGGTCAAATAAATGTCAGAACCCGACATTGATTCAACGTCAGTAAAAAGCATGTTGTTTCAACGTTGTATTTGTGGTAGGCAGGTAGGTAGGTCTTTGTCATGGCACAAATGCAACAAAACATTGCTTTGTTTTGTTTTGTGTTGTAGAAGATTGGTTGGGAAATGACCAACATTTAACGGTCAATTCAAAGTCACAACCCAACATTGAATAAACGTCAGTGAAACGTCGTATTGGTGTTGTACAAGATTAATTGAGGAATGACCAAAATTCAACGGTCAGATCAACGTCAGAACCCGACATTTAGTAATTGTCAGTAAAAAGCATGTTGTTTCAACGTCGTATTTGTGTTGTAGAATATTGGTTTGGAAATGACCAAAATTCAACGGTCAAATCAACGTGAGAACCCGACATTGAATAAATGCCAGTAAAAAGCATGTTGTTTCCTCATTGTATTTGTGGTAGGTAGGTAAGCAGGTAGGTAGGTCTTTGTTGTCATTGTAAAAGTACATCAAAACTTTGCTTTGTTTTGTTTTGTGTTGTAGAAGATTGGTTCCAAAATTCAACGGTCAAATCAACGTCACGACCCAACATTGAATAAATGCCAGTAAAACATTGTGTTTGTGTTGTAGAAAAGTGGTTGGGAAATGACCAAAATTTAACGGTGAAATCAACATCACAACCCGACATTGAGTAAACAGTAAAAAGCATGTTGTTTCTACGTTGTATTTGTGGTAGGCAGGTAGGTAGGTCTTTGTCATGGCACAAGTACAACAAAACTTTGCTTGGTTTTTGTTTTGTGTTGTAGAAGATTGGTTGAGAAATGACCAAAATTCAACGGTCAAATCAACGTCACAACCCAACATTGAATAAATGCCAGTAAAACATTGTGTTTGTGTTGTAGAAAAGTGGTTGGGAAATGACCAAAATTTAACGGTGAAATCAACATCACAACCCGACATTGAGTAAACAGTAAAAAGCATGTTGTTTCAACGTTGTATTTGTGGTAGGGAGGTAGGTAGGTCTTTGTCATGGCACAAGTACAACAAAACTTTGTTTTGTTTTGTGTTGTAGAAGATTGGTTGGGAAATGACCAACATTTAACGGTCAATTCAAAGTCACAACCCAACATTGAATAAACGTCAGTGAAACGTCGTATTGGTGTTGTACAAGATTAATTGAGGAATGACCAAAATTCAACGGTCAGATCAACGTCAGAACCCGACATTTAGTAATTGTCAGTAAAAAGCATGTTGTTTCAACGTCGTATTTGTGTTGTAGAATATTGGTTTGGAAATGACCAAAATTCAACGGTCAAATCAACGTGAGAACCCGACATTGAATAAATGCCAGTAAAAAGCATGTTGTTTCATCATTGTATTTGTGGTAGGTAGGTAAGCAGGTAGGTAGGTTTTTGTTGTCATTGTAAAAGTACATCAAAACTTTGCTTTGTTTTGTTTTGTGTTGTAGAAGATTGGTTCCAAAATTCAACGGTCAAATCAACGTCACAACCCAACATTGAATAAATGCCAGTAAAACATTGTGTTTGTGTTGTAGAAAAGTAGTTGGGAAATGACCAAAATTTAACGGTGAAATCAACATCACAACCCGACATTGAGTAAACAGTAAAAAGCATGTTGTTTCTACGTTGTATTTGTGGTTGGCAGGTAGGTAGGTCTTTGTCATGGCACAAGTACAACAAAACTTTGCTTTGTTTTGTTTTGTGTTGTAGAAGATTGGTTGGGAAATGACCAACATTTAACGGTCAATTCAAAGTCACAACCCAACATTGAATAAACGTCAGTGAAACATCGTGTTTGTGTTGTAGAAGATTGGTTGGGAAATGACCAAAATTTTACGGTGAAATCAATGTCACAAACCGACATTGAGTAAACGTCAGTAAACAGCATGTTGTGTCAACGTTGTATTTGTGTGGTAGAAGATTGGTTGGGAAATTACCAAAAGTCTACGGTCAAATCCACATCAGAACCCGATATTGAATAAACGTCCGTAAAAAGCATGTTATTTCAACGTCTTATTGGTGTTGTACAAGATTAGTTGAGGAATGACCAAAATTCAACGGTCAGATCAACGTCAGAACCCGACATTTAGTAATCGTCAGTAAAAAGCATGTTGTTTCAACGTCGTATTTGTGTTGTAAAATATTGGTTTCAAAATTACCAAAATTCAACGGTCAAATCGACGTCACAACCCGACATTGAATAAACGTCAGTAGAAAGCATGTTGTTTCAACGTTGTATTTCTGGTAGGTAGGTCTTTATCATTGCACAAGTACAACAAAACTTTGCTTTGTTTTGTTTTGTAGAAGATGGGTTGGGAAATGACCAAAATTCAACGGTCAAATCGACGTCAGAACCCGACATTTAGTAATTGTCAGTAAAAAGCATGTTGTTTCAACGTCTTATTTGTGTTGTAGAATATTGGTTTGGAAATTACCAAAATTTAACGGTGAAATCAACGTCACAAACTGACATTGAGTAAACAGTAAAAAGCATGTTGTTTCAACGTTGTATTTGTGGTTGGTAGGTAGGTAGGTCTTTGTCATGGCACAAGTACAACAAAACTTTGCTTTGTTTTGTTTTGTGTTGTAGAAGATTGGTTGGGAAATGACCAAAATTTAACAGTCAAATCAAAGTCACAACCCAACATTGAATAAACGTCAGTGAAACGTCGTATTGGTGTTGTACAAGATTAATTGAGGAATGACCAAAATTCAACGGTCAGATCAACGTCAGAACCCGACATTTAGTAATTGTCAGTAAAAAGCATGTTGTTTCAACGTCGTATTTGTGTTGTAGAATATTGGTTTGGAAATGACCAAAATTCAACGGTCAAATCAACGTGAGAACCCGACATTGAATAAATGCCAGTAAAAAGCATGTTGTTTCATCATTGTATTTGTGGTAGGTAGGTAAGCAGGTAGGTAGGTCTTTGTTGTCATTGCAAAAGTACATCAAAACTTTGCTTTGTTTTGTTTTGTGCTGTAGAAGATTGGTTGAGAAATGACCAAAATTCTACGGTCAAATCGTCACAACCCAACATTGAATAAATGCCAGTAAAACATTGTGTTTGTGTTGTAGAAAAGTGGTTGGGAAATGACCAAAATTTAACGGTGAAATCAACATCACAACCCGACATTGAGTAAACAGTAAAAAGCATGTTGTTTCTACGTTGTATTTGTGGTAGGCAGGTAGGTAGGTCTTTGTCATGGCACAAGTACAACAAAACTTTGCTTTGTTTTGTTTTGTGTTGTAGAAGATTGGTTGGGAAATGACCAACATTTAACGGTCAATTCAAAGTCACAACCCAACATTGAATAAACGTCAGTGAAACGTCGTATTGGTGTTGTACAAGATTAATTGAGGAATGACCAAAATTCAACGGTCAGATCAACGTCAGAACCCGACATTTAGTAATTGTCAGTAAAAAGCATGTTGTTTCAACGTCGTATTTGTGTTGTAGAATATTGGTTTGGAAATGACCAAAATTCAACGGTCGAATCAACGTGAGAACCCGACATTGAATAAATGCCAGTAAAAAGCATGTTGTTTCATCATTGTATTTGTGGTAGGTAGGTAAGTAGGTAGGTAGGTCTTTGTTGTCATTGTAAAAGTACATCAAAACTTTGCTTTGTTTTGTTTTGTGTTGTAGAAGATTGGTTGAGAAATGACCAAAATTCAACGGTCAAATCAACGTCACAACCCAACATTGAATAAATGCCAGTAAAACATTGTGTTTGTGTTGTAGAAAAGTGGTTGGGAAATGACCAAAATTTAACGGTGAAATCAACATCACAACCCGACATTGAGTAAACAGTAAAAAGCATGTTGTTTCAACGTTGTATTTGTGGTTGGCAGGTAGGTAGGTCTTTGTCATGGCACAAGTACAACAAAACTTTGCTTTGTTTTGTTTTGTGTTGTAGAAGATTGGTTGGGAAATGACCAACATTTAACGGTCAATTCAAAGTCACAACCCAACATTGAATAAACGTCAGTGAAACGTCGTATTGGTGTTGTACAAGATTAATTGAGGAATGACCTAAATTCAACGGTCAGATCAACGTCAGAACCCGACATTTAGTAATCGTCAGTAAAAAGCATGTTGTTTCAACGTCGTATTTGTGTTGTAGAATATTGGTTTGGAAATGACCAAAATTCAACGGTCAAATCACCCTTGAGAACCCGACATTGAATAAATGCCAGTAAAAAGCATGTTGTTTCATCATTGTATTTGTGGTAGGTAGGTAAGCAGGTAGGTAGGTCTTTGTTGTCATTGTAAAAGTACATCAAAACTTTGCTTTGTTTTGTTTTGTGGTGTAGAAGATTGGTTGAGAAATGACCAAAATTCAACGGTCAAATCAACGTCACGACCCAACATTGAATAAATGCCAGTAAAACATTGTGTTTGTGTTGTAGAAAAGTAGTTGGGAAATGACCAAAATTTAACGGTGAAATCAACATCACAACCCGACATTGAGTAAACAGTAAAAAGCATGTTGTTTCTACGTTGTATTTGTGGTAGGTAGGTCTTTGTCATGGCACAAGTACAACAAAACTTTGCTTTGTTTTGTTTTGTGTTGTAGAAGATTGGTTGGGAAATGACCAACATTTAACGGTCAATTCAAAGTCACAACCCAACATTGAATAAACGTCATTGAAACGTCGTATTGGTGTTGTACAAGATTAATTGAGGAATGACCAAAATTCAACGGTCAGATCAACGTCAGAACCCGACATTTAGTAATTGTCAGTAAAAAGCATGTTGTTTCAACGTCGTATTTGTGTTGTAGAATATTGGTTTGGAAATCACCAAAATTCAACGGTCAAATCAACGTGAGAACCCGACATTGAATAAATGCCAGTAAAAAGCATGTTGTTTCATCATTGTATTTGTGGTAGGTAGGTAAGCAGGTAGGTAGGTCTTTGTTGTCATTGCAAAAGTACATCAAAACTTTGCTTTGTTTTGTTTTGTGTTGTAGAAGATTGGTTGAGAAATGACCAAAATTCAACGGTCAAATCAACGTCACAACCCAACATTGAATAAATGCCAGTAAAACATTGTGTTTGTGTTGTAGAAGATTGGTTGGGAAATGACCAAAATTTAACGGTGAATTCAACATCACAACCCGACATTGAGTAAACAGTAAAAAGCATGTTGTTTCTACGTTGTATTTGTGGTAGGCAGGTAGGTAGGTCTTTGTCATGGCACAAGTACAACAAAACTTTGCTTTGTTTTGTTTTGTGTTGTAGAAGATTGGTTGGGAAATGACCAACATTTAACGGTCAATTCAAAGTCACAACCCAACATTGAATAAACGTCAGTGAAACGTCGTGTTTGTGTTGTAGAAGATTGGTTGGGAAATGACCAAAATTTTACGGTGAAATCAATGTCACAAACCGACATTGAGTAAACGTCAGTAAAGAGCATGTTGTGTCAACGTTGTATTTGTGTGGTAGAAGATTGGTTGGGAAATTACCAAAAGTCTACGGTCAAATCCACATCAGAACCCGATATTGAATAAACGTCCGTAAAAAGCATGTTATTTCAACGTCTTATTGGTGTTGTACAAGATTAGTTGAGGAATGACCAAAATTCAACGGTCAGATCAACGTCAGAACCCGACATTTAGTAATCGTCAGTAAAAAGCATGTTGTTTCAACGTCGTATTTGTGTTGTAAAATATTGGTTTGGAAATTACCAAAATTCAACGGTCAAATCGACGTCACAACCCGACATTGAATAAACGTCAGTAGAAAGCATGTTGTTTCAACGTTGTATTTCTGGTAGGTAGGTCTTTATCATTGCACAAGTACAACAAAACTTTGCTTTGTTTTGTTTTGTAGAAGATGGGTTGGGAAATGACCAAAATTTAACGGTCAAATCAGCTTCGTCAAAAAGCATCTTGTGCTGACGTTATGTTTGAGTTACACCCCGACAATGTTGTTTCAACGTCGTATTTGTGTTGTAAAAGATTGGTTGGGAAATTACCAAAATTCAACGGTCAAATAAATGTCAGAACCCGACATTGATTCAACGTCAGTAAAAAGCATGTTGTTTCAATTTTGTATTTGTGTTGGAAAATATTGCTTTGGAAATTACCAAAATTCAACGGTCAAATCATTGATTAGACGTCGTCAAAAAGCATGTGCTAATGTTATGTTTCAGTTACATCAGGATCTAATTCAACAAGTTTGCAACATTGTTTCAACGTCTTGTGCCTGCTGCCTTGTTTTTATGCAGGAAATAATCACTAGCTGAAATATAAGATCTGCATAATTTTTACCAACTTATACTCTTTTTGTGGGAAATATTGTCAAATATTATTATAATTTCATCTGGTGATCATTGTAAATGTTACGTAAGGTGGGGCCTTCTCCCAATGCTATTATAGTGACATTATTTTGGTGTTGTTTTGTATTGTTGTGGTACAATAAAAACGAGACAGGCTACAGATAACCTTCATAAAATTTAACTTTACAGGTGCTTTACCCACACGAGCATGTTAACAATACAGGAAAAATAGCCTACAAATCAGACCTGAGCAAATTAAAACCCGCATGCGACCCGTTGAGCTTTTCATTCTGGGCCGCCGGACATTCCCAAATAATTGTTTTAGATGTTTAAGATGGAAAGTATAGCTGCCATTATGATGTGCAGTGATGTTTTCTAATGACCCTAAGTTTTCAACTATACTATCAATCAATCAATCAATGTTTACTTATATAGCCCTAAATCACTAGTGTCTCAAAGGGCTGCACAAACCACTACGACATCCTCGGTAGGCCCACATAAGGGCAAGGAAAACTCACACCCAGTGGGACATCGGTGACAATAATGACCCAGTGGGACGTCGGTGACAATGATGACTATGAGAACCTTGGAGAGGAGGAAAGCAATGGATGTCGAGCGGGTCTAACATGATACTGTGAAAGTTCAATCCACAATGGATCCAACACAGTCGCGAGAGTCCAGTCCAAAGCGGATCCAACACAGCAGCGAGAGTCCCGTTCACAGCGGAGCCAGCAGGAAACCATCCCAAGCGGAGGCGGATCAGCAGCGCAGAGACGTCCCCAGCCGATACACAGGCAAGCAGTACATGGCCACCGGATCGGACCGGACCCCCTCCACAAGGGAGAGTGGGACATAGAAAAAAAAGAAAAGAAACGGCAGATCAACTGGTCTAAAAAGGGAGTCTATTTAAAGGCTAGAGTATACAAATGAGTTTTAAGGTGAGACTTAAATGCTTCTACTGAGGTGGCATCTCGAACTGTTACCGGGAGGGCATTCCAGAGTACTGGAGCCCGAACGGAAAACGCTCTATAGCCCGCAGACTTTTTTTGGGCTTTGGGAATCACTAACAAGCCGGAGTCTTTTGAACACAGATTTCTTGCCGGGACATATGGTACAATACAATCGGCAAGATAGGATGGAGCTAGACCGTGTAGTATTTTATACGTAAGTAGTAAAACCTTAAAGTCACATCTTAAGTGCACAGGAAGCCAGTGCAGGTGAGCCAGTACAGGCGTAATGTGATCAAACTTTCTTGTTCTTGTCAAAAGTCTAGCAGCCGCATTTTGTACCAACTGTAATCTTTTAATGCTAGACATGGGGAGACCCGAAAATAATACGTTACAGTAATCGAGGCGAGACGTAACAAACACATGGATAATGATCTCAGCGTCTTTAGTGGACAGAATGGAGCGAATTTTAGCGATATTACGGAGATGAAAGAAGGCCGTTTTAGTAACGCTTTTAATGTGTGCCTCAAAGGAGAGAGTTGGGTCGAAGATAATACCCAGATTCTTTATTTCAATGCTTGGAATCTGCCTGAAAAACTAGTTACTATGGTTATCTAATTATTTACGATGGTCATCTAATTAGTTACTTTGGCCACTATGAGATATCTCAGATTGGAGGCGGGTTTTTTTTTTTTCACCCTTCTCGTTCATATTTCACCAGGTTTGTTGCATTTTGGTTGTGTTTCGCTTGATTGTAAAATATGTTGTTAATATTCAGTGTTTTATCCTTCATAATTAATATCGTAAATCCCTTTGTTTTCACGTACATTCTGGGTGTCTCGTTCAGTTGAAAAATTTCATATTCCATTCCGTTTTTTAAGGCGGTCTTTCATAACGTTTTGAGCTTTCAATTATTAAAAATAGGTACTTTTTTTCATATAAATCTGGCCAGGTCTGCTACAAATAGTACTGTACATCTAGAATACTCTTGTGTATAAAGAATTGATTAAAATTATAATTTGGACAACATATAAATGAAAAAAATACAAAATTGTACTCCCTTACCTGGTGTGTGCACACTTAAACTAGGCTACAAAACAATCAACTAGAAAAGTGCATAGGATAGCCTTTATTATTACCACAAAAGGGGATATTATTTGGTTGCAGTGCAAATGCAAAAAATCCACATAAACCAGAGGGAAACATTAAAAGACTACAAAGGACATTAAATACATAAAAGAGCATAGAGCTGATGCATTAAAAGCTGCCACTTCAGCGGCGGCATTTGTACAAAGCAGGAAAACGCGACGAAAAAAATAGATAAATAATACATATTGTACATGTACAATTGTACCATGCATAAACAAACCACAACACAAAAACACAGCCTGAAAGGTGCGGGAGCGTTCTAAAGGTACTCCCCTACCTGGTGTGTGTACACCTCAACTAGGCTACTTTACCAGAAAAGTGCATAGGATAAGAGAGTGTTTTTCAACCACTGTGCCGCGGTTAAATCCAGTCTGGTGTGCCGTGGGAGATTATCTAAATTCACCTATTTGGGTTAAAAATATTTTTTTGCAAACCAGTAATTATAGTCTGCAAATGATGTGTTGTCGTTGTTGATTGTCGGTGCTGTCCAAAGCTCAGCAGAGTAACCGTGTAATACTCTTCCATGTCAGTAGGTGGCAGCCGGTAGGTAATTGCTTTGTAGATGTCGGAAACAGCAGTAGGCAGCGTGCAGGTAAAAAAGGTGTCAAATGCTTAAACCAAAAATAAACAAAAGGTGGGTGCCCCTTAGAAAAGGCATTGAAGCTTAGGGAAGGCTATGCACTAAAACTGAACTGGCTACAAAGTACACAAAAACAGAATGCTGGACGACAGCAAAGACTTACTGTGGAGCAAAGGCGGCGTCCACAAAGTACATCTGAACATAGATAGATAGATAGATAGTACTTTATTGATTCCTTCAGGAGAGTTCCTTCAGGAAAATTAAAATTCCAGCAGCAGTGACATGACAATCAACAATGTCCCCACAAAGAAGGATAAACAATAACTGAAATATTCTTGATTGCTAAAACAAAGTAGATGCGGGAAATATCGCTCAAAGGAAGACATGAAACTGCTACAGGAAAATACCACCAAAATAGGAGCGCAAGACAAGAAGTAAAACACTATACACAGGAAAACAGCAAAAAATACAAAATAAGTCAGGGCGTGATGTGACAGGTGGTGACAGTACACATACTTTGAGACAAGGGCTATATTTATGCATACTTGGTTATGCTTTAAAGTCATATCCAACAATTGCGACAACGACTTTTTGCTGTCAACTGAGTTTCGTTTTTAATGATTTCTGCTGGTGGCGTGCCTTCGGATCATTTCAACACAAAAAATATGCCTTGAAAAACACTGGGATGAGATATACTTTCTCCATCTCGCAAATGGGGAAATTATGTTGTTGCAGTGTAGATTCCAAAAGTCCAAGATGGAAACACCAAAGAACACAAAGGACATAAAAGAGATTAAAATAGATGATGCAAACAGCTCCCGCTTCAGCAGAGCCATTTGTACATACAGCTACAAAAGTAAAACCGATGAAAAAACAAAAATGAGCGATAAATAATACATATTTGGCATTAGAATTTTTTTCAAAAGTTACTTTGTTTCATGAAGGAAATAATCACTTGCAGGAGTTATAAGTTAAGATCTGAATACTTCAGATTTTGCTCCCAGACTCTGGAACAATTTGCACCAGTCCCTCCGTGATCTTGACTGTGTTGACACTTTTAAGAAACATTTGAAAACGTCGCTTTTTAGTAAAGCTTCTATTTAATGCACCTTTTAACTATCAAATTTAATCCACTTTGTATCATTTTAATGATACAGAAGCTAGCTCTTGGGACGTGGAACGTCACCTCACTGGGGGGGAAGGAGCCTGAGCTAGTGCGCGAGGTAGAGAAGTTCCGGCTGGATATAGTCGGACTCACCTCGACGCACAGCAAGGGCTCTGGAACCAGTTCTCTCGAGAGGGACTGGACCCTCTTCCACTCTGGCGTTGCCGGCAGTGAGAGGCGACGGGCTGGGGTGGCAATTCTGGTTGCCCCCCGGCTCAAAGCCTGTACGTTTGAGTTCAACCCAGTGGACGAGAGGGTAGCTTCCCTTCGCCTTCGGGTGGGGGGACGGGTCCTGACTGTTGTTTGTGCTTACGCACCAAACAGCAGTTCAGAATACCCACCCTTTTTGGGTACACTCGAGGGAGTACTGGAAAGTGCTCCTCCGGGTGATTCCCTTGTCCTACTGGGAGACTTCAACGCTCATGTTGGCAACGACAGTGAAACCTGGAGAGGCGTGATTGGGAAGAATGGTCGCCCGGATCTAAACCCGAGTGGTGTTTTGTTATTGGACTTTTGTGCTCGTCACAGTTTGTCGATAACAAACACCATGTTCAAACATAAGGGTGTCCATATGTGCACTTGGCACCAGGACACCCTAGGCCGCAGTTCCATGATCGACTTTGTAGTCGTGTCATCGGATTTGCGGCCTCATGTTTTGGACACTCGGGTGAAGAGAGGGGCGGAGCTTTCTACCGATCACCACCTGGTGGTGAGTTGGCTGCGATGGTGGGGGAGGATGCCGGACAGACCTGGCAGGCCCAAGCGCATTGTGAGGGTCTGCTGGGAACGTCTGGCAGAGTCTCCTGTCAGAGAGAGTTTCAATTCACACCTCCGGGAGAACTTTGAACATGTCACGAGGGAGGTGCGGGACATTGAGTCCGAGTGGACCATGTTCCGAACCTCTATTGTCGAGGCGGCTGATTGGAGCTGTGGCCGCAAGGTTGTTGGTGCCTGTCGTGGCGGTAATCCCAGAACCCGTTGGTGGACACCAGCAGTGAGGGATGCCGTCAAGCTGAAGAAGGAGTCCTATCGGGTTCTTTTGGCTCATAGGACTCCGGAGGCAGTGGACGGGTACCGACGGGCCAAGCGGTGTGCAGCTTTAGCGGTCGCGGAGGCAAAAACTCGGACATGGGAAGAGTTCGGGGAAGCCATGGAAAACGACTTCCGGACGGCTTCGAAGCGATTCTGGACCACCATACGGCGCCTCAGGAAGGGGAAGCAGTGCACTATCAACACCGTGTATGGTGCGGATGGTGTTCTGCTGACTTCGACTGCGGATGTTGTGGATCGGTGGAGGGAATACTTCGAAGACCTCCTCAATCCCACCAACACGTCTTTCTTTGAGGAAGCGGTGCCTGGGGAATCTGTAGTGGACTCTCCTATTTCTGGGGCTGAGGTCGCTGAGGTAGTTAAAAAGCTCCTCGGCGGCAAGGCCCCGGGGGTGGATGAGATCCGCCCGGAGTTCCTTAAGGCTCTGGATGCTGTGGGGCTGTCTTGGTTGACAAGACTCTGCAGCATCGCGTGGACATCGGGGGCGGTACCTCTGGATTGGCAGACCGGGGTGGTGGTTCCTCTCTTTAAGAAGGGGGACCGGAGGGTGTGTTCCAACTATCGTGGGATCACACTCCTCAGCCTTCCCGGTAAGGTTTATTCAGGTGTACTGGAGAGGAGGCTTCGCCGGATAGTCGAACCTCGGATTCAGGAGGAACAGTGTGGTTTTCGTCCTGGTCGTGGAACTGTGGACCAGCTCTATACTCTCGGCAGGGTTCTTGAGGGTGCATGGGAGTTTGCCCAACCAGTCTACATGTGCTTTGTGGACTTGGAGAAGGCATTCGACCGTGTCCCTCGGGAAGTCCTGTGGGGAGTGCTCAGAGAGTATGGGGTATCGGAATGTCTTATTGTGGCGGTCCGCTCCCTGTATGATCAGTGTCAGAGCTTGGTCCGCATTGCTGGCAGTAAGTCGGACACGTTTCCAGTGAAGGTTGGACTCCGCCAAGGCTGTCCTTTGTCACCGATTCCGTTCATAACTTTTATGGACAGAATTTCTAGGCGCAGTCAAGGCGTTGAGGGGTTCCGGTTTGGTGGCCACGGGATTAGGTCTCTGCTTTTTGCAGATGATGTGGTCCTGATGGCTTCATCTGGCCGGGATCTTCAGCTCTCACTGGATCGGTTCGCAGCCGAGTGTGAAGCGACCGGAATGAGAATCAGCACCTCCAAGTCAGAGTCCATGGTTCTCGCCCGGAAAAGGGTGGAGTGCCATCTCCGGGTTGGGGAGGAGACCCTGCCCCAAGTGGAGGAGTTCAAGTACCTAGGAGTCTTGTTCACGAGTGGGGGAAGAGTGGATCGTGAGATCGACAGGCGGATCGGTGCGGCGTCTTCAGTAATGCGGACGTTGTATCGATCCGTTGTGGTGAAGAAGGAGCTGAGCCGGAAGGCAAAGCTCTCAATTTACCGGTCGATCTACGTTCCCATCCTCACCTATGGTCATGAGCTTTGGGTCATGACCGAAAGGATAAGATCACGGGTACAAGCGGCCGAAATGAGTTTCCTCCGCCGGGTGGCGGGGCTCTCCCTTAGAGATAGGGTGAGAAGCTCTGCCATCCGGGAGGAGCTCAACGTAAAGCCGCTGCTCCTCCACATCGAGAGGAGCCAGATGAGGTGGTTCGGGCATCTGGTCAGGATGCCACCCGAACGCCTCCCTAGGGATGTGTTTAGGGCACGTCCAGCTGGTAGGAGGCCACGGGGAAGACCCAGGACACGTTGGAAAGACTATGTCTCCCGGCTGGCCTGGGAACGCCTCGGGATCCCCCGGGAAGAGCTAGACGAAGTGGCTGGAGATAGGGAAGTCTGGGCTTCCCTGCTTAGGCTGCTGCCCCCGCGACCCGACCTCGGATAAGCGGAAGATGATGGATGGATGGATGGATCATTTTAATGAAGTTGCCCTAGGGCTGGGCAATATTTCCTTTTATTAATATCTCTGTATTTTTAGGCCATGTCACGATACACGATATATATCTCCATATTTTGAATGAACACTTGATACATATAATCACAGCAGTATGATGATTCTATGTGTCTACATTAAAACATTCTTCTTCATACTGCATTAATATATGCTACTTTTAAACTCTCATGCAGAGAGGGAAATCACAACTAAGTCAATTTAGCAAAAGTGTATTTATTAAACAGTTATTAAGCAGTGGCACAAACATTCATGTCATTTCAAAACACAAAGTGCAAGATTGTCAGATACATTTTAAAACAAGCTATGAGTGCACTTTTGTGCATGATGTCACTAAGACTACGTATCAAAATAACACAATTTAAAGTGCACTTTTTGTACAGAACGCCGCTACGTTATTTTAAATCAAATAAAGTGCACTTTTGCGCTTGATTTCACACAAGATATATCAATAAGTGTCAAATAAAAATGAGCTGCATAATAGGAAATCAAATAGTGTATGTCCTTCACTATGTGGTAGCTTCCTGTGGACGTTATCTCCTTCTGTTGTTGACGATTTGTTTCATACGGTGTTGAGCTGGAAATGGTTGCTTGGGTATTTTGTTGGTGTGGCACCGACCGGAAATTTTGACTTGGAGAGTTTCTAGCATGTGACTTCTCAAATGATGCTACAAATTAGCAGTAATGCTACTTTTTGTAGCAACGCATACTCGACAAGTTACGGTTGTCTGTACAACATCTTCCCGCTTGAAGCCAAACCACCACCAGACGATGGACCCCCGTGCTGTTTTTCTAGGGAATTAATTATTTTTCCTTCATTTGTTGCCAGATTCGCACCTTCTTTCTCTCGTATTACCACTCGCACCACAGCTAATGTTACCCATTCCGCCACCTCTCTGCTTTGCAAGGGCGCACACGTATGTGACGTATGTAAGAAGGTGCACTTGTTTTATGTCTCTGTGAGAAGGAGAGACAAGAGTGAAAAGAGCCTGTAGTGTAATGCCTGCAGCTAAAAGCAACTGCGTGAGAACGTATACTCGCTGTAGTCATTTTCTATATCGCAGACACAAACCCGCGATATATCGATATATCGCCCAGCCCTATGTTGCCCCTGTTGTTTTCAGTGAATTTTGGTTTTACTTCACCTACGTTTTGTATAGCTCTTTGTGATTTAATCTGTGTAAAGCACTTTATGGATAAAATGTACTTACTTACTTTTTTTCTTATATAAACACAAGTCATTTTGGGTTCTGACCCTCTGTTGTAAATTTATTCAAGAGTTTCATTGGTTGGCAAACTTTCTTCCCGGCGTCCTGCTCATATCTTTTCAAAAAAACTGGCATTCCTTTAGGGGCCTTGTCAAACTTCATGCAGCATTTAGCATGCTTTTGAGCTATGTGTTTTTTTGTGGGGGTATTTGCAACATTTTTCTTTTTTATGTTTTTTGTGTGTACTTTCTGTGTTTGGATGTCACTTGCTTGTTTGCTAATATCGATCTACTGTGTGCCGCTACAGGAGGAAGACACGAAGTGTTTCAAATGGCCACATATTTCAAATTTATGGTTCTGTGTACTATTTTCCCAGTTTTTTCTTAGTCATTTTGTTGAAATCTACAGAAGAATCATATTTCTATTATTCAGCTTTGAATCATACTCAAGGGACGCTCGTTTTAGCTGCATGAAAGGATCAAATTAAAAGCGTTACTAAAACGGCCTTCTTTCATCTCCGTAATATCGCTAAAATTCGCTCCATTCTGTCCACTAAAGACGCTGAGATCATTATCCATGCGTTTGTTACGTCTCGCCTCGACTACTGTAACGTATTATTTTCGGGTCTCCCCATGTCTAGCATTAAAAGATTACAGTTGGTACAAAATGCGGCTGCTAGACTTTTGACAAGAACAAGAAAGTTAGATCACATTACACCTGTACTGGCTCACCTGTACTGGCTTCCTGTGCACTTAAGATGTGACTTTAAGGTTTTACTACTTACGTATAAAATACTACACGGTCTAGCTCCATCTTATCTTGCCGATTGTATTGTACCATATGTCCCGGCAAGAAATCTGCGTTCAAAGGACTCCGGCTTATTAGTGATTCCCAAAGCCCAAAAAAAGTCTGCGGGCTATAGAGCATTTTCCGTTCGGGCTCCAGTACTCTGGAATACCCTCCCGGTAACAGTTCGCGATGCCACCTCAGTAGAAGCATTTAAGTCTCACCTTAAAACTCATTTGTATACTCTAGCCTTTAAATAGACTCCCTTTTTAGACCAGTTGATCTGCCGTTTCTTTTCTTTTTCTTCTATGTCCCACTCTCCCGTGTGGAGGGGGTCCGGTCCGATCCGGTGGCCATGTACTGCTCGCCTGTGTATCGGCTGGGGACATCTCTGCGCTGCTGGTCCGCCTATGCTTGGGATGGTTTCCTGCTGGCTCCGCTGTGAACGGGACTCTCGCTGCTGTGTCTTGGATCCTCTTTGGACTGGACTCTCGTGACTGTGTTGTATCCATTGTGGATTGAACTTTCACAGTATCCTGTTAGATCCGCTCGACATCCATTGCTTTCCTCCTCTCTAAGGTTCTCATAGTCATCATTGTCACCGACGTCCCACTGGGTGTGAGTTTTCCTTGCCCTTATGTGGGCCTACCGAGGATGTCGTGGTGGTTTGTGCAGCCCTTTGAGACACTAGTGATTTAGGGCTGTATAAGTAAACATTGATTGATTGATTGATAGAAGCCTTTCATAATAGTGACACATCAAGGCACATGTTGCAATAAAGGCAGTTTTTTGTGTCCGTGCAACTTCGTACGATTGAAAGTAGACAAAGATGTCAAACAATGTCCTCCTTCCTCAATACAATCAATATTGGATCGTCCCTACGGTATTTATTTTCTTTGTTGACATTTAACGCGTTTGGAGGCAGATATGCATCCGCTTCTGGAGTCACTCGTACACAAACATTTTTGAAATAGTCACTGGTAGGGATGAGTACCTTTTCCAACCAATACTGTACCAATTACCAGTACCAGTTTTTGGTACTGTGTCTTCATGTGGGAATACAACTTAACTTATTCAATAACTCCTCTAATAGATAGGGACACCAGACCCCGAATTTAGTTGAATGTGCCAGTATTGTCTTTTAGTGGGTCCTACAAAGTGTTTATACTGTATATATGTGTCCTGGGCATGACATTAAAGTGCATTCGGCAGTGGAGGCTCCTCTGTGGGGTCTTGAGGCACGAGGGGGCAGCGGCGGCGGCGATGACCAAGAAGAACGCGTAGTTGGAATATATTTACAACACTTTATGTACATATTTATATTTATATAATATTTACATAATATGTAACTACAAGCTTCATTCACAGACAGAGTCCCATTACTTTTATGAGCGGGCAAGCGAGTCAAACGCCGAAAAAGGAAAAAAAATGTTTTTTTATTTTTTTATTTTTTATTTTTTTTTTTTATTTGCGGGCCGCCACAAATACATTAATGTGTGAGAAACCCTGTACTTTACTACTGTTACCCCAGGTGGCCCTTGGTTAAGGCCTAGTACCTGACTGCCCCCTAGCCAGGGATACGGTGAAGACCTCAGCGGCGAAGCAGGCGTAAGACGGTAGATTTAAAAACTACCACAACGACGGAAGAAGGCTGCAGCAGAAATGGGTCCCCAGTCGTCTTGGACTCCATGCCACTGGACCCTGACCCGATTCTGTCAAGGATCGTGTGGTGACTGTCTGTGCACCAGTCTCCCCACGTTAAACAAAGTCACGCACAGGCATCCTTCATAAAGGGATACCCCCCTACCAGGAAGATCGTCATACTCGTCCGAGTGACCGCCGGCGATGATACTGTAAAGATTTTACCAGCTGTTTGGTTGCAACACGCATTTTAGTTGCAGTAGCAAATGTGGTGTTGAAATCCATTCATCCGTTTTCTACCATTTGTCCTTTTTCTCCATGTAAAATCGGCAATGCTAACCAGTAGGATGAATATGGCATAGCCAATTATTAGCGTCAAGCTAGCTATCAGACATACTTGCTTTGTTGATGTGGAAATTTGAAACATTACCCAGAGGCAGTCCACGATGAATACGCCTGCGGGGTTTCCCCTAAACTGCCAAGATACCTGTTGCGGGCTGGGTGGTTATGGGTGTGGTCACCACGATGCCATCGAGCAATTTGCATAATTTGCTGTGATGATATAAGTTTCTTTAAAACTGTGCTGAAATCTTTTATTAATTAGAATCAATCCAGCAATCAATGTTTACTTATATAGCCCTTAATCACGAGTGTCTAAAAGGGCTGCACAAGCCACGACGACATCCTCGGCTCAGATCCCACATCAGGGCAAGGAAAAACTCAACCCAATGGGATGACAATGAGAAACCTTGGAGGGGACCGCAGATCTGATATACCCCTCAGCTATCAAAGCAGCAAGGATAGGAAATGTCAACACGAGCATGGAAAACACTCAAAACAAAATGATAAAATCACAATAAAACACTGAACAATAACCTCTTTGATTTAACGTTCAAAATACAGAATTTGTAAGAAATTCTTAAAAAAAGTGTAACACAATAAGTGCAGAGTGTAAACCGAGAGGAACAATCTCTTGCAGGTTTACTGCCAGGAAGTTCGCATTCAGTTTGGTCTGTTATTCTCATTTATAAGTATGGAAATTAATATTTTGAAAACATTGTTACATTGTTTAATGCATCCAGCGGGGCATCGCAACAAAATTAGGCATAATAATGTGTTTATTCCACAACTGTATGTATCGGTATCGGCTGATATTCGGAATCGGTAATTAAGAGTTGGACAATATCGGATATCGGCAAAAAAAGCCACTATTGGACATCTCTAATTCATTTCCATACTTAAATAAGAATAACAGACCAAATTAGATGTGACACAGAACACCTGGAAAGTACCCGCGCTATTTTTTTACGAAGCCACGCTGTTGTAACACCTGCTGAATGTGGCTTGGCATTGTCTCTCTGAAATAAGCAGGGGCGTCCATGAAAAAGACGGCGCTTAGATGGCAGCATATGTTGTTCCAAAACCTGTATGTACCCTTCAGCATTAATGGTGCCTTCACAGATGTGTAAGTTACCCATGCCTTGGGCACTAATGCACCCCCATACCATCACAGATGCTGGCTTTTGAACTTTGCGTCGATAACAGTCTGGATGGTTCGCTTCCCCTTTGGTCCGGATGATGCAATGTCGAATATTTCCAAAAACAATTTCAAATGTGGACTCGTCAGACCACAGAACACTTTTCCACTTTGCATCAATCAGTCCATCTTAGATGATCTCGGGCCCAGAGAAGCCGGCGGCGTTTCTGGATGTTGTTGATAAATGACTTTTGCTTTGCATAGCAGAGCTTTAACGTGCACTTACAGATGTATCGACAAACTATATGTAGTGACAGTGGTTTTCTGAAGTGCTTCTCAGCCCATGTGGTGATATTCTTTTAGAGATTGATGTCAGTTTTTGATACAGTGCCGTCTGAGGGATCGAAGGTCACGGTCATTCAGTGTTGGTTTCCGGCCATGCCGCTTACGTGGAGTGA
Organism: Nerophis ophidion; assembly: GCF_033978795.1. Classification (NCBI taxonomy): domain Eukaryota; kingdom Metazoa; phylum Chordata; class Actinopteri; order Syngnathiformes; family Syngnathidae; genus Nerophis; species Nerophis ophidion. The sequence continues at coordinate 4,349,328 of NC_084639.1, read as the reverse complement.
TTTCTCCAGATTCTCTGAACCTTTTGATGATATTATGGACCGTAAAAGTTGAAATCCCTAAATTTCTTGCAATTGCAGTTTGAGAAACGTTGTTCTTAAACTGTTTGACTATTTGCTCACGCAGTTGTGGACAAACGGGTGTACCTCGCCCCATCCTTTCTTGTGAAAGACTGAGCATTTTTTGGGAAGCTGTTTTTATACCCAATCATGGCTCCCACCTGTTTCCAATTAGCCTGCCCACCTGTGGGATGTTCCAAATAAGTGTTTGATGAGCATTCCTCAACTTTATCAGTATTTATTGCCACCTTTCCCAATTTCTTTGTCATGTGTTGCTTGCATCAAATTTTAAAGTTAATGATTATCAGTTTGAAACATCAAATATGTTGTCTTTGTAGTGCATTCAACTGAATATGGGTTGAAAAGGATTTGCCAATCATTGTATTCTGTTTATATTTACATCTAACACAATTTCCCAACTCATATGGAAACGGGGTTTGTAAGACAAGAGTCATGCAGCCATCTTGCCACCTTCTCCATGGCTGCTGCAACCGTTTCCACGTCCTTTCCACAACTATAAATAACCCTTTCATCTGCGTACATCTGGATATTTACATCCTCGCATACAGACGGCAGGTTGTTTATATACACGGAGAAAAGAAGAGAGCCGATATTAGAGCCTTGTGGCAGGCCAATATCAGTAGTAGTGAAAGTGAAATTTGTCAGCACTGGGCCTGTCCTTGATTTTAAACGGACAAAAGAGTAATTGTTATTTTGGTTTTCATAACAGCCCGATGAACTTCACAATTACTTTATAAATAAATGTTTCTAAATGAATCAGTCATCCTTATCAATTAGTGCCACTGAATAGATGGACGAACAGGTTTATGCTTTATATCAATCAATCAATCAATCAATGTTTACTTATATAGCCCTAAATCACTAGTGTCTCAAAGGGCTGCACAAACCACCACGACATCCTCGGTAGGCCCACATAAGGGCAAGGAAAACTCACACCCAGTGGGACGTCGGTGACAATGATGACTATGAGAACCTTGGAGAGGAGGAAAGCAATGGATGTCGAGCGGGTCTAACATGATACTGCGAAAGTTGAATCCACAATGGATCCAACACAGTCGCGAGAGTCCAGTCCAAAGCGGATCCAACACAGCAGCGAGAGTCCCGTTCACAGCGGAGCCAGCAGGAAACCATCCCAAGCGGAGGCGGATCAGTATCGCAGAGATGTCCCCAGCCGATACACAGGCAAGCAGTACATGGCCACCGGATCGGACCGGACCCCCTCGGACCGGACCCCCTCCGCAAGGGAGAGTGGGACATAGAAGAAAAAGAAAAGAAACGGCAGATCAACTGGTCTAAAAAGGGAGTCTATTTATAACCCAATTAGTCGTTAAGTTAATCGATGACTAGTCCACAGTTGCAACATTCCCACATATTTGCAGGTTGTTGCTGGTTTAGCTTGGTTTTTTTTAGTTTTTTTTTTTTTTAAATCAATTGATTCCAATGTCCAGTTGCACAGGCAGAGTGTCATGCGGGCCATTCAATAGATGGATAAGAATGCGTTTGTCTGCTGATGTCGACTCAGTAGTATCTTATCGCCATCAAACCAAGACACAAATGTTGACAAAATTGTTTAGCCCGTAGCTCTTTTTTTTCTTCTTAATTCATATTACGCACGACCACTCTTCCTCTCAGGGAATAAAACACACTGGCAGGCCTTCAATGTTAACTTTTTAAGGTCAAGCCTTAAAGGCCTACTGAAATGAGATTTTCTTATTCAAACGGGGATAGCAGGTCCATTCTATGTGTCATACTTGATCATTTCGCGATATTGCCATTTTTTTTGCTGAAAGGATTTAGTAGAGAACATCCACGATAAAGTTTGCAACTTTTGGTCACTAATAAAAAAGCCTTGCCTGTACTGGAAGTCGCAGACGATGACGTCACCCATGTGAGGGCTCCTCACATCCTCACATTGTTTATAATGGGAGCCTCCAACAAAAAGAGCTATTCGGACCGAGAAAACGACAATTTCTCCATTAATTTGAGCGAGGATGAAAGATTCGTGGTTGAGGATATTGATAACGAAGGACTAGAAAAAAAATAAAGTTAATAAAAAAGGCGATTGCATTGTGAGTGATTCAGATGTTTTTAGACAAATTTACAAGCAAGTGGCAAGGAGGAAACCCGAATACACCGACAAAACCCAAAATCAGTTGGAAGCGTGTCTTAATGAAATTAAACAATGGATGTCCGCTAACTTTTTGCAACTTAATGCCAAAAAAACGGAAATGCTGATTATCGGTCCTGCTAGACACCGACCTCTATTTAATAATACAACTTTAACATTTGACAACCAAATAATAAAACAAGGTGACTCTGTAAAAAATCTGGGTATTATCTTCGACCCAACTCTCTCCTTTGAGTCACACATTAAAAGCGTTACTAAAACGGCCTTCTTTCATCTTCGTAATATCGCTAAAATTCGCTCCATTTTGTCCACTAAAGACGCCGAGATCATTATCCATGCGTTTGTTACGTCTCGTCTCGATTACTGTAACGTATTATTTTCGGGTCTCCCCATGTCTAGCATTAAAAGATTACAGTTGGTACAAAATGCGGCTGCTAGACTTTTGACAAGAACAAGAAAGTTTGATCACATTACGCCTGTACTGGCTCACCTGCACTGGCTTCCTGTGCACTTAAGATGTGACTTTAAGGTTTTACTACTTACGTATAAAATACTACACGGTCTAGCTCCAGCCTATCTTGCCGATTGTATTGTACCATATGTCCCGGCAAGAAATCTGCGTTCAAAAGACTCCGGCTTATTAGTGATTCCTAGAGCTCAAAAAAAGTCTGCGGGCTATAGAGCGTTTTCCGTTCGGGCTCCAGTACTCTGGAATGCCCTCCCGGTAACAGTTCGAGATGCTACCTCAGTAGAAGCATTTAAGTCTCATCTTAAAACTCATCTGTATACTCTAGCCTTTAAATAGACTCCCTTTTTAGACCAGTTGATCTGCCGCTTCTTTTCTTTCTCCTATGTCCCCCCCTCCCTTGTGGAGGGGGTCCGGTCCGATGACCATGGATGAAGTACTGACTGTCCAGAGTCGAGACCCAGGATGGACCGCTCGTCGGGACCCAGGATGGACCGCTCGCCTGTATCGGTTGGGGACATCTCTACGCTGCTGATCCGCTTGAGATGGTTTCCTGTGGACGGGACTCTCACTGCTGTCTTGGAGCCACTATGGATTCAACTTTCACAGTATCATGTTAGACCCGCTCGACATCCATTGCTTTCGGTCCCCTAAAGGGGGGGGGGTTGCCCACATCTGAGGTCCTCTCCAAGGTTTCTCATAGTCAGCATTGTCACTGGCGTCCCACTGAATGTGAATTCTCTCTGCCCACTGGGTGTGAGTTTTCCTTGCCCTTTTGTGGGTTCTTCCGAGGATGTTGTAGTCGTAATGATTTGTGCAGTCCTTTGAGACATTTGTGATTTGGGGCTATATAAATAAACATTGATTGATTGATTGAAATTTACAAGGATAATTCTGGAAGATCCCTTATATTTTTATTGTTTTAATAGTGTTTTAGTTAGATTTTAAAGATTGTAAAGACATACCTCGAGTTCGGATGGCTGCGGTGAACACGAAGTGTCTCAGAGAGAAGCCGAGGGGCCAAGCTCACAGCTGCCTTTTTTGACATGACAGCTGCTGCAGCACGACGAATAATCCATTGATGTCTCCGTTAAGATATATATCACCATTTCCGCATCCAAAAACATGCTGGTTGACGTAGCGAAAACATGTTCGCTTGACCGCTTCGCTTCCCAACAAACATAGAAACACCGGCTGTGTCTCGGTGCTAAAGACAGCTGCAATCCACCACTTTCCACATTTTTCTTTACAGTCTCCATTATTAATTGAACAAATTGCAAAAGATTCAGCAACACAGATGTCCAGAATACTGTGGAATTATGCGATGAAAAGAGACGACTTTTAGCCGTGTTTGGTGCAGCGCTAATATTTCCTTACAGTCTGTGATGTCACGCGTACGCATCATCATTCCGCTACGTTTTCAACAAGAAACTCGCAGGGAATTTAAAATTGCAATTTAGTAAACTAAAAAGGCCGTATTAGCATGTGTTGCAATGTTAATATTTCATCATTGATATATAAACTATCAGACTGTGTGGTCGCTAGTAGTGGCTTTCAGTAGGCCTTTAAAGGAGGGCTCATATTTTAGGGTATCAAGGCAAACATTATTTTCTTTCCAGTCAGGGGCTCCAAAGCACATACATATACCATTCATCCATCCATCCATCTTCTTCCGCTTATCTGAGGTCGGGTCGCGGGGGCAGCAGCCTAAGCAGGGAAGCCCAGACTTCCCTCTCCCCAGCCACTTCGTCTAGCTCTTCCCGGGGGATCCCGAGGCGTTCCCAGGCCAGCCGGGAGACATAGTCTTCCCAACGTGTCCTGGGTCTTCCCCGTGGCCTCCTACCGGTTGGACGTGCCCTAAACACCTCCCTCGGGAGGCGCTCGGGTGGCATCCTGACCATCCTGACCAGATGCCCGAACCACCTCATCTGGCTCCTCTCGATGTGGAGGAGCAGCGGCTTTACTTTGAGCTCCTCCCGGATGACAGAGCTTATCACCCTATCTCGCGGCATAGCTCGGTTGGTAGAGTGGCCATGCCAGCAACTTAAGGGTTGCAGGTTCGATTCCCGCTTGTGCCATTCTAGTTACTGCCGTTGTGTCCTTGGGCAAGACACTTTACCCACCTGCTCCCAGTGCCACCCACACTGGTTTAAATGTAACTTAGATATTGGGTTTCACTATGTAAAGCGCTTTGAGTCATTTGAGAAAAGCGCTATATAAATACAATTCACTTCACATCTCTGAGGGAGAGACCCACCACCCGGCGGAGGAAACTCATTTCGGCCGCTTGTACCCGTGATCTTATCCTTTCGGTCATGACCCAAAGCTCATGACCATAGGTGAGGATGGGAACGTAGATCGACCGGTAAATTGAGAGCTTTGCCTCCCGGCTCAGCTCCTTCTTCACCACAACAGATCGATACAGCGTCCGCATTACTGAAGACGCCGCACAGATACGCCTGTCGATCTCACAATCCACTCTTCCCCCACTCGTGAACAAAACTCCTACGTACTTGAACTCCTCCACTTGGGGAAGGGTCTCCTCCCCAACCCGGTGATGGCACTCCACCCTTTTCCGGGAGAGAACCATGGACTCGGATTTGGAGGTGCTGATTCTCATTCCGGCCGCTTCACACTCGGCTGCGAACTGATCCAGTGAGAGCTGAAGATCCCGGCCAAATGAAGCCAACAGGACCACATCATCTGCAAAAAGCAGAGACCTAATCCCGCGGCCACCAAACCGGAACCCCTCAATGCCTTGACTGCGCCTAGAAATTCTGTCCATAAAAGTTATGAACAGAATCGGTGACAAAGGACAGCCTTGGCGGAGTCCAACCCTCACTGGAAATGTGTTCGACTTACTGCCAGCAATGCGGACCAAGCTCTGACACTGATCGTACAGGGAGCGGACCGCCATAATAAGACAGTCCGATACCCCGTACCCTCTGAGCACTCCCCACAGGACTTCCCGAGGGACACGGTCGAATGCCTTCTCCAAGTCCACAAAGCACATGTAGACTGGTTGGACAGCAGCTGATGGACGCTGTATTGTCAAAATGAAAGCAACAACATATAGTTTTTCTCCTTTGCTGTATACTTTTAGTGTGGGGACATGCGTCTCCAATAATGTCCACACCTGTCTCCATCTAAACACAGCAGTGTGCTCTTAAACACATGGCTGGCGGGAAGCGGGGCAAAATGACTGTAGCGTCCCGGAAGAGTTGGCGCTGCAAGGAATTCTGGGAATGCGTTATGTTGTGCAAATATTCCCCTGAAATGTGTTTGTCATTGTTGTTTAGTGTGGTCTCACTATATGGCACAGGTTTATGACAGTGATGGCATTTTTTATACGGCCACTCTTAATGTGACATGTATGGCTTTTGATTAGGTATACTCCGAGGGGATACCGCTGGAGCGAGATTTACGTTGTTAGAACGCCATGATTATCTAGCCAAACGTTGCTTAAAATGCATCAATAAATTTCAGGTTTTCAATAATTTATAAAGGAGATTGTACTACGAACCGTCTGAAATGTAACCGCTAATTATCATTATGCCGTTGATCAATATATCCCTTGTCCATTAATAAGTAAAAAGTCAAGGGCGGTCACGGCGAGGTGTTGCCGCAAATATTGGTCAATATTTAGGGCATTACGGCAAATGAGGGGGCGGTCGTGCCAATAACCGCGGTTTCCATGGTTAAATTCGAGCCCTGCACTGGTCAAGTTCTTTCGGATGACATACATGTTGAGTAAGAAGGACCACCGTGACAGAGTAGTCCTCGGCCAAGTTTTACTAAAGCTTTAGGAGACCAGCCCTTACAACACGACAATAGCATCAGCAAGAAGTCTGAATCCAAACAAAAAAGAGTCAGCTTTTGTAGCGCAAAAACAGCCCCTCCCCGCCCTGAAACGTCAAACCGCATCTTCAAAACCGATTACAATTTGCCACAACAGCTCTTAAGACAGGAGCCCTTAAAGGGGAACATTATCAGCAGACCTATGTAAGCGTCAATATATACCTTGATGGTGCAGAAAAAACACCATCTATTTTTTTAACCGATTTCCGAACTCTAAATGGGTGAATTTTGGCGAATTAAACGCATTTCTGTTTATCGTGCTGGAAACGATGACGTCAGAATGTGACGTCGCCGAGGTAACACACCCACCATTTTCATTTTCAACACATTACAAACACCGGGTCTCCACTCTGTTATTTTCCATTTTTTTGGAACCTTGGAGACATCATGCCTCGTCGGTGTGTTGTCGGAGGGTGTAACAACACTAACAGGGAGGGATTCAAGTTGCACCACTGGCCCAAAGATGCCAAAGTGTCTGCCGCCAGACCCCCATTGAATGTGCCGGAGTTTCTCCGCATTTTACCGGCGATGCTAAAGCAGACATGGCACAGACATGTATGGATAACCTGCAGATGCATTTGCAACTATATTATGTTTCCTCCCACCCACATTTAATGCGAAAAAAAGACTTACCAATCGACGGATTTAAGTTGCTCCAGTGTCAAAAGATGCTAAAGTCCCGATCGTTTGGTCCACACTTTTTACCGGCGATGCTAACACAGCTATTCGGCCATGCTATGGCTATGAATAGCGTCAATAGCTATTCGCTCAATAGCTTCAGTTTCTTCTTCAATACTTTCAAACTCCAACCATCCGTTTAAATACATGCGTAATCTGTTGACTCGCTTAAATCGCTGAAATCCGAGTTTGAATCCGAGCTAATGTCACTATATCTTGCTGTGGTATTCCCATTGTTTGTTTACATTGGCAGCACTGTGTGACGTCACAGGGAAATGGCCAGTGTCTTCGCAGAGAGCGAAAATAAGGCACTTTAAAGCTTCATTTAGGGATATTCCGAGACCGGTAAAATTTCAAAAAAAACTTCAAAAAATACAACAAGCCACTGGGAACTGATTTTTATTGTTTTTAACCCTTTTGAAATTGTGATAATGTTCCCCTTTAAAGGCCTACTGAAACCCACTATTACCGACCACGCAGTCTGATAGTTTATATATCAATGATGAAATCGTAACATTGCAACACATGCCAATACGGACGGTTTAGTTTACTAAATTGCAATTTTAAATTTCCCTCCAAGTTTCCTGTTGAAAACGTTGCGTAATGATAACGCATATGATGGCGCGTGCGTTTGACGTCTCGGGTTGTAGCGGACATTTTTTTCCAGCCCGATCCAAGCTATAAGTAGTCTGCTTTAATCGCATAATTACACAGTATTCTGGACATCTGTGTTGCTGAATCTTTAGCAATTTGTTCAATTAATAATGGAGAAGTCAAAGCAGAAAGATGGAGGTGGGTCAGCCGGTGTTTCCTTGTTTAAAATTCCCGAAGGTGAAGGTTTACTATGTAACAGAGCGGTCAAGCGAACGTGGTTCCTGACCACATGTCAACCGGCAGGTTTCAGTGAGAAAATTGTGGTAATAAGTCGGCTCTTACCATAGTTATGAGCGCAGCTTGCGTCCTCCTGAAGCTGCAGCGGACTATTACCTCCTCCGACCGGAGGCACTGGCGGTCACCACACCCATGGCCACACCCCTCCGACTTTCAGGTACCATATAATTTCACTAAAACACCAGTAACACAATAAGCACATAAGTGATTTTCCAGAATTATCCTAGTAAATGTGTCTAATAACATCTGAATCGCTCCCACTGTCATTGCCTTTTTTTTTTTTAACTTAAAAAAAAAAATAAAAATTCTAGTCCTTCACTCTCAATATCCTCATCCACGAATCTTTCATCCTCGCGCAAATTAATGGGGAAATTGTCGCTTTTTGGTCCGAATCGCTCTAGCTGCTGGTGGCTACGATTGCAAACGATATGAGGAGCCCTCACACCGGTGACGTCACGCGCACATCGTCTGCTACTTCCTGTAAAGGCAAGGCTTTTTTATTAGCGACCAAAAGTGGCGAACTTTATCGTCGATGTTCTCTACTAAATCCTCTCAGCAAAAATATGGCGAAATGATCAAGTATGACACATAGAATGGACCTGCTATCCCCGTTTTTTGATTAAGAAAATCTCATTTCAGTAGGTCTTTAAGACAAAACAAAGAGTTTACTAGCAGGCATAAGAAAAAAGCCAGGAGATCACGAGAAGACACAATACTAGCTGCTTTAAACATAACTAGGGATTAAAAAAAGAACACTTGAAAATATCTCATTATCACAATAATTAATGCAAATATTAGCAATTATCTAATTTGCTTTCTTACCCAGGATGTTTTATTTAAATATCTTAGCTTATATTGAGCGACGTTAGCACAAAATGCGTGAAAGTGGCCCCCGCGTTCCTTTATGGTGACGTGGTCCTGGTAAAATACTGCACGGCCCTCACCTATATGATAGCCCGTGTACTATAAGAGAAGCAGACGTACGGCAACCTGTGCTGAAAGGTCAGCAAAAGGTTTTAGGCCATCACTAATGTCGGTAATGGAACGTTTACGCTTGTATTTAGCACCTTTGTCATTTTAATGAGCCCAGTAAGACCCTGCAAAAGAGCGTCAGCGGGCCAAATGAGAACATAATTACTTGTTCGCTTGCTCAAGTCTGATAATTGTCATCGCTGCGCACGCGTGTGTGTGTGTGTCCGACCGAAAGGCCACGGCATCTCACAAATGTGAGTACAGCCATCACATTTCAGCACACACGCATTTATTACGGTGTTTCTTCTCAAGGGACAATAGATGGGTTTCCGCTAGCGGCAATTACCCATAATCCTTCGAGGCAGCCGCCATCTTGTGTGTCAAAACTTTTGTTTACTCGTCTGCGGCAGTTTTCTAAATATATTTCCACACTTTTGCAGCAACAATGACGTCCACTTCGGGAAATTTGAAAGAAGTCGTAAAAGTTCCCTATAGACAGACGCTAGATGGGGTTTGCAAAGACAGGTATTTACAACAGCGTTTCTCAAAGTGTGGGGCTCGCTCCACTGGTGGGGGATAGAGACATGACAGGTGGGGCTTGAGGAACGGGAGGAAATTTCACTTAAAATTTTTTTTTATTATATTCTTAGATTTTTTTTTTTTTTTACCATGCTTTCATTTTCTATACACACTTTAAATCACTTTATCAATCAATCAATGTTTACTTATATAGCCCTAAATCACTAGTGTCTCAAAGGGCTGCACAAACCACCACGACATCCTCGGTAGGCCCACATAAGGGCAAGGAAAACTCACACCCAGTGGGACATCGGTGACAATGATGACTATGAGAACCTTGGAGAGGAGGAAAGCAATGGATGTCGAGCGGATCTAACATGATACTGTGAAAGTTCAATCCACAATGGATACAACACAGTCGCGAGAGTCCAGTCCAAAGAGGATCCAAGACACAGCAGCGAGAGTCCCGTTCACAGCGGAGCCAGCAGGAAACCATCCCAAGCGTAGGCGGACCAGCAGCGCAGAGATGTCCCCAGCCGATACACAGGCGAGCAGTACATGGCCACCGGATCGGACCGGACCCCCTCCACAAGGGAGAGTGGGACATAGAAGAAAAAGAAAAGAAACGGCAGATCAACTGGTCTAAAAAAGGAGTCTATTTAAAGGCTAGAGTATACAAATGAGTTTTAAGGTGAGACTTAAATAATTCTACTGAGGTGGCATCGCGAACTGTTACCGGGAGGGTATTCCAGAGTACTGGAGCCCGAACGGAAAATGCTCTATAGCCCGCAGACTTTTTTTGGGCTTTGGGAATCACTAATAAGCCGGAGTCCTTTGAACGCAGATTTCTTGCCGGGACATATGGTACAATACAATGGGCAAGATAAGATGGAGCTAGACCGTGTAGTATTTTATACGTAAGTAGTAAAACCTTAAAGTCACATCTTAAGTGCACAGGAAGCCAGTGCAGGTGAGCCAGTACTTTATGATTCTGTCTGTGAAATCCGCTATATAAATAAATGTAAATTACTTATTTTTCCTCTAGGCCTTAAATTTCTAGGTAGGAGCGAAAGTTTGACAGACATGGCAACAGTAACTAATGGGGGCGGGGCTAAGCGAAACAATTTTTCACGCGGATGGGTAGCAGGCTAATGTGTGGACCACAATTACACAAAATGGATAAGTTTGTGACTCGCACCTCAAAGGTCGTCGAGCCAGAGCCTGCAGAGAAACAAAAATCTGACGGGCTTAATCAACCAAAAACCCAACCGAAAAGAAAATATGATGAAGGGTATCTTGCTCTTGGATTCACGGCAATGGTGATGGGGGCAGAGGAGAGACCTATGTGTGTTCTGTGTCTAAAACCGCTAGCAGCAGACAGCATGAGACCCAACAAATTAAAGAAACACCTCGAGACCACACAGCCCAATCACGTCAATAAGCCACTTGATTTCTTTCAAAGAAAACTGGCAGAGTAGTCCATCCATCCATTTTCTACCGCTTATTCCCTTTTGTGGTCGCGGGGGGCTTGAAAACTCCCCCTTGTCCAAAGTGGGGGATGACAAAAAAATTTTGCGAACCACCGATTTACAGAAATTGAAGGATATTGGAGATAAAGATCCGTAAGAGACGGGAAAGCACGAATGGACTACGGACTTGAAATGTTATCCTGATATAACTTACCCCGACATCGTCAACTATTCGGTGAACAATGTTCGTGCCTACACTCTGGATGAACTCAAAGGCTACAAATCGCTCGAAGCGTACAATTACTTTGTGTGTGGATGGGTACAGGAAATGAAACTGGCTACAATGGAAGATAAATGTGTGTTCATCGCTGGTGTTCGTCACTCTCACGACAGTCACAGGAAAAATCTTACTGGCTACTTCCATCTGCAGTCAAGAAAGTTGGGTACAAGACCATACAGGACTAGGGATGCACCGATTAATCGGTAACCGAATATATTCGGCCGAATATGGCCAAAAAAAGCCACATTCGGCCTTCGGTGGATTGAGTTAAAAACAAGGCCGAATAGTGGCGTGTGACGCAATTTTTTGACGCGGTGACGCAATCAACCAACGTGCAGTGACGTTGGGATATGTTGTGTACCTGTATAAGTGTATGAGGTTACAAGCACACACTTATTGAGATTTAGTGGGGCCTCTGTTTACATTATTAGCCTGTTGTGTAGGCTACCTGTATAAGTGTATGAGGTTACAAGCACACACTTAATTGAGATTTACTTAAGCCTTCTGTTTACATTATTAGCATATCTACTGTGGCTAAGCAGACTTTTGCCAAAAGGACAATAATTCAGGGACGGTGTGGCGCAGTGAGGGAGTGGCCGTGCGCAACCCGAGGGTCACTGGTTCAAATCCCACCTAGTACCAACCTCGTCATGTCCGTTGTGTCCTGAGCAAGACACTTCACCCTTGCTCCTGATGGGTGCTGGTTGGCGCATTGCATGGCAGCTCCCTCCATCAGTGTGTGAATGTGCGTGTGAATGGGTAAATGTGGAAGTAGTGTCAAAGCGCTTTGAGTACCTTGAAGGTAGAAAAGCGCTATAAAAGTACAACCCATGTATTTATCATTTATTTGTTGTTGGTTTATCCACTTTAATGCACTTTATTTTTTTTTTGGAATGCATGTTTTGTTTGAAGGCCGAATATAAATGAAAAACTTTGTGCTTTTTTTGAAAAGCAAAGGCTACTGTCTAAATATTTATTCTAGGCTATTTATGCAATATAAAAAAAATTGTGAAAAACTGCATTCATTATTCGGTATTCGGCCTTCGGCCGAGCGTTTACATTTTATTCGGCTTCGGCCACAAATTTTCATTTCGGTGCATCCCTATACAGGACATTAACTTCACATCCGCCAAGACAATGAAGAGAAAGCTAGTCAAGGCAATCGTATCTGGAGATACACCGGCACCATTAAAAGAGAGGAAACTACCGGAGGTACGGAAGGGGACACAAGACGAACTGTCAGACTTGTACAGAGAATTAAAAACCAAACCAAAAATTAAGCCTGTCTTACTTTCTCTGATTCCAGGATATGCTAAAGACTATCGTCCAGAAGCACTTGATAAAAAGTACCCAAAAGTATTTTCAGAACTATATGATTCTAACTATGCAACTGCATAGTTTAGGGTTACTTGATTTAATTCATTAAAATGTTAATAAAATCGTCCAAAAATAAGCGACGATTGCCTATATTATATATAGAAGGTTATATTTGTGCAACAACGACGTCAGACGTCGAGCGTTATTAAGTACAAGCACAGGCACTCCTATATTTTAATATCTATTCTAACCATAACACATTTTATCATCGATACAGAGAACAACATAATTCAAAGTACGTGTAACAAAATGATCAGAGCAAACTTTATAATGTCGTTTTGCTGGATCAGGGGTAAAACCCACTCGATTGATTCTAGCTAGCCACAGGTTGTTCCTTTCTGTCGACAGTCGCTCGGTTTCTTTTCCCTGTTTTACTATAACCTCAGGGATATCGTAGTACTTTGTTGTTATTTGTCCTGAATTGGTGCGGTTTACACAGCCCCAAACGACACATATGTGACCCATTCTCACAAAAATAACAACGGAGGCGTCCTTGGTTACGAGTGTTTGTTTTGACACACAAGATGACGGACAAGGGAATTGTGGGACGGGTGTGACGTCATCGGAAACCCATGTATACTATACAAAGTAAACTTGGCTATACCTTAGAGCAGTGGTTTTCAACCTTTTTTTAAGTGATGTACCCCCTTTGAACATTTTTTTAATTCAAGTACCCCCTAATTAGAGCAAAGCATTTTTGGTGGAAAAAAACAGATAAAAAAGTAAAAGACAGCACTATGTCATCAATCAATCAATGTTTATTTATATAGCCCCAAATCACAAATGTCTCAAAGGACTGCACAAATCATTACGACTACAACATCCTCGGAAGAACCCACAAAAGGGCAAGGAAAACTCACACCCAGTGGGCAGGGAGAATTCACATCCAGTCGGACGCCAGTGACAATGCTGACTATGAGAAACCTTGGAGAGGACCTCAGATGTGGGCAACCCCCCCCTCTAGGGGACCGAAAGCAATGGATGTCGAGCGGGTCTAACATGATACTGTGAAAGTTCAATCCATAGTGGCTCCAACACAGCCGCGAGAGTTCAGTTCAAGCGGATCCAAGACAGCAGCGAGAGTCCCGTCCACAGGAGACCATCTCAAGCGGAGGCGGATCAGCAGCGTAGAGATGTCCCCAACCGATACAGGCGAGTGGTCCATCCTGGGTCCCGACGAGCGGTCCATCCTGGGTCTCGACTCTGGACAGCCAGTACTTCATCTGTGGTCATCGGACCGGACCCCCTCCACAAGGGAGGGGGGGACATAGGAGAAAGAAAAGAAGCGGCAGTTTCTAGTTTATTAAATTGTATAACAGTGCAAAATATTGCTCAATTGTAGTGGTCTTTCTTGAACTATTTGGAAAAAAGATACAAAAATAACTAAAAACTTCATCCATCCATCCATCCATCATCTTCCGCTTATCCGAGGTCGGGTCGCGGGGGCAGCAGCCTAAGCAGGGAAGCCCAGACTTCCCTATCTCCAGCCACTTCGTCTAGCTCTTCCCGGGGGATCCCGAGGCGTTCCCAGGCCAGCCAGGAGACATAGTCTTCCCAACGTGTCCTGGGTCTTCCCCGTGGCCTCCTACCAGCTGGACGTGCCCTAAACACATCCCTAGGGAGGCGTTCGGGTGGCATCCTGACCAGATGCCCGAACCACCTCATCTGGCTCCTCTCGATGTGGAGGAGCAGCGGCTTTACTTTGAGTTCCTCCCGGATGGCAGAGCTTCTCACCCTATCTCTAAGGGAGAGACCCGCCACACGGCGGAGGAAACTCATTTCGGCCGCTTGTACCCGTGATCTTATCCTTTCGGTCATGACCCAAAGCTCATGACCATAGGTGAGGATGGGAACGTAGATCGACCGGTAAATTGAGAGCTTTGCCTTCCGGCTCAGCTCCTTCTTCACCACAACGGATCGATACAACGTCCGCATTACTGAAGACGCCGCACCGATCCGCCTGTCGATCTCACGATCCACTCTTCCCCCACTCGTGAACAAGACTCCTAGGTACTTGAACTCCTCCACTTGGGGCAGGGTCTCCCCCCCAACTAAAAACTTGTTGAAAAATAAACAAATGATTCAGTAATAAATAAATATTTCTACACATAGAAGTAATCATCAACTTAAAGTGCCCTCGTTGGGGATTGTAATAGAGATCCATCTGGATTCATCAACTTCATTCTAAACATTTCTTCACAAAAATAGAAATCTTTAATATCAATATTTATGGAACATGTCCGCCAAAAATCTAGCTGTCAACACTGAATATTGCATTGTTGCATTTCTTTTCACAGTTCTTTTTGACGGACATTTTAGCGAGAAACCTGAGCTTGTGCTTAACTGAGGATCTTTGTCAGTCTTGGTGATATTGTGGACGCCTTCCCCATCGTTCATTTAGTCTCCTCTTAAAAAAATCAGGTGTCTTGTCCAGAGATGCCGCTGAAGATGTGCGGGCTTCATGCCGCTGTTAGCCAACATTTCTCCACAGAAAAAACACAATGCCTCGGGGGGGTTAAGGGTTACAACTCGAAGCCGTAAATCCCATTAACACATATTCTTCGGAATACTGTCTGAATTTTGCCGGCTTCGGTTTTGCCTTCTTTGCCACATGTTCCTCCTCGTTTTCAGCTGCATTACTGCAACGTTTTAGCCACGCCTCCATTGTTTTCTACATCAATAGTTGATTGACAGTTGGTGCCGTGCGGCACCGCCAGGTAGGATCAAACCATCATGGCATGGGGGGAAACTCTGGGTTTATGGTAATTAACGAAATAGCCTAGTACTTGATTTGATGTTCAGTTTATGAACTTACATTCATACTTTGTTGAAGTATTATTGAATAAATACTTTTATAAAGGATTTTTGAATTGTTGCTATTTTTTATAATATTTAAAAAAAATCTCACGTACCCCCATTTGTGTCCTTTTTTTTTTCTCTTTTTTTTTTTCTTCTTTGTCATGAAAAAGGGACATTTTTGTCATGAAAAAATTAGTTTTTTGTGGTTGGTGCACTAATTGTAAGTGTATATTGTGTTTTTTATGTTGAATTAATAAAAAAAAAATTTTTTTTTATTTATTTATTTTTTTTAATAAAAAATTCTTGATTGGTACCGGGCCACGGCCCGGTGGTTGGGGACCACTGCATTAAAACTTTCTTCTTCATACTGCATTAATATATGCTCATTTTAAACTTTCATGCAGAGAGGGAAATCCCGACTAAGTCAATTTAGCAAAAGTGTATTTATTAAACAGTTATTAAGCAGTGGCACAAACATTCATGTCATTTCCAAAACAGAAAGTGCAAGATTGTCAGAGACATTTTAAAACAAGTTATGAGTGCACTTTTGTGCATGATGTCACTAAGATGACATATCAAAACAACACTAAATTAAAGTGCACTTTTTGTACAGAACACCACTACAATAGTTTATAACAAATAAAGTGCACTTTTGTGCATGATGTCACTCAAGATATTTCAATAACTGTCAAATAAAAACGAGCTGCATAATAATAAATCAAATAGTGTGTGTCCTTCACTATATGGTAGGTTCCTGCGGACGTTATCGCCTTCTGTTGTTGACTGTTTCAAACAGAGAATTTGACATGCTTAGTAAGCACTATTCATACTCTAACACATGGGTGCCAAACCTTGGCCCGCCGTGCAATTTCATTTGGCCCTTGAGGCAATATCAAATTAACATTAGAGCTGGCCCGCCGGTACTATAAATGCACCGCCTTTAGCGTTGTCTACAATATGTTGTCACGTCCGCTTTTACTCCATACAAACAGCGTGCCGGCCAAGTCACATGATATATGCGACTTGTACACACACTTAAGTGAATGCCATGCATACTTGCTCAACAGCCATTCAGGTCAGACTGAGGGTGGCCGTATAAACAACTTTAACAAATATGCGCCACACTGTGAACCCACACCAAACAAGAATGACTAACACATTTCGGGAGAACATCCGCACCGTAAAACAACATAAACACAACAGAACAAATACCCAAAACCCCCTTCAGCACTGATTACCACCAAAACCCGCCCCCCCCACCACCAACCCCACCCATCTCATTATTATTTTATATTAAGATTTATTAGCCTGTGGAAAAATGTAATGTTGATATTTACCTCAGAAGGCTGCAAATAGAAAAGAGGCATTAAATGTTTTATTGTAATTGTATTTATTTGACCATTTATTTATTTTTTCGTTTGTTTTTTGAATGTTGATTTTGCACTATTAAGTTATATAATTATTGCTTGCTCCATATTCGTTGTTCAAGCAAATCAGTGTAGCAAACTGAGCAATAATTAACAATTTATTCTTGCACTTTCTCTTGTTACTTCAAGGCTTGAATGTTTGATTCATTCATTATTATTTTATTTTCAAATGTGTTATTAGCCTGTGGACAAAGTTTGTTTTGATATTTGCCTCAGAATGCTGCAAATAGAAAAGAGGCACTCAATTTTTATTCAAATTTTATTTGATATGCCATTGATATGGCTTCACGGTGGCAGAGGGGTTAGTGCGTCTGCCTCACAATACGAAGTTCCTGCAGTCCTGGGTTCAAATCCAGGCTCGGGATCTTTCTGTGTGGAGTTTGCATGTTCTCCCCGTGAATGCGTGGGTTCCCTCCGGGTGCTCCGGCTTCCTCCCACTTCCAGGGACATGCACCTGGGGATAGGTTGATTGGCAACACTGGATTGGCCCTAGTGTGTGAATGTGAGTGTGAATGTTGTCTGTCTATCTGTGTTGGCCCTGCGATGAGATGGCGACTTGTCCAGGGTGTACCCCGCCTTCCGCCCGATTGTAGCTGAGATAGGCGCCAGCACCCCCCGCGACCCCGAAAGGGAATAAGCGGTAGAAAATGGATGGATGGATGCCATTGATATTTTTTAATTATTATTATTATTATTTGAAACTGGATTTTGCATGTCACTATAAAGTTATATAAGCCTTGCTTGTTCAATATTCAATGCAAAACTTGTTTGGGTCCCTATTAGAAGGTTTATTTGTTCAACCCTTGGCTTTGTTCAGTTTAAAATTTTGGCCCACTTTGTATTTGACTTTGCTCTAGAAGGTGACTTTTCAAATGATGCTACACATTAGCTGAAATGCTACTTTTTGTAGCAACCCTTTTGCCTCACACTCGACAAATTACGGCTGTCTGTTCAACATCTTCCCGCTTGAAGCCAAACCACCGCCAGACGATGGACCCCCTGCTGTTTTTCTTGGGAAGTAATTCTTCTTTCATTTATTACCAGATTCGCACCTTCTTTGTCTTGTAATATCACTTTCACCCCAGCTAACGTTACCCATGCCGCTACCTCTCTGCTCCCCGTATGTGACGTATGTAAAAAGGTGCACTTGTTTTACGTCTCTGTGAGAAGGAGAGACACGAAAGAGTGAGAAGAGCCTGTAGTGTAATGCCCGCAGCTAAAAGCAACTGCGTGAGAACGTATACTGGAAATCACGATATAGTCATTTTCTACATGGCACAGAGACATACTCGCGATATATCGCCTAGCCTTAATTGACACACATAGTGTTTAGAGACATAGAGTTAGCTCCTCGCCGCCCCTTTGGCAGATGTTTCCTCCACTATACGGCGTGCTCACTTCTCACCAACAATGGAAAGTTTCCCTCAGTGCACCGCAGCTTCCCCAGGGCCGACAGCACTCGTGCATACCCAGACTACGACTCGAGCGCCACCATGCTTGAGTGTGTACAAGACACACAATAATCTTCTTATTCACTTGCATTGAGTAAAAGGACAAATAAAAGTACACAAAAAGGCAGCAGTCATTGTTCAGCTAAAGTTGGAACTATTAATGCGGCGCTTTATTTTGGTAGTTATGAACTTTACTAAACATAAAATAAACTGTCAGACTCTACTTGCACGTTCCTTAAAAGACAAAGATACCATTTTCCTTCATGTCTTTGTAGTGCATTGCCAGCATGGATGTAAAATGGATTCATTACGGTCTTAAAAAGTCTTAAGATTGACTTGTTGAAACCTGCAGAGACCATGGCTACAAAACAAGTGGTACAAATAAGGCAAGGCAAGTTTATTTATAGAGCACGATTCTTACACACGGCAGCTTAAAGAGCTTTACAGAAAATCAAAAGAAGGTAAAATAAATCTAATAAAATAATAATTTAGAATTAAAAATGAAAACTAAAACTAAAATCATCAAAAACAATTATAATTCATATGCACAATTAAATTAAAGTGTTTTGAACATTCAATAAATCAATCAATGTTTATTTATGTCGCCCTAAATCGCAAGTGTCTCAAAGGGCTGCACAAGCCCCAACGACATCCTCTGTTCAGATCCCACATCAGGGCAAGGAAAAACTCAACCTAGTGGGATGACAATGAGAAACCTTGGAGAGGACTGCAGATGTGGGCGATACCCCCCTGCACTGTAGGGTGACCGGTGCAATGGATGTCGAGTGGATCTAGCATAATAGTGTGAGAGTCCAGTCCATAGTGGATCTAACATAATAGTGTGAGAGTCCAGTCCATAGTGGGTCTAACATAATAGTGTGAGAGTCCAGTCCATAGTGGGTCTAACATAATAGTGAGAGTCCAGTCCATAGTGGATCCAACATAATAGTGTGAGAGTCCAGTCCATAGTGTATCTAACATAATAGTGTGAGAGTCCAGTCCATAGTGGATCAAACATAATAGTGTGAGTCCAGTCCATAGTGGATCTAACATAATAGTGAGAGTCCAGTCCATAGTGGATCTAACATAATAGTGAGAGTCCTGTCCATAGTGGATTTAACATAATAGTGTGAGAGTCCAGTCCATAGTGGGTCTAACATAATAGTGTGAGAGTCCAGTCCATAGTGGGTCTAACATAATAGTGAGAGTCCAGTCCATAGTGGATCTAACATAATAGTGTGAGAGTCCAGTCCATAGTGGGTCTAACATAATAGTGAGAGTCCAGTCCATAGTGGATCTAACATAATAGTGTGAGAGTCCAGTCCATAGTGGATCTAACATAATAGTGTGAGAGTCCAGTCCATAGTTGATCTAACATGATAGTGTGAGAGTCCAGTCCATAGTGGGTCTAACATAATAGTGAGAGTCCAGTCCATAGTGGATCTATCATAATAGTGTGAGAGTCCAGTCCATAGTGGATCTAACATAATAGTGTGAGAGTCCAGTTCATAGTGGGTCTAACATAATAGTGAGAGTCCAGTCCATAGTGGATCCAACATAATAGTGAGAGTCCAGTCCATAGTAGTTCAAACATAATAGTGAGAGTCCAGTCCATAGTGGATCTAACATAATAGTGTGAGTCCAGTCCGTAGTTGATCGAACATAATAGTGAGAGTCCAGTCCATAGTGGATCTAACATAATAGTGAGAGTCCAGTCCATAGTGGATCTAACATAATAGTGAGAGTCCAGTCCATAGTGGATCTAACATAATAGTGTGAGAAACCAGTCCATAGTTGATCTAACATGATAGTGTGAGAGTCCAGTCCATAGTGGGTCTAACATAATAGTGAGAGTCCAGTCCATAGTGGATCTATCATAATAGTGTGAGAGTCCAGTCCATAGTGGATCTAACATAATAGTGAGAGTCCAGTTCATAGTGGGTCTAACATAATAGTGAGAGTCCAGTCCATAGTGGATCTAACATAATAGTGTGAGAGTCCAGTCCATAGTGGGTCTAACATAATAGTGAGAGTCCAGTCCATAGTGGATATATCATAATAGTGTGAGAGTCCAGTCCATAGAGGATCTAACATCACATTGCTAACGTTGAGGCCCGTCTGACATCTTCTGGAAGACTATTCGAGATTTTAGGAGCACAAAAATGACAGCAGACCCACCATGTTTGGTCCTGACTCTGGGCATCAGCAGGAGACCACTCCCTGAGGTTCTCAGAGCCCAAGATGGTTCGTATGGTTCTTACATGTCAGAGATATATGCTTTCGCACAAGACTATGAAAATACTTTTACACAAGAAGAGATGATTCAAAGAACCCAGTGCCGAGACCTAAGCATTGGACTAACACAGTCATATTTCCGTGTTCTAGTCCGGACTTGAGCAGCAGCATTCTGGATGAACTGCAGCTACTTTACAGCTCGTTTGGAGAGCTCCGTGACAAGGCCATTCAATAGTCTAACTGGCTGAAGACAAAACAATTAAAAAACATGGATTAGTCTTTTTAAGTCTGATTTAGACATTATTCTTGAGCTGTAGCTATCGTATATTTTAGAAATTGAGTGTTCTATCGAATATCCCGATCGATTAATCGAGTAATCGAATAAATCATATGTTTGCTTATTTTTTTTGTCCTGTCCAGTTTCTCAGGCAAATCATATTGTGGATGTGGATGCCCATATCGTCCGGACAAATTTACTTTACAAAAGAGAAGTGTGGTATACTTCTCTTGCTGCCTTATTTGTATTTTGACTTTATTAAATGGATTTATATTATCATTTGGTGCAGCCGGGCCGGAGCAATATTTTTTGCTTGATTATACATGTAAAGATGTGCCCTCAATTAACGAGTTTGGCCTATTTGTCTTTTATTTCCTAAACGCCTGTTTTCATTATTGAAGGCTGACATGCACAGCTGAAATGCCGTTTGTGGTTGATTGTGCCAATTTGTGTTTGCGTTCACAGCCCTATGTGCTGTGTGGTGTGACCGCATAAACTCGACAATATTCCTTTTGATCTTGGCAATGTTTTCAGGTGGTAAAAGCCGCTGAAGTTATTGAGCTAATGTGGCTGTTAAAAGTTCAAGTCTGAGCCCATTTCTAACCTGATTACTTGGTTTCAGGGAGAGTTTTTTACAGTGACCTATAATAGTTTCTCTTTGCTTCCCTGGGCCAAAGACAATGATTTTTGTTTTGTCTTTACCACGCAGTGACAAAGTGAATCAAAATTCAGACTTTTGATATTGGCGTCGGCTAACGCTCAAGGCTGTAGTAACCGAAGTGAAAAAGTTGTATCAGCACCCCTGAATAAAAGTAAATCTATACCATTTTTAAACTGACTTACTACTTCTGTTTGTTTACAAGTTATGCCTCTTACCTGTAAATGGAAAATAATTTTGTTTATTGACTTAAAATGACAATATTAAGCCTGAAGCTGCGGCGTGCCTGTTACTTTATTAGATTATTTTACTACCACGTTCCTTGTCTGGCCTCTGCGAGAACCCTTGAAAGTGTTTTGACCTGTAGTGACCCTCCCCTGCCATTCCCATCATGGGTGTCACTCTCCCAGACGTCAGGATGTCAAGAGCTTTCATCCATTCTGACCTTTAGCACTTTGGTAGTGCGGCAGGTGGAGAGGGAAAAAGGTGCAAGGCAGTCAGTGTGGAAAAACAAATACTAGTGTCGTGATCCGTGGTCATGATCATGTTTTTGTATTTTCTTTTAGTTTTGGACGCCTTTAGTTCCTGTTTGTTTTGGTTGGCATGGTTACTCATTGTGTTCACCAGTCTCTGATTAAGTTTGTCTTTGCCAGTCAGTCGGCCTGGCGTCATTGTTCGCTTCATGCGTGGTCCACGTAAGTCTTGTTTGTTGATGCCACAGCTAGTTAGTTTACTAGTTCATGATTCCAGTGCTAAGTGTTAGCTTTAGCTTCCAGTGTGATTAGGCACGTTGTTTTGTCGGCTCGTTTTCTGTTTTTTGTACCTCGTTTATGGGTTTTGATGATTAAATCATGTTCCTACCTGCACGCCATGTCCGGAGTGGTCCATCTGCATTTCGGGAGAACGTATGCTGCGAAAACCTTGTCGTGACAATAGGTCTGTGAATTTCTGTCCATTTGTGATAGATATTGGGGTAGCGCTGGGCGATATGGCCTTGTTTTGATATCTCAATATATTTAGGCCATATCGCGATACACGATGTATATCTCGATATTTTGCCTTAACACTTGATATGTATACTCACAGCAGTATGATGATTCTATGTGTCTACATTACAACATTCTTCTTCATACTGCATTAATATATGCTACTTTTAAACTTTCATGCAGAGAGGGAAATCACAACTAAGTCAATTGACCAAAACTGTATTTATTAAACATTTATTAAGCAGTGGCACAAACATTCATGTCATTTCCAAAACAGAAAGTGCAAGATTTTCAGAGACATTTTAAAACAAGCTATGAGTGCACTTTTGTGCATGATGTCACTAAGATGACATATCAAAACAACACTAAATTAAAGTGCACTTTTTGTACGGAACGCCACTCCAATAGTTAAAAACAAATAAAGTGCACTTTTGTGCATGATGTCGCTAAGATGACATATCAAAACAACACTAAATTAAAGTGCACTTTTTGTACGGAACGCCACTACAATAGTTAAAAACAAATAAAGTGCACTTTTGTGCGTGATGTCACACAAGATATTTTAAAAACTGTCGTATAAAAATGAGCTGCAAAATAAGGAAATCAAATCGTGTATGTCCTTCGCTATGTGGTAGGTTCCTGCAGACGTTATCTCCTTCTGTTGTTGAGTATTTTTTTCATACGGTGTTGATGTGGAAATAGTTGCTTGGGAATTTTGTTGGTGTGGCACCGGCCGTAGATGTTGACCTGTGGAGTTTCAAGCACCTTTTATTCTCTCGTGGGTGACTTTTCTAATGACGCTACATTAGCAGTGCTGCTACTTTTTGTAGCAACGCTTTTGCCGCATAATTGTTCAACATATTCCTGCCTGAAGCCAAACCACCGCCAGACGATGGACCCTCTGCTGTTTTTCTTGGGAATTAATTCTTCCTTCATTTGTTATTAGATCCGCACCTTCTCTCTCTCGTATTACCACCCGCATCGCACCGCTAGCATCACAGCTAACGTTACCATGTTGCTACCGGTCTGCTCCACGGAAGCGTGTGACGTTGCACACGTGACAGTATGTGACGTATGTCGGAAGGTGCGCTTGTTTTACGTTTCCATGAGAAGTAGAGACAAGAAAGAGTGGGAAACGCATGTGGTGTAATGTCCACAGTTTAAAGCAACTGCGTGAGAACGTATACTTGAATATCACGATATAGTCATTTTCTATATCGCACAGAGACAAACCCGCGTTATATATCGAGTATATCTATATGTTGCCTAGCCCTATATGCAAGCCTCATATTTTTTAAGCTTTTATCAAATACATCTTATTTATGACACCAAAAGAGTTCCAAAGTCTGTGAATAAATAGATATGTTCAAAATAGGATGGAGATTCCTTAGCCGTTTTGATTAAGAACTGCAGATCCCACCCCCATCGACAACAATGCTAATCAGGCAGACTTTGTGAGAGCCAACGATTACTTTGGGAAAAATTATGATCCAGAACCTTATGTTTTAAGAACCCAAAGAGGATGAACAATAAGTTTTAGAAGCCGACTGCTAAACGAATGCAGCTTTTTTGTAACACTATAGCATCAACAGCTTTGCTCGGCGCTAAACATACAAACTAACTTAAGATGTCCAATAATAACTTTTTTGCCGATATCAGATATTCCGATATTGTCCAACTCTTAATTAACGATTCCGATATCAACCGATACCGATATATAGAGTCGTGGAATGAACACATTATTGTGCCCAATTTTGTTGTGATGCCCCGCTGGATGCATTAAACAATGTAACTTAACCATGAATTGATTAACGTGGACCCCGACTTAAACAAGTAGAAAAACTAATTCGGGTGTTACCATTTATTGGTCAATTGTACGGAATATGTACTGTACTGTGCAATCTACTCAGACAAGTTTCAATCAATCAATCAAAAACAAGGTTTTCCAAAATAAGAGAACAACTTGAACTCAAGTTATGGAAAAAAAAGTGCCAACATGGCACTGCCATATTTATTATTGAAGTCACAAAGTGCATTATTTTTTTTAACATGCCTCAAAACAGCAGCTTGGAATTTGGGACATGCTCTCACTGAGATAATCCTGATACCCATTACAACTATGGGAAATACTATACTTTGACTTTCACATAGGGCATTATTGTTATTATTATTATTTAAACATGCCTCAAAATAACAGCTACAAAAACAATGAAGGCACACAGCTTTAGTCCAGAGTATACTAGAGCAGACTTGCCAACATTGAGGCCTCCGAATTCAGGAGATGGGATGGGGGGCGGGGGTTCGATAGGGGGGGATGTATATTGTAGCGTCCCGGAAGAGTTAGTGCTGGAAGAGTTGGCTTTTAATACTACGTGGTCCTCTGTCCTCTGTGTTTTTTATACACTTTGATTTCTATTTTACTGTTTTCATTGAGGTTGGAGTGCCATCTCCGGGTTGGGGAGGAGACCCTGCCCCAAGTGGAGGAGTTCAAGTACCTAGGAGTCTTG
Source organism: Nerophis ophidion (assembly GCF_033978795.1). NCBI lineage: Eukaryota > Metazoa > Chordata > Actinopteri > Syngnathiformes > Syngnathidae > Nerophis > Nerophis ophidion. The sequence continues at coordinate 4,324,272 of NC_084639.1, read as the reverse complement.
TTCACGAGTGGGGGAAGAGTGGATCGTGAGATCGACAGGCTGATCGGTGCGGCGTCTTCAGTAATGCGGACGTTGTATCGATCCGTTGTGGTGAAGAAGGAGCTGAGCCGGAAGGCAAAGCTCTCAATTTACCGGTCGATCTACGTTCCCATCCTCACCTATGGTCATGAGCTTTGGGTCATGACCCAAAGGATAAGATCACGGGTACAAGCGGCCGAAATGAGTTTCCTCCGCCGGGTGGCGGGTCTCTCCCTTAGAGATAGGGTGAGAAGCTCTGCCATCCGGGAGGAACTCAAAGTAAAGCCGCTGCTCCTCCACATCGAGAGGAGCCAGATGAAGTGGTTCGGGCATCTGGTCAGGATGCCACCCGAACGCCTCCCTAGGGATGTGTTTAGGGCACGTCCAGCTGGTAAGAGGCCACGGGGAAGACCCAGGACACGTTGGGAAGACTATGTCTCCCGGCTGGCCTGGGAACGCCTCGGGATCCCCCGGGAAGAGCTAGACGAAGTGGCTGGAGATAGGGAAGTCTGGGCTTCCCTGCTTAGGCTGCTGCCCCCGCGACCCGACCTCGGATAAGCGGAAGATGATGGATGGATGGATGGATGGATGTTTTCATTGATTTTACCCTTTAAAATAGTTTTTAATCATATTTGTTTTTATATCGTTTTTATTGGTTTTATATCTATTTATTTTTTGTTTTTATTCAGTCATTGGTGGAGCATGATTATATATATATTTTTTTTTTATTTTTTTATTTTTTTACAATTGTTTTTAACATGGCTGTGCAGCACTTTGGAAACGTTACTGTTGTTTAAATGTGCTACATAAATAAAGTGGATTGGATTGAAGGAGTTCTGCGTATTTGTTATGTTGTGTTACGTTGCGGATGTTATCCCGAAATGTGTTTGTCATTCTGGTTTTGGTGTGGGTTCACAGTGTGGCGCATATTTGTAACAGTATTAAAGTTGTTTATACGGCCACCCTCAGTATGACCAGTATGGCTGTTGACCAAGTATGGCTTGCATTCACTTGTGTATGTGACTGGGCCGGCACGCTGTTTGTATGGAGGAAAAGCGGACTTGACGACAGCTTGTAGAGGATGCTAAAAGCAGTGCCTTTAAGGCACGCCCCCAATATTGTTGTCCGGGTGAAAATCTGGAGAAATTTGGGAGAATGGTTACCCCGGGAGATTTTCGGGAGGGGCACTGAAATTCGTGAGTCTCCTGGGAAAATCGGAAAGAATGCCTTACGTCCGTGTTTTACCGAATATGTACCGCTCCGTACAGGTGCGTTTTAAGAAGTCATTAATTTTACTTTTTTAAACCGATACCGATAATTTCCGATATTACATTTTAAAGCATTTATCAGCCACTTTTAATCCATCCATCCATCCATTTTCTACCGCTTATTCCCTTTCAGGGTCGCGGGGGGCGCTGGTGCCTATCTCAGCTACAATCGGGCGGAAGGCAGGGTACACCCTGGACAAGTCGCCACCTCATCGCAGGGCCAACACAGATAGACAGACAAAATTCACACTCACATTCACACACTAGGGACCATTTTTAGTGTTGCCAATCAACCTATCCCCAGGTGCATGTCTTTGGAAGTGGGAGGAAGCCGGAGTACCCGGAGGGAACCCACGCATTCACGGGGAGAACATGCAAACTCCCGAGCCTGGATTTGAACCCAGGACTGCAGGACCTTCGTATTGTGAGGCAGACGCACTAACCCCTCTGCCACCGTAAAGCCACTTTTAAAGCCAAGCATAACAAAACAATTGTGGGATAAACAAAATCTAGCCTATCCTAAACCCCTTGAAACAGACTTTATTCACTGGGAACGGAAAAGGGCCTTTTCCAAAATATTCTCACAAAAGTGTCCGCAATGTCTTGATAAGAAGTAAGACTTTGGATAAACTGGGGACTCTGTGGACGTTCGGATGGACTGGGGACTCTGTGGATGGGAAAGACGGAGCGCCAGTCGGTTTAGAAAAACAACCCATGCAGTGTTTCAGTGGTTATTGATGATGTGTTGCAAGGTTATGTGCCAATAGCAGCAAGACAAAGTACACGGTGTTGACAGGGAGGCTGACGGCGTGCTCAGCGTCTCGTTAGCGCGTGATGTCAAGAAGACAAAGTGTTCACCGGCTGGTGGTCTCACAAGTTGCACTATGACGAAACTAATGATCAGCCCTTGCAGGATGTTGCGGGCTTTTTTGTAATTGTTGGGGCCAGAAATGTCTGACTTTGAAGCAATTTTCTTTTAGAGATGCATGATATTATTATTATTTGTGCTTTTCAAGACCCATACCGTCTAGTGTGGCAGCAATGCTGGCTGTTGAGAAGGTTTGATGTGTTTACGTGTGATGTTGTTTCCCTCCTCGCGGGAGCAAATAGCTCTGAAACAGTGAAGATGTAGTCTTTATGTAACGATGTAAATATTTCATATCACAATTATTGTGACCAAAATGATCACGGTTATCAATATTATCACGGTATTGTTGAATGTGTTGACAAAAGTACACACTGAAATCTTTTTGATTTTTTTTAAGTAAAATAAATAGACTTAGTTAAAAAAAAGCCCACTATTTTGCATGTTTGTGTTTCTTTTGCTCCCAAAATGCAACACGGAACGACACAAGAGGTCCTTCATACCGACAGCCATCAGACTGTGTAATGCATATGTTCCACAAGGTTGAGAGCATGGAATTGTCCAAAATATTTTGGTATCCAGGAACATTTAAAGTTCCTTTCACTGGAACTAAGGGGCCAAGACCAGCTCCTGAAAAACAACCCCACACCACAATACCTTTTCCACCAAATTTCACACTCGGCACAATGCAGTCCGAAATGTTGCGTTCTCCTGGCAACGTCCAAACCCAGACTGGTCCATCAGATTGCCAGACGAAAAAACTTGATTCATCACTCCAGAGAAGGCGTCTCCACTGCTCTAGAGTCCAGTGGCGATGTGTTTTACACCACTGCATCCGACACTTTGCATTGGACTTGGTGATATATGGCTTAGATGCAGTTGCACGGCCATGGAAACCAATTCCATGAAGCTCTCTGCGTACTGTACGTGGGCTAAGTGGAAGGTCACATGAAGCTTGGCGCTTTGTAGCAACTGACTGGGCAGAAAGTCTTTGCACAATGCGCTTCAGCATCCGCTGAGCCCTCTCTGTCAGTTTACGTGGCCTACCACTTGGTGGCTGAGTTGCTGTTGTTCCCAAAATCTTCCATTTTCTTATAATAAAGTTGTCTTAGGAATATTTAGGAGTGAGGAAATTTCACGACTGGATTTGTTGCACAGGTGGCGTCCTATGGCAGTTCCATGCTGGAAATCACTGAGAGCGGCCCATTCTTTCACAAATGTTTGTAGAAACAGTTTCCATGCCTAAGTGCTTGATCTTATACACCTGCAGCCGGGCCAGGCGATTAGGACACCTGATTCTGATCATTTGGATGGGTTGGCCAAGTACTTTTGACAATATAGTTGTATCTACTACCTATTGAAATCATATTTTCCCTCAAAGTCCTCTGGTGTTCAGGGACTTATTCTCTGACTCTAAACATTAACAGAAAACATGTATTAAAAAAGCAGAAAAACGCATCTCCACTGTTAAAACTCTTCCCCATCCACATGAGTGTGGTTTCAAAAGAGTAACTGTCTACATGCAAACGCTGTCATGCACATTTTGACCGATCAGAATCACCTTTATTGGCAAGGTACACTGTAGAAGTCGCGTACCTGCGGTCCCACTGATACATACATCCGATACCAGGTGTGCAGAGTTGACAAAGGTTTTAATGATTTGTTTTCAAAAGCTTCCTCATACAAAACGTTTTTCCGGACTTTGCAGTCTCTCCAATACTCCCTCCTCCTCCTGCACTCGGCCGCTCACTGTTAAAGACAACAGATGATTAGATTTACACGTGCCACCTGTGCAATCTAATCACCTGCCAGCTGTGTCTCGCCGACAGCACATGCCCCGCCCCTATCCGATGGTGTTGGTCCTCAGCACCATAGACAGCGGCGGTGACCTTTGCTCCTGCAGGCGCGCCGGCCACATCTCCCTCCACATACACATATGGAATATGACCGGGTAGACTGTGCTCTCTTTGTTCAATGCAAGAAACAAAGAAAAATGTAACGAGAATGCACAGTAACTTGGGCTTTGTAACATTTAGAATATTAATGAATAATATTACAAAAAAAAACATTTTATAATACAACACAGCTTTAAAACATTTTGCCTAATGTAAATTATGATACATCCGACATTATCACTCTCGCTGCTGTCTTGGATCCGCTTGAACTGAACTCTCGCGGCTGTGTTGGAGCCACTATGGATTGAACTTTCACCCGCTCGACATCCATTGCTTTCGGTCCCCTAGAGAGGGGGGGTTGCCCACATCTGAGGTCCTCTCCAAGGTTTCTCATAGTCAGCATTGTCACTGGCGTCCCACTGGATGTGAATTCTCCCTGCCCACTGGGTGTGAGTTTTCCTTGCCCTTTTGTGGGTTCTTCCGAGGATGTTGTAGTCGTAATGATTTGTGCAGTCCTTTGAGACATTTGTGATTTGGGGCTATATAAATAAACATTGATTGATTGATTGATCACACAAAAATCATGAATGTTTTTCTTAAGTGCGTGTGCTGCTGCACAAAATGAAAGCGACACTTGTTTAAAAACTGAATGTTTTTGTAAAAACGTGATGAAATGTTTTTTTTAAGCAAAAAAAGTCTTGCTTGTCATGTTATCCCATCATTTGGAGCCTCGACCAGGGTTTTATCGGAAACCACCGTTGTTGTCGCCAGCATGACTGTCATAGCAGTAATGGAGAGCGAACGGTCCGTGGACCCTCCTTTCATTCTATTTCCATTCTGAAAACATTTAAATTAGGGCGGTTTTTCGATTTTTATTATATATGGCAGATTTTAAAACAAACAAAAAAGGCTTGATTTTCATTAAAATATTGCCATCAAGTTGGATTTTTTCCTTTTTTCCTTTTATGGATTTTTATTTTTCCAGATAAACACAAAAATCTAATATGTTCGCCCAAAATGCAAAAATGCGTGTTTATCCGTGTGATGACAAATTTAATCAAAAGCAGTATTTTAGGTCTGTGTGCCTTCCATTCATTATCTTTCCAATTCTTAAATTGTTAGAATAATTATGTATATATTATCACACAACTCTTAGGCTTAAGGGCCGTTGCTATAGTTATTATCAATTGTGCTGAAGTTGTACTTTTCTATCTGTGCAAAGGGACAGCTAGTAATCTAAAAGATTGCGAGTCGTCTCGTATCAGTGTTGTGTCCAAGCTCAGCCTGCTGACTGCCAAGGCGGAACATCGAGTACCGTGACGCAGACAAAGCAAAGACAGGGCGATATCACGAGTGTCAGCACATTTGCATTTCATTAATTGTCATATGTTATGTCTAACTGGGGCTGTTGAGATTACCACCTTCCCTCAGCGACAGCCTCAGTGATGTAACCAAGGACCTCCCAAATAAATAAAGGAAGCACATGGGCAGGATTTTATATCAGTAGGTGGCAGCCGGTAGCTAATTGCTTTGTAGATGTCTGAAGCAGCGGGAGGCAGTGTGCAGGTAAAAAGGTGTGTAATGCTTATACCCAAAATAAACAAAAGGTGAGTGCCTCAAAGAAAAGGCATTGAAGCTTAGGGAAGGCTATGCAGAACGAAACTAAAACTGAACTGGCTACAAAGTACACAGAAACAGAATGCTGGACGACAGCAAAGACTTACTGTGGAGCAAAGACGGCGTCCACAATGTCCGAACATGACATGACAATCAACAATGTCTCCTCAAAGAAGGATAAAAACAACTGAAATATTCTTGACTGCTAAAACAAAGTAGATGCGGGAAATATCGCTCAAAGGAAGACATGAAACTGCCATAGTAAAATACCAAAAAAAAGAGAAAAAGCCACCAAAATAGGAGCGCAAGACAAGAAGTAAAACAGTACACAGAAAAACAGCAAAAAACTCAAACCAAGTCACGGCGTGATGTGACAGGTCGTGACCTACTTTGAGACAAGAGCTTTATTGATGCATGCTTGGTTATTTTTCAAAGTCGTACCCAACAATTGCAACGACAACTTTTTACTGTCAGCTGAGTTTAGTTTTTTAATGATTTCTGCTGGTGGTGCGCCTCTGCATTTTTTCAACGCCATGGCCATGCGATAACCAGGACTATATCAAGAACCAGGGTGAGGTTGTATTGAATATTTTTGTGAATCATACAAACAAAAGCTCTATACTCTCTGAGGGTCCTTGAGGGTCCATAGGAGTTTGCCCAACCAGTCTACATGTTCTTTGTGGACTTGGAGAAGGCATTCGGGAAGTCCTGTGGGGAGTGCTCGGAGAATATGGGGTACCGGACCGTCTGATTGTGGCAGTCCGCTCCCTGTATGATAAGTGTCAGAGCTTGGTCCGCATAGCCGGACCAGGTCAGACCTGTTTCCAGTGAGGGTTGGAGTCCGCCAAGGCTGCCCTTTGTCACCGATTCTGTTCATAACTTTTATGGACAGAATTTCTAGGCGGGGTCAGGACGTTGAGGGGATCTGGTTTGGTGGCTGCAGGATTAGGTCTCGGCTTTTATGTAGGTGATGTGGTACTGAGGGCTTCATCTGGCCAGGATCTTCAGCTCTCACTGGATCGGTTCGCAGCCGAGTGTGAAGCGATTGGGATGAGAATTAGCACCTCTAAGTCCAAGTCCATGTTTCTCGCCTGGAAAAGGGTGGAGTGCCATCTCCGGGTTGGGGAGGAGATCTTGCCCCAAGTGGAGGAGTTCAAGTACCTCGGAGTTTTGTTCACGAGTGGGGGAAGAGTGGATCGTGAGATCGTCAGGCGTATTTTTGCGGCGTCTTCAGTAATGCGGACGCTGTATCGATCTGTTGTGGTGAAGAAGGAGCTGAGCCGGGAGGAAAAGCTCTCAATTTACCGGTCGATCTATGTTCCATCTTCACCTATGGTCATGAGCTTCGGGTCATGACCGAAAGGACAAGATCACGGGTGCAAGCGGCCAAAATGAGCTTCCTCTGCCGGCTGGCGGGGCTCTCCCTTAGAGATAGGGTGAGAAACTGCCGTCAGGGAGGAGTTTAAAGTAAAGCCGCTGCTCCTCCTCATCGACAGGAGCCAGGTAAGGTGGTTCGGGCATCTGGTCAGGATGCCACCCAAACGCCTCCCTAGGGAGGTGTTTCGGGCTGGCCTGGGAACACCCCGGGATCCTCCGGGAGGAGCTGGACAAAGTGGCTGGGGAGAGGGAAGTCCGGGCTTCCCTGCTTAGGCTGCTGCCCCCGCGACCCGACCTCGGATAAGCGGAATAAGATGGATGGATGGATGGACAAACAAAAGGAAAGTACAAAAAGCTGAGGTACCAATCAGTGATGGACAGAAGACGATGTTAAGTCGTCTCTGTGTGGGCCCGGGCGGAGGAGGCCGTTTGTATCAACGTGCTGAAGCTCCTCACACTCGTTTTGCAGTCCCTACGTTTGTCTGCGAACAGCTCCAGTGGGAATCTCGAAGCTTTTAGCATGAGTTCTAATGCGCAGCTAGCAGGAAGAGAGCGTTTCACTGCTGCTATTCCACCCTCATCAAAACATCAATTAGGACATTCCCGTCTGAGCTTAACATGACTAAACATCATCAAGGTCAGGTTGTTGTGTTGTTCCGCCAGCTACACATCCCATTGTTTACCCACTCAACACCTTTGTCGTATTAGTGTTTGTTTGTGCGTCTCTTTGGAGACAACTCCCTACTACATGGAAGAATATAAACTGTCAGGGTTCTGGCTGGGTAGGGCTTTTTAAAGGAAGTTACTCGGGTTATTAAACCCAAATGACGCACCTGCCTTTTACTCACATATGAACTTGAAGTGCCATCACATGGAATTGTCCAACATGTTTTGGTATCCTGGAGCATTCAAAGTTCCTTTCACTGGAATCAAGGGTCCAAGCCCAACTCCTCAAAAACCAACCCCACAGCATAATTCCTCCTCCACCAAATTTCACACTCTGCTCAATGCAATCCAAAATGTAGCTTTCTCCTGGCAACCTCCAAACCCAGACTGTTCCTATCAGATTTCCAGATGGAAAATCATAATTCATCACTCCAGAGAAGGCGTCTCCATTGCTTTAGATTCCAGTGGTGATGTGCTTTTCACCACTGCATCCCACGCTTTGCATTGGACTTGCCTATCTTGCCGATTGTATTGTACCGTATGTCCCGGCAAGAAATCTGCGTTCAAAAGACTCCGGCTTATTAGTGATTCCTAGAGCTCAAAAAAAGTCTGCGGGCTATAGAGCGTTTTCAGTTCGGGCTCCAGTACTCTGGAATGCCCTCCCGGTAACAGTTCGAGATGCTACCTCAGTAGAAGCATTTAAGTCTCATCTTAAAACTCATCTGTATACTCTAGCCTTTAAATAGACCTCCTTTTTAGACCAGTTGATCTGCCGCTTCTTTTCTTTCTCCTATGTCCCCCCCGCCCTTGTGGAGGGGGTCCGGTCCGATGACCATGGATGAAGTACTGACTGTCCAGAGTCGAGACCCAGGATGGACCGCTCGTCGGGACCCAGGATGGACCGCTCGCCTGTATCGGTTGAGGACATCTCTACGCTGCTGATCCGCTTGAGATGGTTTCCTGTGGACGGGACTCTCACTGCTGTCTTGGAGCCACTATGGATTGAACTTTCACAGTATCATGTTAGACCCGCTCGACATCCATTGCTTTCGGTCCCCTAGAGGGGGGGGGTTGCCCACATCTGAGGTCCTCTCCAAGGTTTCTCATAGTCAGCATTGTCGCTGGCGTCCCACTGAATGTGAATTCTCCCTGCCCACTGGGTGTGAGTTTTCCTTGCCCTTTTGTGGGTTCTTCCGAGGATGTTGTAGTCGTAATGATTTGTGCAGTCCTTTGAGACATTTGTGATTTGGGGCTATATAAATAAACATTGATTGATTGATTGATTGATTGATGATGTATGGCTTAGATGCAGCTGATCGGCCATGGAAACCATTTCCATGAAGCTCTCTGCGTACTGTACGTGGGCTAATTGGAACATCACGTGAAGTTTGGAGCTCTGTAGCAACTGACTGTGCAGAACGTCATTGCACTATGCGCTTTAGCATCCGCTGACCCTTCTCTGTCAGTTAACGTGGCGGCTGAGTTGCTGTTGTTCCCAAACTTCACTTTTCTTATAATAAAGTTGACTTTGGAATATTTAGAAGCAAGGAAATTTCCCGACTGGATTTGTTACTCATGTGGCGTCCTATGAAATCACGAAGAGCGGCCCATTCTTTCACAAAGTATTGTAGAAACAGTCTCCATGCATAAGTGCTTGATTATCAGGACACCAGATTCTCATCATTTGGATGGGTGGCCAAATACTTTTGGCAATATAGTGTATTTACAGTGGCATGCGGTGACCTTTACACCAAGTGAGGCATTGATTCCTTTGGATTTTTTTAGTTTTGAACTAAAATTTGTATGCTTTGTTAATATATCACAATATAAGGGTTTTATATCGATCAATATTCCATCCATCCATCTTCTTCTGATCAGTCGAGGTCTGGTCGCGGGGGCAGCAGCCTAAGCAGGGAAGCCCAGACTTCCCTCTCTCCAGCCACTTGGTCCAGCTCCCGAACCACCTCATCTGGCTCCTCTCGATACGGAGGAGCAGCGGTTTTACTTTGAGGTCCTCCCGGATGACAGTTTCTCACCCTATCTCTAAGGGAGAGCCCCGCCACCCGGCGGAGGAAACTCATTTCGGCCGCTTGTACCCGTGATCTTATCCTTTCGGTCATGACCCAAAGCTCATGACCATAGGTGAGGATGGGAACGTAGATCGACCGGTAAATTGAGAGCTTTGCCTTCCGGCTCCACAACGGATCGATACAGCGTCCGCATTATCAATCAATCAATCAATCAATGTTTATTTATATAGCCCCAAATCACAAATGTCTCAAAGGACTGCACAAATCATTACGACTACAACATCCTCGGAAGAACCCACAAAAGGGCAAGGAAAACTCACACCCAGTGGGCAGGGAGAATTCACATTCAGTGGGACGCCAGTGACAATGCTGACTATGAGAAACCTTGGAGAGGACCTCAGATGTGGGCAACCCCCCCCCTCTAGGGGACCGAAAGCAATGGATGTCGAGCGGGTCTAACATGATACTGTGAAAGTTCAATCCATAGTGGCTCCAAGACAGCAGTGAGAGTCCCGTCCACAGGAAACCATCTCAAGCGGATCAGCAGCGTAGAGATGTCCCCAACTGATACAGGCGAGCGGTCCATCCTGGGTCCCGACGAGCGGTCCAACCTGGGTCTCGACTCTGGACAGTCAGTACTTCATCCATGGTCATCGGACCGGACCCCCTCCACAAGGGAGGGGGGGGACATAGGAGACGCCGCACCGATCTGCCTGTCGATCTTACGATCCACGCTTCCCTCACTCGTGAACAAGACTCCGAGGGGCAAGATCTCCTCCCCAACCCGGAGATGGCACTCCACCCTTTTCCGGGCGAGAACCATGGACTCGGACTTGGAGGTGCTGATTCTCATCCCAGTCGCTTAAACACTCGGCTGCGAACCGATCCAGTGAGAGCTGAAGCCATCACGACTACATCATCTGCTTAAAGCAGAGACCTAATCCTGCAGCCACCAAACCAGATCCTCTCAATGTCCTGACTGCGCCTACAAATTCTGTCCATAAAAGTTATGAACAGAATCGGTGACAAAGGGCAGCCTTGGCGGAGTCCAACCCTCACTGGAAACGGGTCCGACTTACTGCCGGCAATGCGGACCAAGTTCTGACACTGATCATAGCAGAGACCTAATCCTGCAGCCACCAAACCAGATACGTCAATGCCCTGACTGCGCCTAGAAATGTATTAATATTTTTTATGACCAATGGAACATAAGGATTGAATGTAAACAGTGTAATGGCGCAACCCAAGTTGAATTCCGGGTGATTGATATTTTAGCATGTGTTAGTGTATTTTTAATTTTTCATTTTTTTAATTTTTAGAATTATTATTATTATTTTTTTTATTTATTAAATCAACATAAACAAACACAAAATACACTTACAATTAGTGCACCAACCCAAAAACCAACCTTTTTCATGACAAAGAAACCGCAATCAAAATTCTTTCCTGTTTTGTCCGACCAGAAAGCTTACATGTGCCTTTAGAACCCATTTTATATTGATAATAGGATTGCACGGTATACCGGTATTGGTATAGTACCGCGATACTAATGAATCATATTCGTTACTAAACCGCCTCTAAAAAGTACCGGTCCCGGTAAAGTAAGTTTCTCACAAGTATCATCCCTGCAGGACGAGGAATAGCTAAACATGCTTCACTACACACCATATGTATATGAAGGTATGGGGGCGGCATGGCGTAGTGGGTGGAGCGGCCGTGCCAGAATCCTGAGGGGTTGCAGGTTCGCTTCCCACCTATTACCATCCAAATCGCTGCCGTTGTGTCCCGGTGCCGCTCACACTGGTGAATGAATGATGAATGAATGATTGGTGGCGGTCGGAGGGGCCGTCAGTCTACCCCAGGGCAGCTGATGTAGCTTACCACCACCAGGTGTGAATGAATGATGGGTTCCCACTTCTCTGTGAGCGCTTTGAGTATCTAACAATAGAAAAGCGCGATATAAATCTAATTCATGATTATTATTATTATTATTATTACAGTATAGGTATGTGTATATACTGTACATATACATATATATATACATTAAAAAAAAAAATATATATATATTAGGGATGCACCGATTGATTGGTAACCGAATATATTCGGCCGAATATGGCCAAAAAAGCCACATTCGGCCTTTGGTAGAATGAGTTAAAAACAAGGCCGAATAGTGGCGTGTGACGCAATTTTTTGACGCGGTGACGCAATCAACCAACGTGCAGTGACGCGGTGATGTTGGGATATGTTGTGTACCTGTATAAGTGTATGAGGTTACAAGCACACACTTAATTGAGATTTACTTGAGCCTTCTGTTTACATTATTAGCATATCTACTGTGGCTAAGCAGACTTTTGCCAAAAGGACAATAATTCATTTGTTGTGGGTTTATCAATCAATCAATCAATGTTTATTTATATAGCCCCAAATCACAAATGTCTCAAAGGACTGCACAAATCATTACGACTACAACATCCTCGGAAGAACCCACAAAAGGGCAAGGAAAACTCACACCCAGTGGGCAGGGAGAATTCACATTCAGTGGGACGCCAGTGACAATGCTGACTATGAGAAACCTTGGAGAGGACCTCAGATGTGGGCAACCCCCCCCCCTCTAGGGGACCGAAAGCAATGGATGTCGAGCGGGTCTAACATGATACTGTGAAAGTTCAATCCATAGTGGCTCCAAGACAGCAGTGAGAGTCCCGTCCACAGGAAACCATCTCAAGCGGATCAGCAGAGTAGAGATGTCCCCAACCGATACAGGCGAGCGGTCCATCCTGGGTCCCGACGAGCGGTCCATCCAGGGTCTCGACTCTGGACAGTCAGTACTTCATCCATGGTCATCGGACCGGACCCCCTCCACAAGGGAGGGGGGGACATAGGAGAAAGAAAAGAAGCGGCAGATCAACTGGTCTAAAAAGGAGGTCTATTTAAAGGCTAGAGTATACAGATGAGTTTTAAGATGAGACTTTACCCACTTTAATGCACTTAAGTTTTTTTTGGAATGCATGTTTTGTTTGAAGGCCGAATATAAATGAAAAACTGTGCTTTTTTTTTTGAAAAGCAAAGACTACTGGAATATTAAAAAAATGTCATTATTCAATAAAAAATTACTTTATTTGAAAAGCATGTCTAAATATTTTTTCTAGGCTATTTATGCAATATTAAATTTTTTGGGGAAAACTGCATGCATTATTCGGTATTCGGCCTTCGGCCACAAATTTTCATTTCGGTGCATCCCTAATATATATATATATATGTACTGTATATATGTACTCTATATAAAGCTGTATACAGTATAGGTATATATGTATATATATATATATATATATATATATATATATATATATATATATATATATATATATATATATATATATATAGGTATATATGTTCTATATATAAAGGTATATGCAGTATAGGTGTATATGTATATAAAGGTATATACAGTTTAGGTATATATATATATATATCCATCCATCCATTTTCTACCGCTTATTCCCTTTTGGGGTCGCGGGGGGTGCTGGCGCCCATCTCAGCTACAATCGGGTGGAAGGCGGGGTACACCCTGGACAAGTCACCACCTCATCGCAGGGCCAACACAGATAGACAGACAACATTCACACTCACATTCACACACTAGGGCCAATTTAGTGTTGCCAATCAACCTATCCCCAGGTGCATGTCTTTGGAAGTGGGAGGAAGCCGGAGTACCCGGAGGGAACCCACGCATTCACGGGGAGAACATGCAAACTCCACACAGAAAGATCCCGAGCCTGGATTTGAACCCAGGACTGCAGGACCTTCGTATTGTGAGGCAGACGCACTAACCCCTCTGCCACCGTGAAGCCATATATATATATATATATATATATATATATATATATATATATATATATATATATATATATATATATATATATGTATATAATATATATGTATATATATATATATATATATGTATATATATATATATGTATATATATATATATATATATATATATATATGTATATATATATATATATATATATATATATAGGTATATATGTACTGTATATAAAGTTATATATAGTATAGGTGTAATATGATCAAACTTTCTTGTTCTTGTCAAAAGTCTAGCAGCCTCATTTTGTACCAATTTTATGTACGTATTGCGGTTATAAGAAAAGCCTCTGTCCAGTGGCTTGAAGCCCTGGGCTGCAGGACAGAAAGCCTTCACACAGAATTAGGACCAGACAATAGTTGTGTTGAATGTGTGACCAACCTTTGGCGAGCCGTGCACATTCACAAACGCTAACGTGTGAATAGTTACACTCAGGGGCATGAGTGTGTGTGTGTTTGGGAAGCCAAGCCTTAAGAAGCCGAAGAAGCCTCTCCTCCTCCCCTCGCCCGCGCCCACCATACAGGCCTGCAGTGTCCGTGTCTCCAGCTGGACGCCAAACGCCACTAAGGCCAAACACTCCAATGGCCGGAGGCGAGCCAACAGGAGCTCTTTGTGACGCCCAAGTGTGTACGAGTGTGTGTGTGTGTGCCTGCTAAAACAGTTTGACTCCTTATTGTCGTACTGTACCTGCAATGACTAGACCAGGGGTCAGCAACCCGCGGCTCTTTAACGCCGCCCTAGTGGCTCCCTGGAACTCCTTCCAGAGATGTGTGGAAATGGATCAAGATGAAGAAAATTTACTGGATAAACCTGATCTGAGGCCGTTAGTCGACTTTCCTGCCTGCCAGGCTGAGGCGGAGGGGCGTAGGCTTACTGGCTGCTCTTTTATGTCAGCTTGTCGCCAACACGGTGGAACCTCAAACTAGGGCTGGGCGATATGGCCTTTTTTTAATATCTCGATATTTTTAGGCCATGTCACGATACACAATATATATCTCCATATTTTGCCTTAGCCTTGAATGAACACTTGATGCGTATAATCACAGCAGTATGATGATTCTATGTGTCTACATTAAAACATTCTTCTTCATACTGCATTAATATGCTACTGCATTAATATGCTACTTTTAAACTCTACATGCCCCTAAAGCTGACCAACACGCCGGACTGTAGTCAGTTGGAAGGGTGTCTTAATGAAATTAAACAATGGATGTCCGCTAACTTTTTGCAACTTAATGCCAAAAAAACGGAAATGCTGATTATCGGTCCTGCTAGACACCGACCTCTATTTAATAATACAACTTTAACATTTGACAACCAAATAATAAAACAAGGTGACTCTGTAAAAAATCTGGGTATTATCTTCGACCCAACTCTCTCCTTTGAGTCACACATTAAAAGCGTTACTAAAACGGCCTTCTTTCATCTCCGTAATATCGCTAAAATTCGCTCCATTTTGTCCACTAAAGACGCCGAGATCATTATCCATGCGTTTGTTACGTCTCGTCTCGATTACTGTAACGTATTATTTTCGGGTCTCCCCATGTCTAGCATTAAAAGATTACAGTTGGTACAAAATGCGGCTGCTAGACTTTTGACAAGAACAAGAAAGTTTGATCATATTACGCCTGTACTGGCTCACCTGCACTGGCTTCCTGTGCACTTAAGATGTGACTTTAAGGTTTTACTACTTACGTATAAAATACTACACGGTCTAGCTCCAGCCTATCTTGCCGATTGTATTGTACCGTATGTCCCGGCAAGAAATCTGCGTTCAAAAGACTCCGGCTTATTAGTGATTCCTAGAGCTCAAAAAAAGTCTGCGGGCTATAGAGCGTTTTCCGTTCGGGCTCCAGTACTCTGGAATGCCCTCCCGGTAACAGTTCGAGATGCTACCTCAGTAGAAGCATTTAAGTCTCATCTTAAAACTCATCTGTATACTCTAGCCTTTAAATAGACCTCCTTTTTAGACCAGTTGATCTGCCGCTTCTTTTCTTTCTCCTATGTCCCCCCCTCCCTTGTGGAGGGGGTCCGGTCCGATGACCATGGATGAAGTACTGACTGTCCAGAGTCGAGACCCAGGATGGACCGCTCGTCGGGACCCAGGATGGACCGCTCGCCTGTATCGGTTGGGGACATCTCTACGCTGCTGATCCGCTTGAGATGGTTTCCTGTGGACGGGACTCTCACTGCTGTCTTGGAGCCACTATGGATTGAACTTTCACAGTATCATGTTAGACCCGCTCGACATCCATTGCTTTTGGTCCCCTAGAGGGGGGGGGTTGCCCACATCTGAGGTCCTCTCCAAGGTTTCTCATAGTCAGCATTGTCACTGGCATCCCACTGAATGTGAATTCTCTCTGCCCACTGGGTGTGAGTTTTCCTTGCCCTTTTGTGGGTTCTTCCGAGGATGTTGTAGTCGTAATGATTTGTGCAGTCCTTTGAGACATTTGTGATTTGGGGCTATATAAATAAACATTGATTGATTGATTGATGCAGAGAGGGAAATCACAACTAAGTCAATTGACCAAAACTGTATTCATGAAACAGTTATTCATGTCATTTCAAAACAGAAAGTGCAAGATTGTCACACTGAAAAAAGTGACTTTTTGGTGCTGTAAACTCTATTAGAGTAACTGTCATAATTTATACCTAGTATTTTTAACATTCAGTAAGAACTACAGTTTCTTAAGTAAAATTAAACATTTCATTAACGTAAAACATGAATTATGGGGGAAGAATATGTTTTACTTATGTTTCCTCATACTATTTAAATGTTTAATAGTTGTACGTACATAAACCTAAAAATATTACATAAACTTTACTCTGAAAATCTAGTGTTTTGAAACGCATGCACGACGACGCATGCGCACAGCACAACAGGCTCTGGCTGACTGGCTCTGCTCCGGCATTTAGAATCACTTCAAAGAGCACCGCAACGTGGCATTATGGGTAATTCTTATCTTGCGTTTATAGAGTCGATGTTCTCCAGAAATGTGTTTGGTGTGGGTTCACAGAGTGTGGCGCATATTAGCAAGAATGTTAAAGTTGTTTATATCACAATTGTCGGTGTAAAAGGTATGGCTGTTGACTAAGTATGCAGTGCAATCTCGTGTGACAAGGAGCGAAATGCATGCGTCCTACCGGCATGCACACAACATGGTATAAAAGTGGGTGCGGTGTCTTGCTGTAGAGCAGTGGTCCCCAACCACCTGGTCGCGGCCGCTGAATAATTTTGTATTACATTTTTTCTCATCACACTCAGTTTTATACTACATGTAATTAATAAGCGCATGGGTGAGAAAAGGTTTTAAAATTATTAGCGCCCCGGCGGCTTTTCAAGGAAATACGGTATATAAAATTTACTTAAAGTTTTGAGTAAAATTATGTTCCTGCTGATGAAAAATAGGTAGACTTTACCTAATTTGTTTAAATAAATATTACAAAACTTGGATGTAATTAAGTAACTGTTACTTAATATCTTCACAACTGTTATGTTATATGGTAAGTAGAATTTACTTGATACTGGCAAGTGAATGTTACTTGATATTGCAGCATTAAATTTTACTTAAATCATTTGCGTGCAAATACTTTCAATAACTTTTTCAAGTAAATCTTATGAGTTATTTTTTCAGTGCAGAGACATTTTAAAACAAGCTATGAGTGCACTTTTGTGCATGATGTCACTAAGATGACATATCAAAACAACACTAAATTAAAGTGCACTTTTGGTCCAGAACGCCACTACAATAGTTAAAAACCAATAAAGTGCACTTTTGTGCATGATGTCACACAAGATATTTCAATATGTGTCAAATAAAAATGAGCTGCATAATTAAAATTAAAGTAGCAATGATTGTCACACACACACTAGGTTTGGTGAAATTTGTCCTCAGCATTTGACCCATCCCCTTGATCACTCCCAATTTAATAGGAAATCAAATAGTGTATGTCCTTCACTATGTGGTAGGTTCCTGCGGACGTTATCTCCTTCTGTTGTTGACTATTTTTTTCATACGGTGTTGATCTGGAAATAGTTGCTTCGGCATTTTGTTGGTGTGGCACCAAACAAAGATGTTGACATGCGGAGTTTCAAGCACTCCTTATCCTTTAGCGCATGGGTGTCAAATTCTGGCCCGCGGGCCAAATCTGGCCTGCCGTTTAATTTAATTTGGCCCTTGAGGCAATATCAATTTAGCATTAGAGCTGGCCCGCCGGTGTTATACAGCGTCGGTGCCGCTGTAACACCGCATTGACCGCTAACACTCATACTTACCAACCCTCCTAATTTTCCCGATAGACTCCCGAAGTTCAGTGCCCCTCCTGAAAATCTCCCGGGGCAACCATTCTACCAAATTTCTACCGATTTCTACCTGGACAACTATATTGGGGGCGTACATTTAAGGCCCTGCCTTTAGCGTTCTCTACAACCTGTCGCCACGTCCGCTTTTCCTCTATACTAACAGCGTGTCACATAATATTTGTGGCTTTTACACACACACACACACACACACACACACACACACACACACACACACGCACAAGTGAATGCAAGGCATACTTGGTCAACAGCCATACAGGTCACACTGAGGGTGGCCGTATAAACAACTTTAGCACTGTTACAAATGTGCGCCACACTGTGAACCCACACCAAACAAGAATGACAAACACATTTCAGGTGAACATCCGCACCGTAACACAACAGTACAAATACTCAGAAACCCTTGCAGCACTAACTCTTCCGGGAAACTTCCAGCAAACTGAGGAATAATTCACGTTTATTTCATGCATTTTCTCTTGCTACTTCAAGGCTTAAATGTTTGGTTCATTCATTATTGTTAGTTTTGATTAAGGTTAGTTTTGATTAATTTTCCTTTAACACAACAGAACAAATACCCAGAAACCCTTGCAGCACTAACTCTTCCGGGAAACTTCCAGCAAACTGACCAATAATTAAAGTTTTTTTCATGCATTTTCTCTTGCTACTTCAAGGCTTAAATGTTTGGTTCATTCATTATTGTGATTTTATTTTCAAATGTATTATTAGCCTGTGGAAAAAAATTGATATTTACCTCAGAAGATTGCAAATTGAAAAAAAGACATAACATGTATATTTAAATTTTATTTGATATGCCTTTGATATTCTTTTAATTATTATTATTATTTGAAACTGGATTTTGCATGTCACTAAAGTTATAGAAGCCTTGCTTGTTCAATATTTAATGCAAAACTTGTTTGGGTCCCTATTAAAAGGTTCATTTGTTCATTCTTGGCCCGCGGCTTTGTTCCGTATAACATTTTGGCCCACTCTGTATTTGAGTTTGACACCCCTGCTTTTAGCGGGTGACTTTTCAAAGGATTAAAATGCACTTCTGGTACAGAAAGCCACTACAATTGTTAAAAACAAATAAAGTGCACTTTTGTGCATGATGTCACTAAAATGACATGTCAAAACAACACTAAATTAAAGTGCACGTTTTGTATGGAACGGCACTACAATAATTGAAAACAAATAAAGTGCACTTTTGTGCATGATGTCACACAAGATATTTCAACAAGACGCACGGAGAATAATGTTATTCCCGCAATGTGTGTCGTTCTGCTTTTCCTCCCTACAGCAACACGGCGGTCGGCGGATTATAGTACCGAAATAGAGAGTGCAAAAAAGTGACAGCTCCCGGAGTGTTATCCGGCGTCATATAGAAATATATGTAGTGTTCATGGTGTGAGGCAATGCAAATTAAACAATAAATAAAACTAATAACAGTTTGAATTGGTCCAGGTTATCGGGGACTGTTATTACTGACGAATAGGTGTTGTGGTGTGACTGCAGCCAGGCACGTAAGAAAACCGTGGTCTCCATGGCAACGTTTCTGTCGCTTTCACTCATTTGCCGCTTTTCCATTAACGCAGGGGTAGGCAACCCAGAACGTTGAAAGAGCCATTTTGGACTCAAATAACACAACGCTGTCAAGCGCCATTCATATAAAACTCGCGAGCCGCACTAAAATTAAACTTTCACATTAAGGTGAGACGCCTGCTTTACATCATGTCCGAAAAGGAGTAGGAAGAAGCAAAGCTCATTTAATCCTACCCCTTTCCCACTTCAGAGCGTTTACAAATATATACATTCATTTACCGACCTTTTTATAGTAAAATGACATCCATGAATGAGTAATACAACAGTTTTGTAATATGTAATTAATTAAGTCAGTCATTATTAACATACTGATATGAATATTTTCTCATTTTTAATAAGGTTGAAAGTATATTTCTCATAATTATTTTTCTCTGTACTTTGTAAGCACTATTAATTTGAACAACCTCTTAAACTGGATTATATCAGTACAATGTTTAAGGTCTTTACTTAATCCATCTGTTTTCTACCGCTTATTCCCTTCAGGGTTGTGGGGGAGCCTATCTCAGCTACAATCGGGCGGAAGGCGGGGTATACCCTGGACAAGTCGCTACCTCATCGCAGTTCTTTACTTAATCCATTCCATAATTTAATTCCACATACTGATATCATAAAGGGCTTCACGGTGGCAGAGGGGTTAGTGCGTCTGCCTCACAATACGAAGTTCCTGCAGTCCTGGGTTCAAATCCAGGCTCGGGATCTTTCTGTGTGGAGTTTGCATGTTCTCCCCGTGAATGCGTGGGTTCCCTCCGGGTACTCCGGCTTCCTCCCACTTCCAAAGACATGCACCTGGGGATAGGTTGATTGGCAACACTAAATTGGCCCTAGTGTGTGAATGTGAGTGTGAATGTTGTCTGTCTATCTGTGTTGGCCCTGTGATGAGGTGGCGACTTGTCCAGGGTGTACCCTGCCTTCCGCCCGATTGTAGCTGAGATAGGCGCCAGCGCCCCCCGCGACCCCGAAAGGGAATAAGCGGTAGAAAATGGATGGATGGATGGATGTCATAAAGGTTCTAAGTGTTGTACGTGCATACAAATGTTTTAAATTAGATTTTCCGCTAGGGTTATATTTCTCCTCTTTAGTTGAGAAGAATTGTACATTCTTTGGTAGCAGGTTGCAGTTTGCTTTGTGCATCAATTTAGCTGTTTGCAATTTTGATATTAATATTTTTGACTCAATAAATAAAGGGTTTGTATGTTCCCTACATCCAACATTATGTATCAGTCTAATTGGTCTTTTTTTGCAACACGGTTAACGAATGTAGCGCACTTTTGTCGTTATTTCCCCATATTTCTGCACAATAACTCAGATATGATAACACTAGTGAGCAGTAGAGCTATAATAGCCTACTATCAAAATGACTGTGTCACAGGCTGAAGCAAATCTTCATTGACTGGAATAGAAAAGAGAGAATTCCCGGAAAATCCAAGATTTTCTTATTTTCAACTTGTTAAAATGGTTGATTTTATTGTCCAGGGTGAGCCTTGACTAAGTGTTCATGTCTCTTGTGGCCAGGCTCGGATGAGAGGCTGTCCATGATGCTGAGCTAAGGCCGTTGGCTGCACACCCGCGGGAAGAGACGTGGACGCTGCCACATCCACAGCCCACGCATGGCGGTTTTAGGGGTAAGAGCGACTACCACTACCACTACTACTACTAGAACACTGTACCAAGTATCTTCTTTTTAATTTAGTTGAACGCTTATTGCATGCAGACATATCTGCTGATGTATGTGCAATGAGGAAGGCCTAAAATCTATATTTCTATATATATTGCAGCCTTTTTCAACTAAGCTATGCATCACAATATATTGCATATACAGTGGTGGTCAAAAGTTGACATACACGTGTAAATAACATAATGTCATGGCTGTCTTGAGTTTCCAATCATTTCTACAACTATTGTTTATTTGTTTATGATAGAGTGACTGGAGCACATATTTGTTGGTCACAAAAAACATTCCTGAAGTTTGCTTCTTTTTTGAAATTTTTTATGGGTCTACTGAAAATGTGAGCAAATCTACTGTGTCAAAAGTATACATACAGCAATGTTAATATTTGGTTACAAGTTTCACTGCAATAAGGCACTTTGGTCGCCACCCGCAAGCTTCTGCTTGAATTTTTGACCACTCCTCTTGACAAAATTGGTGCAGTTCAGCTAAATCAATCAATCAATCAATGTTTACTTATATAGCCCTAAATCACTAGTGTCTCAAAGGGCTGCACAAACCACCACGACATCCTCGGTAGGCCCACATAAGGGCAAGGAAAACTCACACCCAGTGGGACATCGGTGACAATGATGACTATGAGAACCTTGGAGAGGAGGAAAGCAATGGATGTCGAGCGGGTCTAACATGATACTGTGAAAGTTCAATCCACAATGGATCCAACACAGTCGCGAGAGTCCAGTCCAAAGCGGATCCAACACAGCAGCGAGAGTCCCGTTCACAGCGGAGCCAGCAGGAAACCATCCCAAGCGGAGGCGGATCAGCAGCGCAGAGATGTCCCCAGCCGATACACAGGCAAGCAGTACATGGCCACCGGATCGGACCGGACCCCCTCCACAGGGGAGAGTGGGACATAGAAGAAAAAGAAAAGAAACAGCAGATCAACTGGTCTAAAAAGGGAGTCTATTTAAAGGCTAGAGTATACAGATGAGTTTTAAGGTGACACTTAAATGCTTCTACTGAGGTGGCATCTCGAACTGTTACCGGGAGGGCATTCCAGAGTACTGGAGCCCGAACGGAAAACGCTCTATAGCCCGCAGACTTTTTTTGGGCTTTGGGAATCACTAATAAGCCGGAGTCCTTTGAACGCAGATTTCTTGCCGGGACATATGGTACAATACAATCGGCAAGATAGGATGGAGCTAGACCGTGTAGTATTTTATACGTAAGTAGTAAAACCTTAAAGTCACATCTTAAGTGCACAGGAAGCCAGTGCAGGTGAGCCAGTACAGGCGTAATGTGATCAAACTTTCTTGTTCTTGTCAAAAGTCTAGCAGCCGCATTTTGTACCAACTGTAATCTTTTAATGCTAGACATGGGGAGACCCGAAAATAATACGTTACAGTAATCGAGACGAGGCGTAACAAACGCATGGATAATGATCTCAGCGTCTTTAGTGGACAGAATGGAGCGAATTTTAGCGATATTTTTTATCAGCTAGTAGGAATTAGGAATACAATTAATCTTGTGTTGGTTTTCTGACATGGACTTGTTTCTTCAGCACTGTCCACACGTTTAAGTCAAAACTTAGGCAAGGCTTGTCTAAAACATTCATTCTAGCCTGATTTAGCCATTCCTTTATCACTTTTGACGTGTGTTTGGGGTCATTGTCCAGTTGGAACACCCAACTGTGCCCAAAACCCAACCTTTGGGGTGATGAATTTAGGTAGTCCTGAATAATTTAGAGGTAATACTCTTTTTTTTCATTGTCTCATTTACTCTCTGTAAAGCACCAGTTCCATTGGCAACAAAACACTACCACCACCGTGCTTGACGGTAGGCATTGTGTTCCTGGGATTAAAGACCTCACATTTTCTCCTCCAGAAATATTGCTGGGTATTGTGGCTCAACTGTTGTTTTATCTGACATCACATGGCCAAAGATAAGAGCTTCTGGAGGAAAGTTCTGTGGTCATATGAAACAAAAATTGAGCTGTAGATTTGGTAACATTTTCAGTAGACCCAGAATACATTCATAAAAGAAGCAAACTTCATGAATGTTTTTTGTGACCAACAAGTATGTGCTCCAATCACTCTATCACAAAAAAAATAAGAGTTGTAGAAATTATTGGAAACTCAAGACATCCATGACGTTATGTCAACTTTTGACCATGACTGTAAAAGATAATAGCACTATTTCAAAACGAGTTGCAAAGGTTTTTATTCCAGTCATTTTGTTTTCTCAAAACTATTATTATTACTGGTTCTTACGAATACACTGTTTGTATCTGGTTACTTGGCATGTTTCTACCTACATTTTTGTTCAAATGTAATAAGCACTTACCCCATTTTCCAGACTATAGACAATATAAGCCACACCCACTATATATTAGCCGCACAAAGGACTATAAGCCGCATATATATATATATATATATATATGTATGTGTGTAGTGAAATTAGTTATTTACACAGTAATATTCTGTAAATGTTTATTTATATACCTTAATTGTTTCCAAACGGTGTCTGTAACAGGGCAGTAAAATGGCCGATCAAACAAAACAGAAGCCATCTTCATGGACCCACGAGCTGTTAGTAATAACTCCACGGTGACGTTTTGGTGAATTTACTGAGGAATTTGTGAAACAATACAAAAAGAATGCCATTGTAAGTTAATAACACTAACGCAGACACTTGTAAACATGTTAGCATACTAGCTAAGGATAACAACGCGAGATTCATGACAGTACGATAGCACGTACAAATATGCATGAACACACTCCTGCAGACATCACTCAAGGGACGGTTTAGTAAATAAGAATAGTTTTAGTTATATTGTAATTCCTACAAACCTAGCTTGGAGTGATGAATGGAGAATCCATACGAGTAGGAACGCTATGGATGACTAGAAGACGGAACGGCATTTCCGGTTGAAAGGATTAAATGGAAGGACACTGTCACACCTGCAGTAAGCACATTTTTCCAAAAGATGGTGCCATAGCACGAACAATAAAACACCTTTCCAGTGTTTTTTGCTAGGTTCTTTTTAAACTATTTGCATCATGGCTGGGCAGCACGGTGCACAAGGGGTTAGTGCATGTGCCTCTCAATACGAAGGTCCTGAGTAGTCGTGAGTTCAATCCCGGGCTCGGGATCTTTCTGTATGGAGTTTGCATGTTCTCACCGTGACTGCGTGGGTTCCCTCCGGGTACTCCGGCTTCCTCCCACTTCCAAAGACATGCACCTGGGGATAGGTTGATTGGCAACACTAAATTGGCCCTAGTGTGTGAATGCTGTCTGTCTATCTTTGTTGGCCCTGCAATGAGGTGGCGTCTTGTCCAGGGTGTACGCCGCCTTCCGCTCGAATGCAGCTGAGATAGGCTCCAGCAACCCCAAAAAGGGA
The DNA here is from genome assembly GCF_033978795.1 of Nerophis ophidion. Classification (NCBI taxonomy): domain Eukaryota; kingdom Metazoa; phylum Chordata; class Actinopteri; order Syngnathiformes; family Syngnathidae; genus Nerophis; species Nerophis ophidion. The sequence continues at coordinate 4,299,666 of NC_084639.1, read as the reverse complement.
CAAGTGGTAGAAATGGATGGATGGATGGATGCATGCATCGTGGCTGTCAGCAAAGAAAAAGTTCTAAATTAGCCGCACTGTTTTATAAGCCGCAGGGTTCAAAACATAGGAAAAAGTTGCAGCTTCTGGAATTTAAGGTGTTCTTTTGTTTCAATACTTTACATTAGTTTTGGGCGATACTGCCAATTTGTGTACTGATCCAATACCAAGTATGTACAGGGGCCATATTGGCCATAGCAATACTTAATGTTAAAATGTTCAGGACCATTAAATGATTCATTTGTTCATTCATTGTTTTTTGTAAAAATATAATTTACAAAAAACACAGGATACCGGTGTAACGCTAGCAATTAATATTTTAATTATTTCTTTATTTCCTTTTCTTTTCTTTACAAACAACATAAAGTAAATAATGCAAAATAATAAATAAGCGCAAAAACTGCTAATGACTCTCCTTTCCCGACTTTGTAAACAATACAAATAATGACAAAAAACAAGTTTGTGATAATAGAAAAATATGGATCTAATCATTGTAATATCAACCCTACACTGATACTCTAGTTGGTATCGTTATTGTCCATATTTGTATCCATCCGCCCACCCATGTTTACATTCAAAAGCCCTAGCTTAGCGGTTAACTGCTAAGCTCGAGCTCTTGTATGTAAACACGGGTGGGTGGATCGATACAAGGACGGATAGTAGCGATACCAAGTACCTAGTATTAGTATATGTTCAAGCTATGTGACGTGAGAACATATTTCAACCTTTGGCTCTGCTCTTTGGTTTCCTCCGACATTGTGTAGTGTTGCATGTGTAGCTATTTTTGTCCTCCAATTCTCCAGTGATAATAATACTTGCTCCCATAGAGGCAAGGATGCACTGTGGAGGAACTTCAGCCACTAGCGAGTGCGTTACATTGTGTTGACGCCTTTCTCAGCTTGTCGCCGTCAACATTGCTAATCAGCAAGATGAATTATCAAATTATCAAAGACTTCTATGGAATTACAACGAAATGAACCCAGATTTACCTCGCCCGGACGTGGGTCACCGGGGCCCCGCTCTGGAGCCAGGCCCGGAGTTGGGGCACGATGGCGAGCGCCTGGTGGTCGGGCCTGTTCCCATGGGGCCCGGCCGGGCACAGCCCGAAGAGGCAACGTGGGTCATCCCTCCAATGGGCTCACCACTCATAGGAGGGGCCATAGAGGTCGGGTGCAATGTGAGCTGGGCGGCAGCCGAAGGCAGGGCACTTGGCGGTCCGATCCTCGGCTACAGAAGCTAGCTCTTGGGACGTGGAACGTCACCTCACTGGGGGGGAAGGAGCCTGAGCTAGTGCGCGAAGTAGAGAAGTTCCGGCTGGATATAGTCGGACTCACTTCGACACACAGCAAGGGCTCTGGAACCAGTTCTCTCGAGAGGGACTGGACCCTCTTCCACTCTGGCGTTGCCGGCAGTGAGAGGCGACGGGCTGGGGTGGCAATTCTCGTTGCCCCCCGGCTCAAAGCCTGCACGTTTGAGTTCAACCCAGTGGACGAGAGGGTAGCTTCCCTTCGCCTTCGGGTGGGGGGACGGGTCCTGACTGTTGTTTGTGCTTACGCACCAAACAGCAGTTCAGAATACCCACCCTTTTTGGGTACACTCGAGGGAGTACTGGAAAGTGCTCCCCCGGGTGATTCCCTTGTCCTACTGGGAGACTTCAACGCTCATGTTGGCAACGACAGTGAAACCTGGAGAGGCGTGATTGGGAAGAATGGTCGCCCGGATCTAAACCAGAGTGGTGTTTTGTTATTGGACTTTTGTGCTCGTCACAGTTTGTCGATAACAAACACCATGTTCAAGCATAAGGGTGTCCATATGTGCACTTGGCACCAGGACACCCTAAGGCCGCAGTTCCATGATCGACTTTGTAGTTGTGTCATCGGATTTGCGGCCTTATGTTTTGGACACTCGGGTGAAGAGAGGGGCGGAGCTTTCTACCGATCACCACCTGGTGGTGAGTTGGCTGCGATGGTGGGGGAGGATGCCGGACCGACCTGGGAGGCCCAAGCGCATTGTGAGGGTCTGCTGGGAACGTCTGGCAGAGTCTCCTGTCAGAGAGAGTTTCAATTCACACCTCCGGGAGAACTTTGAACATGTCACGAGGGAGGTGCGGGACATTGAGTCCGAGTGGACCATGTTCCGCACCTCTATTGTCGAGGCGGCTGATTGGAGCTGTGGCCGCAAGGTAGTTGGTGCCTGTCGGGGCGGTAATCCCAGAACCCGTTGGTGGACACCAGCGGTGAGGGATGCCGTCAAGCTGAAGAAGGAGTCCTATCGGGTCCTTTTGGCTCATAGGACTCCGGAGGCAGTGGACGGGTACCGACGGGCCAAGCGGTGTGCAGCTTTAGCGGTCGCGGAGGCAAAAACTCGGACATGGGAAGAGTTCGGAGAAGCCATGGAAAACGACTTCCGGACGGTTTCGAAGCGATTCTGGACCACCATACGGCGCCTCAGGAAGGGGAAGCAGTGCACTATCAACACCGTGTATGGTGCGGATGGTGTTCTGCTGACTTCGACTGCGGATGTTGTGGATCGGTGGAGGGAATACTTCGAAGACCTCCTCAATCCCACCAACACGTCTTTCTTTGAGGAAGCGGTGCCTGGGGAATCTGTAGTGGACTCTCCTATTTCTGGGGCTGAGGTCGCTGAGGTAGTTAAAAAGCTCCTCGGCGGCAAGGCCCCGGGGGTGGATGAGATCCGCCCGGAGTTCCTTAAGGCTCTGGATGCTGTGGGGCTGTCTTGGTTGACAAGACTCTGCAGCATCGCGTGGACATCGGGGGCGGTACCTCGGGATTGGCAGACCGGGGTGGTGGTTCCTCTCTTTAAGAAGGGGGACCGGAGGGTGTGTTCCAACTATCGTGGGATCACACTCCTCAGCCTTCCCGGTAAGGTTTATTCAGGTGTACTGGAGAGGAGGCTTCGCCGGATAGTCGAACCTCGGATTCAGGAGGAACAGTGTGGTTTTCGTCCTGGTCGTGGAACTGTGGACCAGCTCTATACTCTCGGCAGGGTTCTTGAGGGTGCATGGGAGGTTGCCCAACCAGTCTACATGTGCTTTGTGGACTTGGAGAAGGCATTCGACCGTGTCCCTCGGGAAGTCCTGTGGGGAGTGCTCAGAGAGTATGGGGTATTGGACTGTCTTATTGTGGCGGTCCGCTCCCTGTATGATCAGTGTCAGAGCTTGGTCCGCATTGCTGGCAGTAAGTTGGACACGTTTCCAGTGAAGGTTGGACTCCGCCAAGGCTGTCCTTTGTCACCGATTCTGTTCATAACTTTTATGGACAGAATTTCTAGGCTTAGCCAAGGCGTTGAGGGATTCCGGTTTGGTGGCCACGGGATTAGGTCTCTGCTTTTTGCAGATGATGTAGTCCTGATGGCTTCATCTGGCCGGGATCTTCAGCTCTCACTGGATCGGTTCGCAGCCGAGTGTGAAGCGACCGGAATGAGAATCAGCACCTCCAAGTCCGAGTCCATGGTTCTCGCCCGGAAAAGGGTGGAGTGCCATCTCCGGGTTGGGGAGGAGACCCTGCCCCAAGTGGAGGAGTTCAAGTACCTAGGAGTCTTGTTCACGAGTGGGGGAAGAGTGGATCGTGAGATCGACAGGCGGATCGGTGCGGCGTCTTCAGTAATGCGGACGTTGTATCGTTCCGTTGTGGTGAAGAAGGAGCTGAGCCGGAAGGCAAAGCTCTCAATTTACCGGTCGATCTACGTTCCCATCCTCACCTATGGTCATGAGCTTTGGGTCATGACCGAAAGGATAAGATCACGGGTACAAGCGGCCGAAATGAGTTTCCTCCGCCGTGTGGCGGGTCTCTCCCTTAGAGATAGGGTGAGAAGCTCTGCCATCCGGGAGGGACTCAAAGTAAAGCCGCTGCTCCTCCACATCGAGAGGAGCCAGATGAGGTGGTTCGGGCATCTGGTCAGGATGCCACCCGAACGCCTCCCTAGGGATGTGTTTAGGGCACGTCCAGCTGGTAGGAGGCCACGGGGAAGACCCAGGACACGTTGGAAAGACTATGTCTCCCGGCTGGCCTGGGAACGCCTCGGGATCCCCCGGGAAGAGCTAGACGAAGTGGCTGGAGATAGGGAAGTCTGGGCTTCCCTGCTTAGGCTGCTGCCCCCGCGACCCGACCTCGGATAAGCGGAAGATGATGGATGGATGGATGGAATTATCAATCGTATTTAAAGCTCTAAATTTCCATATTTTATATTGCAGATCGTGAATATTGCGCAACTCCACAATGACCGATTAATCAAGCTGTCATTTTTTTTTGATTACTTCACAGTGCACGCTTGACACTGTGTTTTTGCGCCATAAAATTTGAGCACCACGAGAGTAGTGTGCGTATTGTCAACTTTCTCCTTATCGCTAAGCCACCTCACAAGTACGCACACCGTGGCTTCCTGTTCGGTGCAAAATAAGTTTAAAGAGTAGCAACGCAAGATTAAGTTGTTTTTTTCAGCAAATGTGGGCGGAATGACAGCAGGATGACCTTCTTAATTTACCGGCGTCTATAAAACTGCACTGTATGTTATGGCTGCCTCGATTAATTCAATTAGAAAAAGGGTTTGAATTATACTCTCTTGCCTCAATTGAATCGTTTAATGAGTGTAACTAATAACAATTTATAGCATTTGGACGGCAGGGAGTGCCTGCCACTGCAATAGAGCAAACATGAGAGCGGTGGCGCGTGGATGCTGTGATCTGTGTGATGACGAGCATCAAATAGGTTTTTACGGAGCCCCTAAAGCAGGGGTCTCAAACTCAATTTACCTGGGGGCCACTGGATGCAGAGTCTGGGTGAGGCTGGGCCGCAAGGAAAGATTTCTTAAAAAAAATGTTGTGTACTTCTCAGCATGTCTGGTTGTATAATGATGTTTCAAATTGTATCCCTTGTGCACCGCAATTTTCTCTGAGCAAATAAGACGCGTCGGGCTGCCGCTGTGCTCAACAAAGAAATATTGCATCCCCCACTTTTCCTGGAATTGTCTTTGCTCATCACTAACTTTTCTCTCCACTGTAGGCTTTGAAAAAGACATGATTGGGGTTGTGGAATATATTTGTATTCAGCCCACGCACGGAGAATAATGTTATATCCGCAACACGGCGGTCGGCGTATAATAGCCGCGAAAGTACCGGGATGGCGAGCGTAAAAAAGTAACGGCTTTTTATCTTGCGTCATATAGAAATATATGTAGTGTTCATCGTGTGAGGCAATGCAAATTAAACAATAAAAAAAACTAATAACAGTTTGAATTGGTCCAGGTTATCGGGGACTGTTATTACTGACGGACAGGTGTCAGGGTGTGACTGCAGCCAGGCACGTAAGAAAACCCTTGTCTCCATGGCAACGTCTCTGTCGCTTTCACTCATTTGCCGCTTTTCCACTACCACAGGGGTAGGCAACCCAGAACGTTGAAAGAGCCATTTTGGACCCAAATAACACAACGCTGACAAGCACCGTTCATATAAAACTTGCGGGCCGCACTAACATTAAACTTTCATACAATGGTGGGGGCCGCAAAATAACGTCTCGCTGGCCGCAATTGGCCCACTGGGCGCATGTCTGAGACCCCTGATATCAAACTTGCGGGCCACACTAACATTAAACTTTCATATTATGGTGGGGACACAATTGGCCCGCAGGCCGCGTGTCTGAGATCCCTGATATCAAACTTGTGGGCCGCACTAACATTAAACTGTCATATGAAGGTGGGGGGCCTCAAAATAACGTCTCGAGGGCCGCAATTGGCCCGCAGGCCGCCTGTCTGAGACCCCTGATATCAAACTTGCGGGGCCGCACTAACATTAAACTGTCATATGAAGGTGGGGGGCCTCAAAATAACGTCTCGAGGGCCGCAATTGGCCCGCAGGCCGCGTGTCTGAGATCCCTGATATCAAACTTGCGGGCCGCACTAACATTAAACTTTCATATTATGGTGGGGACGCAATTGGCCCGCAGGCCGCGTGTCTGAGACCCCTGATATCAAACTTGCGGGCCGCGCTAACATTAAACTTTCATAGTATGGTGGGGACACAATTGGCCCGCAGGCCGCGTGTCTGAGACCCCTGATATCAAACTTGCGGGCCGCGCTAACATTAAACTTTCATAGTATGGTGGGGACACAATTGGCCCGCAGGCCGCGTGTCTGAGACCCCTGATATCAAACTTGTGGGCCCCACTAACATTAAACTTTCATATTATGGTGGGGGCCGCAATTGGCCCGTGGGCCGCGTGTCTGAGACCCCTGATATCAAACTTGTGGGCCGCACTAACATTAAACTTTCATAGTATGGTGGGGACACAATTGGCCCGCAGGCCGCGTGTCTGAGATCCCTGATATCAAACTTGCGGGCCGCACTAACATTAAACTTTCATATTATAGTGGGGGCCGCAAAATAACATCTCGCCGGCCGCATCTGGCCTGCGGGCCGCATGTCTGAGACCACTGCTCTAGACCAAAATGGCTCTTTCAACGTTCTGGGTTGCCTACCCCTGCGTTAGTGGAAAAGCGGCAAATGAGTGAGAGCGACAGAAACGTTGCCATGGAGACAAGGGTTTTCTTACGTGCCTGGCTGCAGTCACGCCGGGACACCTGTCCGTCAGTAATAACAGTCCCCAATAACCTGGACTACTTCAAACCGTTATTTTTTTTTAATTATTGTGTAATTTACATTGCCTCACACATTGTTACTGACTGGAGAAATTAAATTATTATTGTTATTACTTATGACTGATTTCCATCCATCCATCATCTTCCGCTCATCCGATTTATTTACGTAAGTCTCACTTTTTTCATTCATATTTTGATTTTATTTTGTGTTGAAAATCAAAATAAAGACATTTAAAAATATCTTTTTTAAGAAATATTTTCTTGCGGCCCAGCCTCACCCAGACTCTGCATCCAGTGGCCCCCAGTTAAATTGAGTTTGAGACCCCTGCTCTAAATGAAGTGTTTGTTACTTACAATATGTTCCCCATACTAAAGTGTTACCCCCTTTTTTTTTGTTAACACTTTAACAGAAAAACACAAACACCAACAACCCCCCGCCCCACACCTCCCCCCGTTGGCTCGGATTTTTGTTATTTGGGTCCAACATGGCTCTTTCAACGTTCTGGGTTGCCTACCCCTGCGTTAGTGGAAAAGCGGCAAATGAGTGAAAGCGACAGAAACGTTGCCATGGAGATGAGGGTTTTCTTACGTGCCTGGCTGCAGTCACACCCTGACACCTGTCCGTCAGTAATAACAGTCCCCGATAACCTGGACCAATTCAAACTGTATTTGTTATTTGTATTGTTTAACTTGCATTGCCTCACACGATGAACACTACATATATTTCTATACGACGCCGTCACTTTTTTTGTGCTCTCTATTTCGGTACTTTCCCGGCTATTATCCGCCGACCGCCGTGTTGCTGTAAGGAGGAAAAGCGGAACGACACACATTGCGCAAATAACATTATTCTCCGTGCGTCGGCTAAACTCAAATATATTCCACAACCCCAAACATGTCTTTTTCAAAGCCTGCAGTGGAGAGAAAGGTTAGTGATGAGCAAAGACAATTCCAGGAAAAGTGGAGGAAGCAATATTTCTTTGTTGAGCACAGCGACACCCCGACGTGTCTTATTTGCACAGAGAAAGTTGCGGTGCACAAGAAATACAATTTGAAACGTCATTGTACGAGTAGACATGCTGAGGAGTATGCAAAAATGTTTTTAAGACATCTTTTCTTGCAGCCCAGCCTCACTTAGACTCTGCGTCCAGTGGCCCCCAGGTAAATTGAGTTTGAGACCCCTGCTTATGAGTATTACATATATTAAAATCAAGTACCTACTGTACTGTATACCTGTTGAAATCCCCTTTTTAGAACAAATATCTACCCAAATGGCCTCTTGGTTGCTGCCAAAAATTTATTTCAAGTAAAATCTTGATATTGACACATCTTATCTCTCCATATTCTACTAGAATACCCTTATTAGCATTACAAATAAATATATATATATATATATATATATATATGTATGTATGTATATATATGTGTATATATACATACATAAAAGTCAAGTACCTACTGTACTGTTTACTTGTAGAAATACCCTTTACAAAGCTAAAAACGACCACTTTGCTGCTGCCAATTTTTTTTTTCGAATAACATTTTGATATTGACACATTTCCTCTTTGCATATTTTACTAGAATACCTTTATGATCATTACATATATCAAAATCAAGTACCTACTGTACTGTTTACTTGTAGAAATACCCTTTACAAAGCTAAAAACGACCACTTTGCTGCTGCCAATTTTTTTTTTCGAATAACATTTTGATATTGACACATTTCCTCTTTGCATATTTTACTAGAATACCTTTATGATCATTACATATATCAAAATCAAGTACCTACTGTACTGTTTACTTGTAGAAATACCCTTTACAAAGCTAAAAACGACCACTTTGCTGCTGCCAATTTTTTTTTTCGAATAACATTTTGATATTGACACATTTCCTCTTTGCATATTTTACTAGAATACCTTTATGATCATTACATATATCAAAATCAAGTACCTACTGTACTGTTTACTTTTCCCCCTCTTCAATTCGGCTCGCAAAATGTCATGAGCTAATAAGTAATCAGACCCACAGAGAGATGGCTTTCATTTTGCCAGTCGAACAATTTTGATGCTGTTATTATGTTGCCACCTAGTGGACAACATGGTTATTACAGATCAATGACCTTTAATTACCCACTGAACAGAAGTTTGCGCAGCATTCACTTATTTGGCTCAATACAAACAACCTTCCCGAGTCATGATGCAAAACAAAATAAAAAATGATCCAACCAACACAACATGTCAGCACACATGGTCACACATTACACAACCGGCTCACTGAATATTATGAAAAACGTCCAAACACCACAAAAAGTTGCATTATTCGCTTAATTTGAACAAAATCTCTTAAGGTTCGTTAAACATATGTTTCTTATTGCAAGTTTGTCCTTAAATAATATAGTGAACATAAAAGACAACTTGTCTTTAGTAGTAAGTAAACAAACAAAGGCTCCTAATTAGTCTGCTGACATATGCAGTAACATATTGTGTCATTTATACACCTTTTATTTTGTCAACATTATTAAGGACAAACTGTAAAAAACGACTATTAATACACTTATTCATTTACTGTTAATATCTGCTTACTTTCTCTTTTAACATGTTCTATCTTCACTTCTGTTAAAATGTAATAATCGCTTATTCTTCTGTTGTTTGGATACTTTACATTAGTTTTGAATGATACCACACATTTGGGTATCAGTCCGATACCAAGTCGTTACAGGATCATACATTGGTCATATTCAAAGTCCTCATGAGTCCAGGCATATATTTATAAACATAATATGAATTAAAAAAACCTAAACTAGATGTACTTTTTAAATGTGGTGTAGTATCAAATATGATTCATTAGTATCGGGGTACTATACCAATACCGGTTTATTGTACAACCCTAATATGTAGAAACTATATATAAAGTTTATGTATGTAACTTTACATGCAGTCAGCTTTCGGCCCTCGACCACATTTTTTTAGCCCATTGCGGCCAAAAAGTTTGGACACCCCTGATTTAAAACAACTTATGTTTAACCAATAAAGACAAAATATGTTAAATATAAGAGCTTTTATATTTTTTAACATTTTCCTAGATTTGAATGAGTCATTTAAAATAATTTATCCAATGGGAGAGTTTGGGTTTCACTTTAAGAAAGTGATTTATGTATGAAATGGACTAGCTGGGTTGGTATAGTGGCCTATAACAATGACAATAATGAGAGACTGGAAATGAAGATGCAGCATCCGGAAAGTATTCACATTTTCTTATGTTACAGCCTATGTTTTTGTCCTCAAAATTCTACACACAATACCCCATAATGACAATATGTGGGGTATAGGTTATAAAAATAAACATACTGTGGTGTACATGTGATTATCTGTATGTTTATTTTTAATACCTCTACTTTTAGCCCTGTGATGAGGTGGCGTCTTGTCCAGGGTGTACCCCGCCTTTCGTCCGATTGCAGCTGAGATAGGCTCCAGTGCCCCCCTCGATCCCGAAAGGGATAAGCGGTAGAAAATGGATTCATGGATGGTAGAGTGGCCGTGCCAGCAACGTGAGGCTTCCAGGTTCGATCCCCTCTTCCGCCATCCTAGTCACTGCCGTTGTGTCCTTGGGCAAGACACTTTACCCACCTGCTCCCAGTGCCACCCACACTGCTTTAAATGTAACTTAGATATTGGGTTTCACTATGTAAAGCGCTTTGAGTGTATGTAAGCGTTATATAAATATAATTAATTTCACATATATATAGCTTGCAAAATTGAATTTCATGATTTGCTATCTTTTATAAATATCCATCCATTCATTTTCTACTGCTTGTCCCTTTATAAAGATGCCACATGTAATTTCTCCTTTTTGTACGTGGATACCACTAAAGTAGCAATGATTGTCACACACACACACTCGGTGTGGCGAAATTATCCTCTGCGTTTGACCCATCACCCTTGATCACACCCTGGGAGGTGAGGGGAGCAGTGAGCAGCAGCGGTGGCCGCGGCCGTGAATCATTCTTGGTTATTTAACCCCCAATTCCAACCCTTGATGCTGAGTGGCAAGCAGGGAGGTAATGGCTCCCATTTTTATAGTCTTTGGTATGACTCGGCTGGGGTTTGAACTCACAACCTACACATCTCAGGGCGGACACTCTAACCCAGGGGTCGGGAACCTTTTTGGCTGAGAGAGCCAAGAAGCCAAATATTTTCAAATGTATTTCCGTATAGCCATATGATATTTTTTTTAACACTGAACATTTCTAGAGAGGTCTCTTATTCTTTGTAATAACATTGTTATTCTGAAGCTAACTGTGGAGGGGGCGTGGCCTGCGGGCCTGCAGCGAAGCAGGGTGTTGTCAGGACAGGCCTCGAATTCAGCGACAGGTGCGTAGACGGCCCACCTGGGCCTTTTTATCTGATCACCTGTCGCTATGTTATAAGCAGCAGCCAGGAGGAGAGACGGGCTTGGGGATAGAAACCAAGCGCGAGCGAGAACGAAAGAGAAAAAGACAATTGCTGGAAAGCAACTGAGAGACTTATTGAAAAATAAAACAATATTGTAACCCTGAAACAGGCTCTTATGTCAGTGCTTGGTGGTCTGAAGAACCCTCTGGAGGGCAAGCCCCGCACTGACCAATAATAAATAAATGACTTCTTACCAACTTCTTCAACATAAAAATGCATGACAATATTTTATATTTTGAACGTTATTTTTAACACTGTGATTACAAGTGGAATTATTCATTATTTATCGTGTTAAGCAACGTCAGCTCAGATTTATCCGAGAGCCAGATGCAGTCATCAAAAGAGCCACATCTGGCTCTAGAGCCATAGGTTCCCTACCCCTGCTCTAACCACTAGGCCGCTGGGTAGGTACAATACCGGTATACCGTACAACCCTATTGGGCAGTTTTACCTATTCCTCTTTGCAGCACTTCTCAAGCTCCATCAGGTTCGATGGGAAGCATTGTTTTCATCCGGAACGTCTCTATACATCGCTGCAGGTGTGCCAAGCTTATCGTTCATTTTTTTTTTAAAACAAAAAACCTTTTCACATTGTCCTTATGAGGTATTGTCTGTAGAATTTTGAGGGAAAAAAATGCAGACATGCTAACCACTATAGGAGTATACCTTTTTGTCTGTCAGCCAACCGCTGACATCAGGCATCAGTAGTTGCCATGGCAATATTTACCCGCTGTTTCTTTGCTCCTTTTAAGTGGTGAATTGCACAATAAAATATTATTCCAGGTTTTACCTGCCCCACTTCTCAGTAGCAGAGTAGCATTTTTTGTTGCATTCGTTGGTCCATGCTTGATAATCTTGCTTTGTGTTGTACAATTTAGATTAAAACAAAAACAAACAAAAAAAAGTCTACTGTGGCGGTCCTCTCCTAGCATTATTTGTCCTCGACCACAAGGTGGCGGCATTGCTGCAGCTTTTCCAGTGCAACCTGCAGTTTGTGTATTATTACTTAGGGCAGGGGTCGGCAACCCTAAATGTTGAAATTGCCATATTAGACTATAAATATAATAAAAAAATGTGTCTGGAGCTGTAAAAAATAAAAACCTTATATAAGTGTTATAATGAAGGCAACACATGATCTAAGTTACTATATTAGCTATATTAGCCTACTATCAAAATTACTTTAAAGGTCTTATATAAGTGTTATAATGAAGGCAACACATGATCAATCAATCAATGTTTATTTATATAGCCCCAAATCACAAATGTCTCAAAGGACTGCACAAATCATTACGACTACAACATCCTCGGAAGAACCCACAAAAGGGCAAGGAAAACTCACACCCAGTGGGCAGGGAGAATTCACATCCAGTGGGACGCCAGTGACAATGCTGACTATGAGAAACCTTGGAGAGGACCTCAGATGTGGGCAACCCCCCCCCTCTAGGGGACCGAAAGCAATGGATGTCGAGCGGGTCTAACATGATACTGTGAAAGTTCAATCCATAGTGGCTCCAAGACAGCAGTGAGAGTCCCGTCCACAGGAAACCATCTCAAGCGGATCAGCAGCGTAGAGATGTCCCCAACCGATACAGGCGAGCGGTCCATCCTGGGTCCCGACGAGCGGTCCATCCTGGGTCTCGACTCTGGACAGTCAGTACTTCATCCATGGTCATCGGACCGGACCCCCTCCACAAGGGAGGGGGGGACATAGGAGAAAGAAAAGAAGCGGCAGATCAACTGGTCTAAAAAGGAGGTCTATTTAAAGGCTAGAGTATACAGATGAGTTTTAAGATGAGACTTAAATGCTTCTACTGAGGTAGCATCTCGAACTGTTACCGGGAGGGCATTCCAGAGTACTGGAGCCCGAACGGAAAACGCTCTATAGCCCGCAGACTTTTTTTGAGCTCTAGGAATCACTAATAAGCCGGAGTCTTTTGAACGCAGATTTCTTGCCGGGACATATGGTACAATACAATCGGCAAGATAGGATGGAGCTAGACCGTGTAGTATTTTATACGTAAGTAGTAAAACCTTAAAGTCACATCTTAAGTGCACAGGAAGCCAGTGCAGGTGAGCCAGTACAGGCGTAATGTGGTCAAACTTTCTTGTTCTTGTCAAAAGTCTAGCGACCGCATTTTGGTCCAACTGTAATCTTTTAATGCTAGACATGGGGAGACCCGAAAATAATACGTTACAGTAATCGAGACGAGACGTAACAAACGCATGGATAATGATCTCGGCGTCTTTAGTGGACAAAATGGAGCGAATTTTAGCGACATTACGGAGATGAAAGAAGGCCGTTTTAGTAACGCTTTTAATGTGTGCCTCAAAGGAGAGAGTTGGGTCGAAGATAATACCCAGATTTTTTACAGAGTCACCTTGTTTTATTATTTGGTTGTCAAATGTTAAAGTTGTATTATTAAATAGAGGTCGGTGTCTAGCAGGACCGATAATCAGCATTTCCGTTTTTTTGGGATTAAGTTGCAAAAAGTTAGCGGACATCCATTGTTTAATTTCATTAAGACACGCTTCCAACTGACTACAGTCCGGCGTGTTGGTCAGCTTTAGGGGCATGTAGAGTTGGGTGTCATCAGCATAACAGTGAAAATGATGTAAACATTTATATTAGCCTACTATCAAAATGACTTTAAATGACCTATATTAGTGTTCTAATGAAGGCAACACATGTTGTAAGTGTCTATAGTAGCTATATTAGCCTACTATCAAAATTATTTTAAAAGTCTTCTATAAGCGTCATAATGAAGGCAACACATGATGTCAGTGTCTATTAGCCTACTATCAAAATGACTTCAAAAGTGTTATAATGAAGGCAACACATGATCTCAGTGTCTATATTAGCTATATTATCCTACTATCAAAGGCTGACGCAAATCTTCGTTGACAGAAATGTTGTCTTTTAATTTTTATTATACACATTTTTTCAACATTGGAAATCATTGGTAAAACGGAGGCTTCTCGCAAGACGAGATCACTTCTGGAAATTACTGACTTGGATTGGCCAAAGTTATAGATGTTTGTGTACAAGTTTAAGGAAATGGAAGGTGGTCTTCTTCTAATGGATTTATTACAATCTTTGCAAGATGGGTAACGTTTGCTGTGGTCTGGAACAACATGGCACACAAGCAACTATGAGAAATGCAGCCAATATTAAATACAGATATTGTGTCATGAGACATGCAAATATAAATTAAATACACAGAGGACATAAGTAAAGGAAATTAAATGAGCATGTTAGCATCGATTGGCTTGCATTCATGGATTGACCAAATATGCCTGATAAGCACTCCAGCAAATCAATAAAATCAACTATGGATGGGGGGCGTGGCCTGCGGACCTGCAGCAAAGGGGTGTGCCAAGATCGGCTTTGAGATCAGCCACAGGTGCGTAGATGGCCCACCTGGGCCTGGTTATCTAATCACCTGTCGCTCTGTTAAAATGCAGCAGCCGGGAGGAGAGAGTTGTTGGAGCTGGACTAAGAGCGAGAGCGAACCTGAGAAAGACACAAGAACCATTGCTGGAAAGCAAGAGATAGACTTTATTGGAAAATTGTGCACCAGAACAGGGCTGTCATGTCAGTGCTTGGTCGTCTGGAGGACCCACAGGAGGGCAACCGCCACACAACAAAGCTCACCTTTGGCTTAAGGCGTGGATGAAACACAATTTTCTTCAACTAAACAGCTCCAAAACTGAAGCCATTCTAGTCGGCACCCCACAGTCGTACACCATCACCAGCATCACCTTCTCCGGCCACGACATTCACCTCTCACCCTCAGTCACTAATCCGGGTGTTAAAATGGACCCTCACCTGACCTTTGAAGCTCAAATCAAACTGTGCAAGACCTGCTTCTACCACCTCAGCAACATTGCAAAACTCCGCCCCTCACTCACTCTCTCTGATGCCGAGAGGCTCGTCCACGCCTTTGTCTCCTCCTGCCTCGACCACTGCAACGCACTTCTTATCAGGATCCCCAGCAAGAACATCCAGAAGCTGCAGTACATACAAAATAGTGCTGCGAGGATCCTGATGAGAGTGTGGAAACATGACCAAGTCACACCAACTCTCAAATCCCTTCACTGGCTTCCTGTTCCATTCAGGATTGAATTCAAAATCTCCCTACTAACTCACCAGTGCCTCCATGAAAATGCCCCCCTCTACCTCACCCCCAAATCCTCCACACTACACCTCCGCTCCATACAGGCTAACCTCCTCCAACCTCCATGCACAAAGCTTCGAACAATGGGAGACCGGGCTTTCTGCTCCGCCGCTCCCAGTCTGTGGAACGCTCTCCCTGACCACCTGAGGGCACCTCAGACTGTGGATGCTTTTAAAAAAGGCTTAAAAACCCATCTTTTAAAAAAAAGCCTTTCTATAGACATGCATGCTGGTTGTAGCTATTGGGCTGTTTCTACTTTTATATTTTATTTCATTTTTATTATTACTATTTTTTACACTGTGGCACTTTGAGGTTGTTTGCTCAACATAAAGTGCTTTTTACAAATAAAATCTATTATTATTATTATTATTATTATTACCTTTGTGCATTCACGCACAGCATAAAACGTTTGGTGGACAAAAAATGAGACAAAGAAGAAGTGGCATAAAACTCGTCTTTCCGTGGCAGCGTCAGAGAAAGTTGCACTTGTAAACAAACTACGATGAGTTCAAGGATCGCTGAAATTAGGTGCTTGCCGAATACTCTCATTAGTGAAGCATGTATAACATAAACAGTGAAATTTCTAACAATTTGGAAAGTTTGTGTCATGTTTTTTCTCCCACAGAAAATATACATATATAAAAAACAAAAAAATCTTCATCTTTTTCCAGGCTTTCTGCTCCGCCGCTCCCAGTCTGTGGAACGCTCTCCCTGACCACCTGAGGGCACCTCAGACTGTGGATGCTTTTAAAAAAGGCTTAAAAACCCATCTTTTTAAAAAAAGCCTTTCTATAGACATGCATGCTGGTTGTAGCTATTGGGCTGTTTCTACTTTTATATTTTATTTCATTTTTATTATTACTATTTTTTACACTGTGGCACTTTGAGGTTGTTTGCTCAACATAAAGTGCTTTTTACAAATAAAATCTATTATTATTATTATTATTATTACCTTTGTGCATTCACGCACAGCATAAAACGTTTGGTGGACAAAAATGAGACAAAGAAGAAGTGGCATAAAACTCGTCTTTCCGTGGCAGCGTCAGAGAAAGTTGCACTTGTAAACAAACTACGATGAGTTCAAGGATCGCTGAAATTAGGTGCTTGCCGAATACTCTCATTAGTGAAGCATGTATAACATAAACAGTGAAATTTCTAACAATTTGGAAAGTTTGTGTCATGTTTTTTCTCCCACAGAAAATATACATATATAAAAAACAAAAAAATCTTCCTCTTTTTCCATTTTCACATCTCTGAAAGAGGTCCAGGGAGCCACTAGGGCGGTGCTAAAGAGCCGCGGGTTGCCGACCCCCGACTTGGTGGAAGTCTAGAAAAAAGCGATTACTATCTGGATGTTGTTGCCATGACATCATGTTCTTCCTCCCCCTCCTCTCCAGAACCCCCCCGACATGCTGACGAGGAAGATCAAGCTGTGTCACATCAACGCCCACATCACCTGTCGACTGTGCGAGGGCTACCTGATCGACGCCACCACCGTCACGGAGTGCTTGCACACCTGTACGTCCTCGCACACTCTCACACTCGCTATTATTAGGCAAAACCAACTTTTCCCACCCACCAGTGCCTGTTTTTGTGTATTTGGGATCTGCATAAGTCCCGAAAATGCGGAAATATTTATTAAACAATCTGTACTTTCCCTAAACGCGCCCAATTTGTGGCGTTTCTCTCAAGTGTAATTTCAAGGCATTATCCATGTATGGTAGAGATTAACCCAAATAGCTTTTGGGTTAATATAAGTGTTGTATTAACACTTATATTAAGTGTTAATATAACTGTAATGATAAATTACCATGAATTGATTAACGTGGACCCCGACTTAAACAAGTTGAAAAACTTATTCGGGTGTTACCATTTAGTGGTCAATTGTACGGAATATGTACTGTACTGTGCAATCTACTAATAAAAGTATCAATCAATCAATGCTGTATTAACCCAAAAGCTCACTTTCATTTTTGATGAAAGCATTAATCCTTGAGGTCCCTGTTCTCCCATGTACTGTATTTTTCAGACTATAAAATACTCTTAAAATCCTTTTCTTCCTCTCAAAACTCGACCTGGTGCGCCTAATGTAAGGAATATGTTTGGTGGAGCTTACCCACCTCGAAGCTATTTTATTTGGGACATGGTGTAATAAGTGTCACTAGTAATTAGTAAAAATATGGGATTTTACTGCCGTGCTAAAGATATCGTTTTGGAAATAATTAAAACACCATATTTTCCGGACTATAAGGCGCACTTAAAACCCTTTTTTCCGGTACAAATGATTCTGGTTTTGTTTACCAACCTCGAAGCTATTTTATTTGGGACATGGTGTAATAAGAGTCACCAGTAGATGGCAGTCAAACATAAGTGTAGGCTGCACTATGATGGCAATATGACTCAAGTAAACAACACCATTTTATATGTTCCATTAAAAATTTAGAACATTACACACGGCGCGTCAAAATGTTTTAATACGACTTTGGTAAGCTACAAAGCTGCACCGCTTGATGGATTGTCGGCGTATTAAGCATAGGAGTATTATTTTGGTGTGTGTATGAAGTAAGACATCTTATTGAAGTTTTGCAAACGCAACTTTTCTTACCTGCTGACTTTAACATTTGCATTTCAAATGATTAAAAAAAAAAATCTCCTGGAAAATTAGTAAAAATATGGGATTTTACTGCCGTGCTAAAGATATCGTTTTGGAAATAATTAAAACACCATATTTTCCGGACTATAAGGCGCACTTAAAACCCTTTTTTCCGGTACAAGTGATTCTGGTTTTGCTTACCAACCTCGAAGCTATTTTATTTGGGACATGGTGTAATAAGAGTCACCAGTAGATGGCAGTCAAACATAAGTGTAGGCTGCACTATGATGGCAATATGACTCAAGTAAACAACACCATTTTATATGTTCCATTAAAAATTTAGAACATTACACACGGGGCTAAAAAGCTGTCAAAATGTTTTAGTACAACTTTGGTAAGCTACAAAGCTGCACCGCTTAATGGATTGTCAGTGTATTAAGCATAGGAGTATTATTATGGTGCGTGTATGAAGTAAGACATCTTATTGAAGTTTTGTTTCGCAATATTATGCAAAAGCAACTTTTCTTACCTGCTGACATTAATATTTGCATTTCAAATGATAAAAAAAAAAATCTCCAGGAAAATTAGTAAAAATATGGGATTTTACTGCCGTGCTAAAGATATCGTTTTGGAAATATTTAAAGCACCATATTTTCCGGACTATAAGGCGCACTTAAAACCCTTTTTTCCGGTACAAATGATTCTGGTTTTGCTTACCAACCTCGAAGCTATTTTATTTGGGACATGGTGTAATAAGAGTCACCAGTAGATGGCAGTCAAACATAAGTGTAGGCTGCACTATGATGGCAATATGACTCAAGTAAACAACACCATTTTATATGTTCCATTAAAAATTTAGAACATTACACACGGCGCGTCAAAATGTTTTAATACGACTTTGGCAAGCTACAAAGCTGCACCGCTTGATGGATTGTCGGCGTATTAAGCATAGGGGTATTATTTTGGTGTGTGTATGAAGTAAGACATTTTATTGAAGTTTTGTTTCGCAATATTATGCAAAAGCAACTTTTCTTACCTGCTGACATTAACATTTGCATTTCAAATGATAAAAAAAAAAATCTCCTGGAAAATTAGTAAAAATATGGGATTTTACTGCCGTGCTAAAGATATCGTTTTGGAAATAATTAAAACACCATATTTTCCGGACTATAAGGCGCACTTAAAACCCTTTTTTCCGGTACAAATGATTCTGGTTTTGCTTACCAACCTCGAAGCAATTTTATTTGGGACATGGTGTAATAAGAGTCACCAGTAGATGGCAGTCAAACATAAGTGTAGGCTGCACTATGATGGCAATATGACTCAAGTAAACAACACCATTTTATATGTTCCATTAAAAATTTAGAACATTACACACGGGGCTAAAAAGCTGTCAAAATGTTTTAGTACGACTTTGGTAAGCTATGAAGCTGGACCGCTTAATGGATTGTCAGTGTATTAAGCATAAGAGTATTATTATGGTGCATGTATGAAGTAAGACATCTTATTGAAGTTTTGTTTCGCAATATTATGCAAAAGTAACTTTTCTTACCTGCTGACATCAACATTTGCATTTCAAATGATAAAAAAAAAATCTGGAAAATTGGTAAAAATATGGGATTTTACTGCCGTGTTAAAGATATTGTTTTGGAAATAATTAAAACACCATATTTTCCGGACTATAAGGCGCACTTAAAACCCTTTTTTCCGGTACAAATGAGTCTGGTTTTGCTTACCAACCTCGAAGCAATTTTATTTGGGACATGGTGTAATAAGTGTCACCAGTAGATGGCAGTCAAACATAAGTGTAGGCTGCACTATGATGGCAATATGACTCAAGTAAACAACACCATTTTATATGTTCCATTAAAAATTTAGAACATTACACACGGCGCTAAAAAGCTGTCAAAATGTTTTAGTACAACTTTGGTAAGCTATGAAGCTGGACCGCTTAATGGATTGTCAGTGTATTAAGCATAAGAGTATTATTTTGGTGTGTGTATGAAGTAAGACATTTAATTGAAGTTTTGTTTCGCAATATTATGCAAAAGTAACTTTTCTTACCTGCTGACATTAACATTTGCATTTCAAATGATGAAAAAAAAAATCTCCTGGAAAATTAGTAAAAATATGGGATTTTACTGCCGTGCTAATGATATCGTTTTGGAAATAATTAAAACACCATATTTTCCGGACTATAAGGCGCACTTAAAACCCTTTTTTCCGGTACAAATGATTCTGGTTTTGCTTACCAACCTCGAAGCTATTTTATTTGGGACATGGTGTAATAAGAGTCACCAGTAGATGGCAGTCAAACATAAGTGTAGGCTGCACTATGATGGCAATATGACTCAAGTAAACAACACCATTTTATATGTTCCATTAAAAATTTTGAACATTACACACGGCGCTAAAAAGCTGTCAAAATGTTTTAGTACGACTTTGGTAAGCTATGAAGCTGCACCGCTTAATGGATTGTCAGTGTATTAAGCATAAGAGTATTATTATGGTGCGTGTATGAAGT
Source organism: Nerophis ophidion (assembly GCF_033978795.1). Lineage (NCBI taxonomy): Eukaryota > Metazoa > Chordata > Actinopteri > Syngnathiformes > Syngnathidae > Nerophis > Nerophis ophidion. Next base: position 4,279,272 of record NC_084639.1, on the reverse strand, counting down.
AAGACATCTTATTGAAGTTTTGTTTCGCAATATTATGCAAAAGCAACTTTTCTTACCTGCTGACATCAACATTTGCATTTCAAATGATAAAAAAAATCTGGAAAATTGGTAAAAATATGGGATTTTACTGCCGTGTTAAAGATATCGTTTGGAAATATTTAAAGCACCATATTTTCCGGACTATAAGGCGCACTTAAAACCCTTTTTTTCCCTTAAAACTTGACAGTGCACCATATAACCCGGTACAAATGATTCTGGTTTTGCTTACCGACCTCGAAGCAATTTTATTTGGTACATGGTGTAATAAGTGTGACCAGTAGATGGCAGTCAAACATAAGTGTAGGCTGCACTATGATGGCAATATGACTCAAGTAAACAACACCAACGTTTTATATGTTCCATTGAAAATATAGAACATTACACATGCTAAAAAGCTATCAAAATGTTTTAGTACGACTTTGGTAAGCTATGAAGCCGCTCCGCTTGATGTGCATCAACATAGTACGGTAGTAATATTATGGTGTGTGTATAAGGTAAGACATATTATCTGACGTTTTGTTTCGCAACATTATGCAAAAGCAACTTTTCTTACTTTCTGGTACCTGCTGACATCAACACTTGCATTTCAAATGATAAAAAAAATCTCCTGGAAAATTTCTAAAAATATGGGATTTTACTGACACCATTTTGGAAATAATTAAAGTACCGTATTTTGCGGACTATAAGGCGCACTTAAAACCCTTTTTCCCCCTTAAAACTTGACAGTGCGCCTTATAACCCGGTGCAAATGATTCTGGTTTTGCTTACCGAACTCGAAGCAATTGTATTTGGAACATGCTGTAATGATAAGTGTGATCAGTAGATGGCAGTCAAACATAAGCGATTTGTGTAGACTGCAATATGACTCAAGTAAACAACACATGTTTTATTGAAAGTATAGAACATTACACACGGCGTTCAAAAATATATGAAAATGTTTTAGTACGACTTTGGTAAGCTATGAAGCCGCACCGCTTGACGGATCATTGCCGCATTAAACGTAGGAGTATTATTATGGTGTGTGTATAAGGTAAGACATATTATCTGGCATTTTGTTTTGCAATATCATACAAAATACACTTTTCTTACCTTCTAGTACCTGCTGATCTGTATTTGAGATCTGCGTAAATCCTGAAAAATTGCGTGCTTCCGCCTTTGTAGTCCGTGGCAACGCCGTAGTCAATAAGCTTCTTATTTTTCTCTTGGTTCTTGTAATGTGACATTCATCCTCCGCTGTTGCCATTTCTAATATAAAGAAGTGTAAAGTTCTAACTCATATCTGTCAGTAAACTCGCCATGAAAGCACTAAAACATACCGGTGTAGTGAGTTTACATTATTCACCCAAGGAACTTTAGTTATTAGACGTTTTTTCAAGGGACATTTTTCCTGTGTGTTTTTTTTTTTCCGATGAAGAGATGCTGGTCCGTTATTGATTGACGTGAAGATGACAGGGAGAAGACGCCGCCGAAGGTCAGCCCCGTAAATAAGACCGCCCACAAAACGGCGCATCCGGAAGCGACTGTCAGAAAGCTGCTTGAAAGATGATTTGTAAAACATAATCTATGCGACATTTTGACCAAAGAACCACCATTACATGTTATGTAGACCAGTGTTTTTCAACCACTGTGCCGCGGCACACTAGTGTACCGTGATATATTGTTTGGTGTGCCGTGGGACATTATGTCATTTCACCTAATCTGGTTAAAAATATTCTTTGCACACCAGTAATTATAGTCTGTGCTGTCAAGAGCTCGGCAGAGTAACAGTGTAATACTTTTCCATATCAGTAGGTGGCGGCAGTTAGCTAATTGCTTTGTAGACTTTTTGTGATCACAATATGCAGATGACAGTGGGAGGCAGGGTGCAGGTAAAAAGGTATCCATCCATTTTCCACCGCTTATTCCCTTTGGGGTCGCGGGGGGCGCTTGTGCCTATCTCAGCCTCAATCGGGTGGAAGGCGGCGTACACCCTGGACAAGTCGCCACCTCATCGCAGGGCCAACACAGATAGACAGACAACATTCACACTCACATTCACACACTAGGGCCAATTTAGTGTTGCCAATCAACCTATCCCCAGGTGCATGTCTTTGGAAGTGGGAGGAAGCTCGAGTACCCGGAGGGAACCCACGCAGTCACGGAGAGGACATGCAAACTCCACACAGAAAGATCCCGAGCCCGGGATTGAACCCCAGACACCTCAGGACCTTCGTATTGTGAGGCAGATGCACTAACCCCACTGCCACCGTGAAGCCGGTAAATTAAAAAAAAAAAGGTATCTAATGCTTAAATCAAAAATAAACAAAAGGCGTTGAAGCTTAGGGAAGGCTATACAAAACAAATCTAAAACAGAACTGGCTACAAAGTAAACAAAAACAGAATGCTGGATGACAGCAAAGACTTACAGCGTGTGGAGCAGATGGCGTCCACAAAGTACCTCCATACATGACATGACAATCAACAATAAAATAGGAGCGCTAGACAAAAACTAAAACACTACATACAGGAAAACAGCAAAAAAGTCCAAATAAGTCACGGCGTGATGTGACAGGTGGTGACAGTACACTTATTTTGCGACGAGCTACAGTGAAGCATGCTTGGTTATGGTTTGAATTTTTATCCAATAATTCCGAAAACAACTTTTTACTGTCAATATCGGGGGCTGAGTTTATTTTTCAATGTTTTCTGCTGGTGGTGCGCCTTGGGATTTTTTCAATGAAAAGAATGTGGCTCGGCTCAGAAAAGGTTGAAAAACTCTGATTTAGACCACAAGGAAGTGTTTTACATTTAGAAAAAAATAAAATAATAATATGACTCAAATTCCAGCCTATCATCCAGCGCATATATATGAACAAAGATCAAAAATAGATTCATTGGCCGTGCGCCTTATGGTCCAGAAAATACGGTACTTGAGTGGAAAAAAGGTGCTGGGGTTCTAGCTCTGCAACGTTCTCCCCCTCGACTTAGGTCTGCCTCAAGAAGGTGAAACTTTGTATAGCCCTTGCAGTTTGGATACATGATAAAATAGACTCTCTGAGTGGGTTGGGATCATGTCGTGTGGTTCTTGTGATTAAAGGCTGTCCTATTTTACCGGAAGTGGGTCTTGCGTTTTCCATCCATCTATTTTTCTAGTGACTCAAAGCACTTTTACAGAGTAAAACCCAAGAGCTGTTTTAGCTGTTTCTCTCCACTAGAGAGCGCCCTTTTACTTCACATGTACCGTGGGACAAATGCTACAAAATGGTGTGATAGTAGTGAAGGAAAAGGTCATTTAATTAAGTAACAACCATAAAGAAAACACATTAAAATCAGCACTGGAGGTGGTGACTTGGGCCACAAATCTTTCTTAAATTTTGATGGCGATTAAAAGCTGCTCACCAATCGATGGAAACTCTTTATCTTATATAACTGGAAGATGCCCAGCGGGATACTTTGTGGTCGTTTATTACCTTGCATTGCTTGATTCTGACTTGTTTGGTGTCCAATATTAATCTGCAAAAGAATGAGCCATTTTAAATGTGCACTGTCTGGTGTAATTTGTAACCTGTTTTTATGTATGTGCGTGTGTGTGTGTGTGTGTGTGTGTGTGTGTGTGTGTGTGTGTGTGTGTGTGTGTTTGGTCTGGCAATGCTTTCTTAATGGGGACATCTCTCTGTTTACACAGTCACCTTCAGGGGACCTCTGACAGTATGGGGACCAATAAACAGGTCCCCTAAAGGGGAACCTTTTTAAATGATAGTCAGATCCATTCTGAACCATATTAACTCTTTTTACCCCAGGGTCCCCAGTAAGAATGATCAGCACATTACTTCATCAATCCAGAGATTTAAAGACGTGTATGAGCTAACTGGGCAGTGGACATTTTACCTACTTTTTTTTTAATGCCTCCACAAGCTGTAGAAAGGGTGGTCCCCACAAGTCATGATCAACAACTTGGTCCCCTTTCCAAATGATAACCAGTGTGTGTGTGTGTTAGATTAGATTAGATTAGATTAGATTAGATAGTATTTTATTTATTCCATCAGGAGAGTTCCTTCAGGAAAATTACAATTTTCAGCACAATCCCATTCAAGATCAGACAAACATTACAGGGAGACAGAACAGGATCGCTGACGGGTCTGCCGGCTTCCAGCGCCCCTTACAAAAAAGATGACATACAGGTTAAACAAGGGGGGAGGGGGAGAAAAAATAGAAGATTAAAATAAAATTTAAAAAATCGGTTTTAGCCTAGGCCCTGGAGTGGGGGTGCAGACTGAGGCCAAGGGGAAAAAAAACAACAACTCATAGCCATAGTACACCTCCCTCTTACATGTGTGTAAGAGGGAAACATCAAAGAACACAGAAGACATTAAAGACATTAAAGCAGCAGATACAAGCAGACACTTCTACATACAGCTATGAATAAAAAGTAAAAGAAACATATCCACTGTGGTGGCCTCTGCGGTGTTCCACGCCATTGTCCGCTGGGGAGGAGGGAGCATGGCCAGAGACAGAAGCAGACCCAACAAAGCAACCAAGACAGCCGACTCCACTCTCGGCCAGTGTCCAGTCCGCATGGATGAGCGAGGATACGTCCGAGATGACTGAGGTGTCCGACACCTGCTCACCCAGTCAAGACACCGCGAAGCCTCTCCGTCCCAGCGCTCAGTGCTAGCTCCGCAGTCCTGTCCCCTCATCCGCATCTCCTCCAGTACATCCAAACTGACTCTGTGTGTGTGTGTGTTTGCAGTTTGTCGAAGCTGCCTTGTGAAGTATTTGGAGGAAAACAACACGTGTCCCACATGCAGGATCGTTATTCATCAAAGCCATCCACTACAGTACATTGGGTGAGTGACGCACACACACACACACACACACACACGCACACACACACACACACAAACATACTTGTATTCTTGAGACCTCTGAAAATGCATACATCTTTAGGACCACCCTTTCTAGATATATAGAGATTTGTATTTACAACATCCATCCATCCATTTTCTACCGCTTATTCCCTTTCGGGGTCGCGGGGGGCGCTGGCGACTATCTAAGCTACAATCGGGCGGAAGGCGGGGTACACCCTGGACAAGTCGCCACCTCATCGCAGGGCCAACACAGATAGACAGACAACATTCACACACTAGGGCCAATTTAGTGTTGCCAATCAACCTATCCCCAGGTGCATGTCTTTGGAGGTGGGAGGAAGCCGGAGTACCCGGAGGGAACCCACGCATTCACGGGGAGAACATGCAAACTCCACACAGAAAGATCCCGAGCCTGGATTTGAACCCAGGACTACAGGAACTTCGTATTGTGAGGCAGATGCACTAACCCCTCTGCCACCGTGAAGCCCTATTTATTTACAACATTATTAATATATATATATATATATATATATATATATATATATATATATATATATATGTGTGTGCTATGTAAATATAAAAAAGCTTGTTGTGAAAAATGAGTTGGAATTTCACAAGAAAAACTGGGAATTTTGGCAGTATTAAAATAAAAGTCTTATGTTTCAAGAAAAACTGAACATTTGTGCAAAACAATGATAAAAGTTGGAATGTTTTCTTAATAACAGTTGCAATTTTAGAAGAAAAGCGCAACATTTTGGCAATTATATGAAAAATGTCATCATTTTACTTGACAAAAGTCATAATTTTACTCAAAATGTCACTAGGTTTTTAGAACAAAAAAATGTCAATATTGTGATAAAAGTCAGAATTTTATATGGCAAATTTCGTTCCCATCCTCACCTATGGTCATGAGCTTTGGGTCATGACCGAAAGGATAAGATCACGGGTACAAGCGGCCCAAATGAGTTTCCTCCGCCGTGTGGCGGGGCTCTCCCTTAGAGATAGGGTGAGAAGCTCTGTCATCCGGGAGGAACTCAAAGTAAAGCCGCTGCTCCTCCACATGGAGAGGAGCCAGATGAGGTGGTTCGGGCATCTGGTCAGGATGCCACCCGAACGCCTCCCCAGGGAGGTGTTTAGGGCACGTCCAACCGGTAGGAGGCCACGGGGAAGACCCAGGACACGTTGGGAAGACTATGTCTCCCGGCTGGCCTGGGAACGCCTCGGGATCCCCCGGGAAGAGCTGGACGAAGTGGCTGGAGATAGGGAAGTCTGGGGTTCCCTGCTTAGGCTGCTGCCCCCGCGACCCGACCTCGGATAAGCGGAAGATGATGGATGGATGGATGGATGTCACCACTTTGCATTAAAAAGTGATACTTTTACGAGAAAATATTGCAATATTACAGAAACAGAAAGTACATGAGAAATTGTTCCCAATTTTATAAGAAATAAGTCCACACATTGTGAGAAAGACTGCTTTTAGTTCATTTTTATTTTTAATTTTTTTGTAATTGGTTTTTAATTTTCATTATTTACTTTGTTATTACAATAAATCTCTATGTACATATATATATATATATATATATATATATATATGTATATATATTTATTTTTTAAATTAATTTTGGCCAAAGGGGGCCATTTTAATTTCTTACACACAAGTATTACATATGTTGGCCAGAGGGGGAGCACTTCAAAAATTTACACCCCCTTGTTATTTCATATGTTGACCAGAGGGGGAGCACTTTTAAAACCGACACACAGTCGATTTGAAAAAGCCCTCCTTTTCCCTTAATTTTGATAAATTTCACCACCAGGGGTGCAAATGAGACATTCTCTACTAGAGACCTGGGGAAATTATGGCCTGGGGGCCACATGCGGCCCGTTAAGCTTTTCAACCTGGCCCGCCAGGTATTCTCAAATTGTTTTTTTTTTTTTAGAGCTTTAAGATGGAAAGTGTAGCTGCCATTATGATGTGCAGTCATGTTTTTCTAATGAATGTAAGTCTTCAACTACACAAAGTATTTCAATGGTTGTAATGTGCGCTTATGGATGATATACCAGTTACTATGGTAATCTAATTAGTTAAAATGGTAACCTAATTACTTACTATGGTCCCCTAGTTAGTTACTACGGTAATCTAATTAGTTACAATGGTCATCTCATTAGTTACTATGGTCATCTAATTAGTTACTATGGTAACCTAATGGTCATCTAATTAGTTACTATGGTCATCTAAGTCACAGCAGCTCAGACGAGGCACCAAGCAGTGCGGGCGGTAAGCGTTTCCACAGACGCGGAAGGAGCTTTTTACAACAAAGTTCTAAAGCAATGTGATATATCTGATGGATCAGATTGTAGCTGAGTTTATTTTGTACCCTTCGCATTCATATTTCACTGTCTGTTGCATTTTTGTTGCGTTTTGCTTGATTGTAGAATATGTCGATTGAAATGGGGTTTGACGTTCATATTTTGTCAATATTCAGTGTTTTATCCTTCATAGAAACATTTTGAAATCCATTACGTTTTTTAAGGCGGTCTGTCATAACATTTCTAGCATTCAATCAGACATTATTGTGAAATTTTGTATTAGTGTCCCTAAAAATAGATATGCCGGCCCCCCCAGACACATTTTTTCTCTAAATGTGGCCCCCGAGTCAACATAATTGCTAAGGCCTGCTCCAATAGATGCAATGGTTTTCTTCCGGACATTTTGGGTCAATGTCCTACTTGGCCCCAAAACAAGTAAAAGTGTAAGATTTGCACCTTTTATCTGGATCTGCACTAAAATGTCTGATACATCTTAGGGATTGTCAATAATGTATTCAACAAAAAGCTTTTTTTTTTAAGTTAGCAATCAAGTCAGTGTGAAAATGACTGCACTACCAAGCCTGGCCAGCAGAGGGCAGTGTCGGCCTGCTCAGTCTCACCAGACTACATATAAGTGTTCGCTTGCATGATAAAACAATAATGTCTTCCATCCACAAGAGTCCACACCTGTGTTACCCTAACAAGGACGAGCATATGGTCCGGGTGTGACTTCCTTGTGCGTTACAACACACTTGACACCTTCAAGTCACTGTGTGGCCCTGCAGCAGATACACAACAAAGTGTGTCAGCGCACACAATCAAGTATTTGGATGCACGGCAACATGTGACGCTCACCTTCTCTGCTTCCCAGCCATGACAGAACAATGCAAGACATTGTGTACAAGTTGGTACCCGGACTTCAAGAGGGTACGTTTCTCCCCCTTTTTTTTGTTTTTTTTGTTTACATGCAGTATGGACCACGTGTGTATGTGTGTAGTCACCTTCATGCTTTGTCCTCCATGGTGCAGCG
>NC_084639.1:4231049-4266049 GCF_033978795.1 Nerophis ophidion | reverse complement strand
ATAAGAATTGGACCCATTACCTCCCTGCTTGGCACTCAGCATCAGGGTTTAGAATTGGGGGTTAAATCACTGAAATATTATTCCCGGGCGGAGCCACCTCTGCTGCTCACTGCTCCCCTCCCCTCCCAGAGGGTGATGGGTCAAATGCAGAGGATAATCTCACCACACCTAGTATGTGTGACAATCATGGGTACTTTAAATGTTTTACTTTAATAACGAGAGGGGGGAAGAGCAGAAAAGAGACGGCAGATCAACTGTGTTCTGCTGCAATAAATTGTTGTGGACACTGTTTCTGTCCGGCCAACATTTACGAGTGCCAGGTGACTTCATCCCTAGCACTACGACACCTTGGTCCACCGGTGAGAAGTGAGCTGCTCTCCTCGATGCCGCCCAGGGTCTTGCCCCCATCCCTGCTTCCCAACCCGCCCTTACGCCGTCTCATGTCCCCGCGCGGCGTTTGTTTTAGTTCGCCAGGACGCACACCTTTGACGTCCTTACGATGGGCCATTTCGCGCCCTGGAGAGCAGAGACAAGCATTTCCTGTTGGGCATCTGGGGTCGGTCTGAAAAAATCACGGTTGACCGGTTTAAGGCGGCCCACTTGGATCTTAGTCAGCTGGTTACCACGGCCTCGCCCCCAAGCATGGGTCATCCGCCCGCTCTACCTGGGCCCCATGAGGTTTTGTATCCTACCTTGCAGGCCCCCAGGACCTACGACAGTGCAGATGCCCTGCCGGTCCCCCCTGCAGACTCCCAGGCGTTAATACCAGTCCGGTGCACGCGGTCTAGTCTACCCGTCCGTGCCCCCGTCCACAATACTTATTCTCAGGTGTTTACATTTTCACACTTTGCACTATTTTGTTACACTTCACGAAGCCTTGTTTACGTATTCCTTATTTTGCACCTTCATTTTAAGAGCTTATTGGTAAACGTTCCATGCAATTTTTTTTTTAAATGTTTTCCATGCTTGTACCCCGGGAAGTCCTGTGGGGAGTGCTCAGAGACTATGGGGTAACGGCCGTGGAACTGTGGACCAGCTATATAGTCTCAGCAGGGTCCTTGAGGGTGCATGGGAGTTTGCCCAACCAGTCTACATGTGCTTTGTGGACTTGGAGAAGGCATTCGACCGTGTCCCTCGGGAAGTCCTGTGGGGAGTGCTCAGAGAGTATGGGGTAACGGACTGTCTGATTGTGGCGGTCCGCTCCCTGTATGATCAGTGTCAGATCTTGGTCCGCATAGCCGGCAGTAAGTCGGACCCATTTCCAGTGAGGGTTGGACTCCGCCAAAGCTGCCCTTTGTCACCGATTCTGTTCATATTTTTTATGGACAGAATTTCTAGGCGCAGTCAGGGCGTTGAGGGGATCCGGTTTCGTGGCTGCAGGATTAGGTCTCTGCTTTTTGCAGATGATGTGGTCCTGATGGCTTCATCTGGCCAGGATCTTCAGCTCTCACTGGATCGGTTCGCAGCCGAGTGTGAAGCGACTGGGATGGAAATCAGCACCTCCAAGTCCGAGTCCATGGTTCTCGCCCGGAAAAGGGTGGAGTGCCATCTCCGGGTTGGGGAGGAGACCCTGCCCCAAGTGGAGGAGTTCAAGTACCTAGGAGTCTTGTTCACGAGTGAGGGAAGAGTGGATCGTGAGATCGACAGGCGGATCGGTGCGGCGTTTTCAGTAATGCGGACGCTGTATCGATCTGTTGTGGTGAAGAAGGAGCTGAGCCGGAAGGCAAAGCTCTCAATTTACCGGTCGAGCTACGTTCCCATCCTCACCTATGGTCATGAGCTTTGGGTTATGACCGAAAGGACAAGCGGCCGAAATGAATTTCCTCCGCCGGGTGGCAGGTCTCTCCCTTAGAGATAGTGTGAGAAGCTCTGCCATCCGAGAGGAGCTCAAAGTAAAGCCGCTGCTCCTCCACATGGAGAGGAGCCAGATGAGGTGGCTCGGGCATCTGGTCAGGATGCCAACCGAACACCTTCCTTGAGGTGTTTCGGGCACGTCCGACCGGTAGGAGGCCACGGGGAAGACCCAGGACACGTTGGGAAGACTCTGTCTCCCGGCTGGCCTGGGAACGCCTCAGGATCTCCCGGGTGGAGCTGGACGAAGTGGCTGGGGAGAGGGAAGTCTGGGCTTCCCTGCTTAGGCTGCTGCCCCCGCGACCCAACCTCTGATAAGCGGAAGAAGATGGATGGATGGCATGCTTGTGTTGACATTTCCTTTACTTCTGCCTTGACACCTGAGACTATTAGAATCAGAGGAAAGTTGCATTGCATTTATTATGTTTTTTTTCACAGTCTTTATTTTGAATAGGTCTTAAAAATATCGATATCAACTGATATAAAGCCTTTATAATGTGTCACAGTTTTAAGCCATATCGCCCAGCCCTCAATCAATCAATGTTTATTTATATAGCCCCAAATCACAAATGTCTCAAAGGACTGCACAAATCATTACGACTACAACATCCTCGGAAGAACCCACAAAAGGGCAAGGAAAACTCACACCCAGTGGGCAGGGAGAATTCACATTCAGTGGGACGCCAGCGACAATGCTGACTATGAGAAACCTTGGAGAGGACCTCAGATGTGGGCAACCCCCCCCCTCTAGGGGACCGAAAGCAATGGATGTCGAGCGGGTCCAACATGATACTGCGAAAGTTCAATCCACAGTGGCTCCAAGACAGCAGCGAGAGTCCCGTCCACAGGAAACCATCTCGAGCGGATCAGCAGCGTAGAGATGTCCCCAACCGATACAGGCGAGCGGTCCATCCTGGGTCCCGACGAGCGGTCCATCCTGGGTCTCGACTCTGGACAGCCAGTACTTCATCCATGGTCATCGGACCGGACCCCCTCCACAAGGGAGGGGGGGACATAGGAGAAAGAAAAGAAGCGGCAGATCAACTGGTCTAAAAAGGAGGTCTATTTAAAGGCTAGAGTATACAGATGAGTTTTAAGATGAGACTTAAATGCTTCTACTGAGGTAGCATCTCGAACTGTTACCGGGAGGGCATTCCAGAGTACTGGAGCCCGAACGGAAAACGCTCTATAGCCCGCAGACTTTTTTTGAGCTCTAGGAATCACTAATAAGCCGGAGTCTTTTGAACGCAGATTTCTTGCCGGGACATACGGTACAATACAATCGGCAAGATAGGCTGGAGCTAGACCGTGTAGTATTTTATACGTAAGTAGTAAAACCTTAAAGTCACATCTTAAGTGCACAGGAAGCCAGTGCAGGTGAGCCAGTACAGGCGTAATATGATCAAACTTTCTTGTTCTTGTCAAAAGTCTAGCAGCCGCATTTTGTACCAACTGTAATCTTTTAATGCTAGACATTGGGAGACCCGAAAATAATACGCTACAGTAATCGAGACGAGACGCAACAAACGCATGGATAATGATCTCGGCGTCTTTAGTGGACAAAATGGAGCGAATTTTAGCGATATTACGGAGATGAAAGAAGGCCGTTTTAGTAACGCTTTTAATGTGTGCCTCAAAGGAGAGAGTTGGGTCGAAGATAATACCCAGATTTTTTACAGAGTCACCTTGTTTTATTATTTGGTTGTCAAATGTTAAAGTTGTATTATTAAATAGAGGTCGGTGTCTAGCAGGACCGATAATCAGCATTTCCGTTTTTTTGGCATTAAGTTGCAAAAAGTTAGCGGACATCCATTGTTTAATTTCATTAAGACACGCTTCCAACTGACTACAGTCCGGCGTGTTGGTCAGCTTTAGGGGCATGTAAAGTTGGGTGTCATCAGCATAACAGTGAAAGCTAATACCGTATTTGCGTATGACGTCACCTAGCGGCAGCATGTAGATGCTGAAGAGTACAGGGCCAAGGACCGAACCCTGGGGAACTCCACATGTTACCTTAACATAGTCCGAGGTCACACTGTTATAGGAGACGCACTGCATCCTATCAGTAAGATAAGAGTTAAACCATGACAGGGCTGAGTCTGAAATACCAATTCGTATTTTGATACGCTCTAATAAAATATTATGATCGACGGTATCGAAAGCAGCGCTAAGATCGAGGAGCAGCAACATAGATGACGCATCAGAGTCCATCGTTAGCAATAGATCATTAGTCAGTTTTGCGAGGGCTGTCTCAGTCGAGTGATTTGCCCTGAAACCGGATTGAAAGGTTTCACATAGATTGTTAAACGCTAAGTGCTCATTTAGCTGCTCTGCAACAATTTTTTCGAGGATTTTCGAAATAAAGGGAAGGTGAGACACCGGTCGGTAGTTTACCATGAGGTCTGGATCGAGGTTAGGTCTTTTAAGGAGAGGATGAATAACCGCTTTTTTGAATGCAACGGGAACAGTGCCCGAGGAAAGTGATAAGTTTATAATATTTAGCACTGATGGACCTAATAATACAAAAAGCTCCTTGATAAGTTTCCCAGGAAGTGGGTCAAGTAAACATGTTGTTTGTTTTATTCCATTTACACGTTGTAACAATCCTTCTAATGTTATTTCATCAAAACGAGAGAAACTATTTTGGATATTTGCAGTATCCGCTGTATATACAATCGTATCTGTGTTACTATAACCCCGTTGTAGCTGGGACGCATTGTCTTTAATCTCCTTTCTAATAAGTTCAATTTTCTTATTAAAGAACTTCATAAAGTCATCTGCCGAATGGGTGGAGCTACTGGAAGGAGTCCCTTGTTGGGTTAGCGATGCTACTGTACTAAACAAAAATTTTGGATCGTTTTTATTAATGCGGATGAGATTTGAGTAATAATTAGTTTTAGCTAAGGTAAGCATGCGTTTATAAGTTATTAAACTATCACTCCATGCTTGATGGTGCACCTCAAGTTTAGTCGTGCGCCATTTGCGTTCCAGCTTTCTACATAATAATTTCTGAGCTCTAGTTTCTTCAGTAAACCATGGCGTACGCCTTTTTGGAGCCTTTTTTAACTTCAGCGGTGCTATACTATCAATGGTTTCGCGCAGTGCGTTGTTAAAGTTGTTAGTGAGGTTATCAATAGACCCCACATACTTTGGGAACGGTGCCATTACCGAGGGCAGTAGGTCCGCAAGAGTCGTCGTTGTGGCAGCATTAATGTTGCGGCTGCTATAGCAGTTATTATTATTATTAGCTTGCCGAACATGAGTCTGAACTTCGAATTTTATAAGGTAATGATCGGACATTACTTTAGTATACGGGAGTATCATAACTTTGGAGACGGTGATACCTCTGACAAGCACTAGGTCTATCGTATTACCGCTGCAATGCGTCGGTTCATTTATTATTTGTGTAAGACCACAGCTATCAATTATAGTCTGGAGCGCCACGCACGGTGGGTCCAATGGGGTATTCATATGGATATTAAAGTCCCCCATTATAATTATATTATCGGCGTGCGTCACTAGATCAGCAACAAACTCTGAGAATTCATTAATAAAGTCCGAATAGGGCCCTGGGGGGCGGTAGATAACGGCCAGGCACAGAGGCAGAGGTGTGGCAGACTTCATAGAAAGCACCTCAAACGATTTATATTTATTATTTAAGTTAGGACTAAAGTTAAAGTTTTCGTTGTATATTAGTGCGACACCCCCTCCCCTTTTGAGGTGACGGGCAATATGCGCATTCGTATAGTTAGGAGGGGATGCCTCATTTATCGCAAAAAAGTCGTCTGGTTTGAGCCAGGTTTCGCTAAGACCGATGACGTTAAGGTTGTTGTCTCTAATGACCTCATTGACTAATAACGTTTTGGGAGACAAAGATCTGATGTTTAGAAAGCCCATATTATAGGTAGTGGGCTGTTTTAAGGAGTTGTTGATAAAATTATCCGTAGTAGCAATATTAATAATGTTGCGTTTATTATGCGCAGTGTACTTAAAATAATTACGACCATATCTAGGAATTGATATGACGGGAATTTTCAGATTGTCTACTTGGCGCTGCGATAAACTGAACGCATCATAATTTGCCACCTCAGTAGAACGCATGTCTAACTCTGACGAAGTCATAGATACAGTAGAAAAAACATTTTGTGAGTTGTGTATTATTCTACGAAAATTGCTATGTGTACAGGGATCATCCAGCCTGGCGCTGGCTAGTTCTAACTTAACTGACTCCATACCCAGGCTAGCAGGCTCTGTAATTGCCTGTGACCGGGCTTGCTCTAGTGCAGTTAGTCAAATGTGGCTCAATGCGAAGTCTATGTTCCGAGACAAGAGGATAGCGCCTTCCTGGTTAGGGTGAAGGCCGTCTCTCCTCAGCAAGCCAGGTTTGCCCCAGAAAGAGGGCCAATTATCAATAAACGTAAATCCCTGTTGTCTGCAGAAGCTATCCAGCCACCTGTTAAGAGAGACTAATCTGCTATATCTCTCATCATTGCCTCTCCCAGGCAGGGGGCCAGAGACAATTACTCGATGCCTGGACATCTTTCTGGCGAGATTACAAGCCCTGGCTATGTTTCTCTTTGTAATCTCTGATTGTCTCATCCTAACGTCATTGGAGCCAACGTGTATTACTATATTCGCATAACTAGTGGTGCGGTTAGCCTGCCGTACGTGTTTACTAGACCTGTTGCGAGTTAGCTCCCTAAGATTAGCTTCAATGTCAGGTGCTCTGCCCCCGGGAATACACTTAATTGTGGCTGGTTTGCTAAGCTTTATGTTTCGGGTGATGGAGTCCCCTATAACTAAAGTGTGGTGCCCGGTAGACTGGGGTGTAGGACTAGCTAAAGGGCTAAATCTATTATGCGTCTCAACCGGTACACCGTAGCTTGTAGGCCGATTAGGGCTGCTACAAGCTGGGCTAGTTAGCTCGCTACAGCTAACGCTAGCAGATGTGTCCGCAACATCTAAAGTTACGAAATTACACTGCTCTAACTGGCGGACACGGCTCTCTAGCAAAGCCAACCTATCCATGAGTAAAGTGCACGAAGCGCAGGAAGCCATACTCACAGAAACTTTCCGTCGCCGAGTGGAGTGCCAGCTGTCTTCGGGAAGATAATAAAATAAAACCATAAAACTACGCACTTTAAACACCCGAAGCTGCCGAGCTTCCACATCTCCAAAATGTATTCTTCACAGTCATATCCAAGACAAGTCCATAGCGCGGGTCAGACCAAAGCAATCTGCCTCTACGCTCGACGGCGCCACCTTAAACTCACAGGCCCCGGGAGGTGACGTGAGGTGATTTTTTTTTCCCAACAAGAGCGAGGCCCTCCTGATAAGCAATCACGCACCTTGACTCGGGAGACGGTCGCCATGGAGACGACGCATCCAACACACACATTGCCTCCGGGCAATCTTCCCAGGGATCAGTGACAGTTTGCCCAAATGGGAAATGGCCTCTTGATTGGTAAATGCAATCCCATCTCCACACACACCAAATGAAGAGTGAATAGAGTCAATTGTGTTATTTTTAGAGGTTATTGGACCTTGTTGCATCTTGTTTGTGGCAACAGAGCGATTACTCGTGGGAACACTAACTCATATCCAAACATTTAACACTCGGAAAAATACAGATTTCTCACCTGTCAGCATCTTCTAATTTGCCTATAAACTTTTTTTGGTAACACTTTAGTATGAGGTACATGTTCACTATTGATTAGTTGCTTATAAACATGCAAATTAGTAACATATTGGCTCTTAGTTAGTCATTATTAAGTACTTATTTAAGCCTTATTATGCAACCAGTAAGCCGGCAACACTTTAGTATGGGGAACATATTCACCATTACTAACCCTAACCGAATAACTCTAAATGAAGTCTTTGGTACTTTGAATATGTTCCCCTAGTGTCCAAATAACTAAATTGAGTCAATCAATCAATGTTTATTTATAAAGCCCTAAATCACGAGTGTCTCAAATGGCTGCACAAGCCACAACGACATCCTCGGCTCAGATCCCACATCAGGGAAAACTCAACCCAATGGGACAATGAGAGTGGATCTAGGATAATAGTGTGAGATTGCAGTCCATAGTGAATCCAACCTAATAGTGAGAGTCCAGTTCATAGTGGATCTAACATAATATTGTGAAAGTCCAGTCCATAGTGGATCTAACATAATATTTAGAGTCCAGTCCATAGTGGATCTAACATAATATTGTGAAAGTCCAGTCCATAGTGGATCTAACATAATATTGAAAGTCCAGTCCATAGTGGATCTAACATTATATTGTGAAAGTCCAGTCTATAGTGGATCTAACATAATATTTAGAGTCCAGTCCATAGTAGATCTAACATAATATTGTGAAAGTCCAGTCCATAGTGGATCTAACATAATATTGAAAGTCCAGTCCATAGTGGATCTAGCATAATCTTGTGAGAGTCCTTTCCATAGTGGATCTAACATAATAGTGAGAGTCCAGTCCATAGTGGATCTAACATAATAGTGAGAGTCCATTCCATCGTGGATCTAACATAATATTGAGAGTCCAGTCCATAGTGGATCTAACATTATATTGTGAAAGTCCAGTCCATAGTGGATCTAATATAATAGTGAGAGTCCATTCCATCGTGGATCTAACATAATATTGAGAGTCCAGTCCATAGTGGATCTGACATAATAGTAAGAGTTCAGTCCATAGTGGATCCAACATAATAGTGAGAGTCCATTCCATCGTGGATCTAACATAATATTGAGAGTCCAGTCCATAGTGGATCTGACATAATAGTAAGAGTTCAGTCCATAGTGGATCTAACATATTAGTGAAGTGACTTATATTTATATAGCGCTTTTTCTTCAAGTGACTCAAAGCGCTTTACATAGTGAAACCCAATACCTAAGTTACAATTAAAGCAGTGTGGGTGGCACTGGGAGCAGGTGGGTAAAGTGTCTTGCCCAAGGACACAACGGCATTGACTAGGAAGGCGGAAGCGGGGATCGAACCTGCAACCCTCAAGTTGCTGGCACGGCCACTCTACCAACCGAGCAATAGTGAGAGTCCAGTCCATAGTGGATCTAACATAATAGTGAGAGTCCACTCCATTGTGGATCTAATATAATAATGAGAGTCCAGTCCATTGTGGATCTAATATAATAATGAGAGTCCAGTCCATTGTGGATCTAACATAATATAGTGAGAGTCCAGTCCATAGTGGATCTAACATAATGTAGTGAGAGTCCAGTCCACAGTGGATCCAACATAATACTGAGAGTCCAGTCCATAGTGGATCTAACATAATAGTGAGAGTCCAGTCCATAGTGGATCTAACATAATAGTGAGAGTCCAGTCCATAGTGGATCTAACATAATACTGAGAGTCCAGTCCATAGTGGATCCAACATAATAGTGAGAGTCCAGTCCATAGTGGATCTAACATAATACTGAGAGTCCAGTCCATAGTGGATCTAACATAATAGTGAGAGTCCAGTCCATAGTGGATCTAACATAATAGTGTGAGAGTCCAGTCCATAGTGGATCTAACATAATAGTGAGAGTCCAGTCCATAGTGGATCTAACATAATAGTGAGAGTCCAGTCCATAGTGGATCTAACATAATAGTGTGAGAGTCCAGTCCATAGTGGATTTAACATAATAGTGAGACTCCAGTCCATAGTGGATCCAACATAATAGTGAGAGTCCAGTCCATAGTGGATCTAACATAATAGTGAGAGTTCAGTCCATAGTGGATCTAACATAATAGTGAGAGTTCAGTCCATAGTGGATCTAACATAATAGTAAGAGTCCAGTCCATAGTGGATCTAACATAATAGTGAGAGTCCAGTCCGTAGTGTGGCCAGCAGGAGGAGTTAGTATGGGGAACATATTCACTATTACTAACCTTAACCAAATAGCTCTAAATTAAGTCTTTGGTACTTAGAATATGTTCCTGATACGAAAGTGCTACCCATTTTTTGGGGGGTAACATATGAACCATTAATTATTAGCTTATTAACATAGGGTTGGGCTTAGGGTTGCAGTTAGGGTCAGGGAAGACTCTTAGTTAAAGGCCTACTGGTTGTGTAATAAGGCCATGCAGAATAAGGCATTAATAAATACTTAATAATGACTAATTAACAGCCAATATGTTAGTAATTTGCATGTTAATAAGCATGTAATCAATGATGACTATGTTCCCCATTCCAAAGTTTTACTTTTTTTTTTTAATTCATTGCAAGTACGCAAACAATCTCTCGTCATGTGACCAATCCCTGATTTTATACATGTCTAAGGGGCCATTACCTTTAATGACAAAAATGTGTTGCATTGTAGCAACGCAACATTTGTTTGCTATTCCTCTCATTAAGAAAAAAAAAAAAAAATGCTTTTGAGAGAAAGGCCGTGTTGGTAACCATGGATGCCCGTGCCAAAGACCAGCCTCTATAAAGCATCGTCAGCCACGTAGTCGCTTAACGACCAGAGCAAACACGGCTTCGGATTCCGTGAAAAAATTCAGTTCAGTTTCAGTTTATTTGAAACATGCAAACGATACAATGTCATGCATTGCACAACTCCAGTTGTTTCATTACAGCATTTATGCAAAGGAGTAGGAAGAAGCAGAGCTTATTTTTAATCCTGCCCAATTTCCTTGTTCTCTGTAACATAACAGTGAACAAATAAATAATAAATAAATAATAGACCATAGTATGCATACAAAAATTAAATACATAAATCATCTAAAAATAGGGTTCAAGATCTTCATCATAATTCTTGTTCTGTGTACTTTGTGAACACTTGTAGTTCGAACCGTCTCTTAAACTGAATCATATTGGTGCTTTGTTTCATTTCTTTGCTGAATTCGTCCCATCATTTAATTCCACATACTGATATACTAAAGGTTTTAAGTATTGTGGAAGCATACAAATGTTTTAAATGAGCTTTTCCTCTAAGGTTATATTTAGAGATGTCCGATAAATATCGGGTTGCCGATATTATCGGCCGATAAATGCTTTAAAATGTAATATCGGAAATTATCTATCGGTTTGGAAATCGATGTCGGTTTCCAAAAGTAAAATGTATAACTTTTTTAAAACGCTGCTGTACGAGCGGTGCACAGATGTAGGGAGAAGTACAGAGCGGCAATAAACTGCCTTCGCGTGCCGGCCCCATCACATAATATCTATGGCTTTTCACACACACAAGTGAATGCAAGCCATACTTGGTCAACAGCCATACAAGTCACACTGAGGGTCGCCGTATAAACAACTTTAACACTGTTACAAATATGCGCCACACTGTGAATACACACCAAACAAGAATGACAAAAACATTTCGGGAGAACATCCGCACCATAACACAACATAAACACAACAGAACAAATACCCAGAAAACCCTTGCAGCACTAACTCTTCTGGGATGCTACAATATACACCCCCAACCCCGCCCACCTCAACCTCCTCATGCTTTCTCAGTGAGAGCCCGTCCCAAATTCCAAGCTGCTGTTTTGAGGCATGTTAAAAAAAATAATCCATTTTGTGACTTCAATAATAAATATGGCAGTGCCATGTTGGCATTTTTTTCCCCCATAACTTGAGTTGATTTATTTTGTAGAAACCTTGTTACATTTTTTAATGCATCCAGCGGGGCATCACAACAAAATGAGGCATAATAATGTGTTCATTCCACGACTGTATATATCCGTGTCGGTTGATATCGGTATCGGTAATTAAGAGTTGGACAATATCGGAATATCGGATATCGGCAAAAAAGCCATTATCGGACATCTATTTTGTTGAGAGGAATTGTTGTACATTCTTAGCTAGCAGGTTATAGTTTGCTTTGTATCAATCAATCAATCAATCAATGTTTATTTATATAGCCCCAAGTCACAAATGTCTCAAAGGACTGCACAAATCATTATGACTACAACATCCTCGGAAGAACCCACAAAAGGGCAAGGAAAACTCACACCCAGTGCCAGGGAGAATTCATATCCAGTGGGACGCTAGTGACAATGCTGACTATGAGAAACCTTGGAGAGGACCTCAGATGTGGGCATGTCGAGCGGGTCTAACATGATACTGTGAAAGTTCAATCCATAGTGGCTCCAACACAGCTGCGAGAGTTCAGTTCAGAGTGGATCCAAGACAGCAGCGAGAGTCCCGTCCACAGGAGACCATCTCAAGCGGAGGCGGGTCAGCAGCGTAGAGATGTCCCCAACCGATACAGGCGAGCGGTCCATCCTGGGTCCCGACGAGCGGTCCATCCTGGGTCTCGACTCTGGACAGCCAGTACTTCATCCATGGTCATCGGACCGGACCCCCTCCACAAGGGAGGGGGAGACATAGGAGAAAGAAAAGAAGCGGCAGATCAACTGGTCTAAAAAGGAGGTCTATTTAAAGGCAAGAGTATACAGATGAGTTTTAAGGTGAGACTTAAATGCTTCTACTGAGGTAGCATCTCGAACTGTTACCGGGAGGGCATTCCAGAGTACTGGAGCCCGAACGGAAAATGCTCTATAGCCCGCAGACTTTTTTTGGGCTCTAGGAATCACTAACAAGCCGGAGTCTTTTGAAGGCAGATTTCTTGCCGGGACATATGGTACAATACAATCGGCAAGATAGGATGGAGCTAGACCGTGTAGTATTTTATACGTAAGTAGTAAAACCTTAAAGTCACATCTTAAGTGCACAGGAAGCCAGTGCAGGTGAGCCAGTACAGGTGTAATGTGATCAAACTTTCTTGTTCTTGTCAAAAGTCTAGCAGCCTAGCATACTTTTAGCTGTTTGCAAATGCACCAAATCGTTAAATTTCAATAATTATGATTTAATAAATAAAGGGTGTGTATCTTCTCTATATCCAACATTATGTATTATTCTAATTTATCTTTTTTGCAACACAGTCAATGAATGAAGCACACATTTGTAGTTATTCCCCATATTTCAACACAATAACTCAGATATAGTAACACTAGCGAGCAGTAAAGAATATGAAGTGAGTTTTGGTCTAGAGCATGTTTTGCTTTATTCATTATTGACGTGTTTCTTGCTACTTTATGTTGTATATTTTTTTATATGAGATTTCCAATTCATTTTATTCATCTATTAATACCATGCTTGCCAACCTTGAGACCTCCGAATTCGGGAGATGCGGGTTGGGGTTGAGGTGGGGGGTAGAGGGGGCGGTATATATATATATATATATATATATATATATATATATATATATATATATATATATATATATGTAGGTGTGGGAAAAAAAAATCACAAGACTACTTCGTCTCTACAGATCTGTTTCATGAGGGGTTCCCTCAATCATCAGGAGATTTTAATGGAAGCATTCACATACAATGGTTTATATAGAGCACAGAGTGGGTGGGTACAAGCAGGCGTAGGGTGTGGTGATTGGCTTATGTGTTACCTAGGAGGTGTTTCCTTCTGTGGCGGCATGTTGAAATGATTTCACTGCGCTTGTTGAGGGATGATAAATCTGGATGATATATAATAAACAGTTTCTCTTTTAAGCATAGGTTGCATCTTTTATTACCACTGTTGTAAGGTGAGCTGGATGCAAGAATTTGCCATGTTATTGAATATTCAACATTATTGTCTTTGAGGTTCCAAATGTGTTTGCTGAGTTCTGTAGAATTCTGCAAAGTCTGGTTTCTAAAGGAGGCGTTGTGATTATTCCATCTTGTTTTGAACGCTCCTTTGGTTAATCCTACGTACGTGTCGGATGTGTTAATGTCCTTGCGTATTACCTTTGCTTGGTAAACGACTGATGTCTGTAAGCACCTTCCGTTGCAAAGGTAATACGCAAGGACATTAACACATCCGACACGTACGTAGGACTAACCGAAGGAGCGTTCAAAACAAGATGGAATAATCACAACGCCTCCTTTAGAAACCAGACTTTGCAGAATTCTACAGAACTCAGCAAACACATTTGGAACCTCAAAGACAATAATGTTGAATATTCAATAACATGGCAAATTCTTGCATCCAGCTCACCTTACAACAGTGGTAATAAAAGATGCAACCTATGCTTAAAAGAGAAACTGTTTATTATATATCATCCAGATTTATCATCCCTCAACAAGCGCAGTGAAATCATTTCAACATGCCGCCACAAACGGAAACACCTACTAGGTAACACATGAGCCAATCAGCACACCCTACGCCTGCTTGTACCCACCCACTCTGTGCTCTATATAAACCATTGTATGTGAATGCTTCCATTAAAATCTCCTGATGATTGAGGGAACCCCTCATGAAACAGTTCTGTAGAGATGAAGTAGTCTTGTGATTTTTTTTCCCACACCTACATATTGCGCTCTACCACGGTATCGAGCACTATTCTCTGGATAATCCAATCAAGACATATATATATATATATATATATATATATATATATATATATATAGTGAGAGTAAAAAGTATTTGATCCCTTGCTGATTTTGTTGGTTTGCCCACTAATAAAGACATGATCATTCTATACTTTTAATGGTAGATGTATTCTAACATGGAGAGACAGAATATCAAAAAGAAAATCCACAAAATAACTTTAAGGAATATATTTCAATTGATTTGTATTTCATTGAGGGAAAAAAGTATTTGATCCCCTAGTGTGCATTAGGATTTCTGGCTTTCACAGAGCCGTTAGACACTCCCAATCAACTTGTGAATTGAAGACTGAATTGAAGACACCTGTTCTAACTAATCACCTGTATAAAAGACACCTGATCAGAGACTCAGACAGATTCCAAGCTCTCCAACATGGGTAAGACAAAGAACTCTCTCAGGACCTCAGAGACAGGATTGTTGACCTGCACAAATCTGGAATGGGCTACAAAAACATTAGCAAGATGCTCGGAATCAAAGTAACAACCATTGGTGCAACTGTTAGAACATTTAAAAAGTATAACATGACCATCAACAGACCTCAATCTGGTGCTCCACAGAAGATTTCACCTCGTGGGGTTGCAATGATCATGAGAACTGTGAGAAATTGTCCCGCAACCACTCAGCAGGAGTTAGTGAATGACCTCAAGGCAGCTGGGACCACAGTCACCAGGAAAACAGTTGGCAACACTTTGCGACGGAATGGGTTAAAAACCTGCAGTGCCCGAAAGGTACCCCTGCTTAAGAAGGCACATGTGGAGGCCCGCCTAAAGTAGGCCAATGATCAGCTCAAATATGCACAAAGTGATTGGGAGAAGGTTCTATGGTCAGACCAGACCAAAATTGAACACGTCGTGTATAGAGAAAGAAAATGCTCTCTATGACCCAAAGCAAGCATGGAGATGGAAGCATTATGTTTTGGGGGTGTTTCTCTGCCAAGGGCACAGGGCTACTACACCGCATCAGTGGGAAGATGGATGGAGGCATGTACCGTGCAGTCTTGAGGGACAACCTCCTCCCCTCTGCCAGGAAGCTGAAAATGGGCCGTGGTTGGGTCTTCCAACATGACAACCATCCAAAGCATACAGCAAGGGCAACAAAGGAGTGGCTCAAGAAGAACCATAGAGTGGCCCAGCCAGTCTCCGGACCTCAATCCTATTGAAAATCTATGGAGGGAGCTGAAGGTCCGAGTTGCCAAGCGACAGCCCACCAACCTGGATGATCTCGAGAGGATCTGCAAAGAAGAGGTGGGACAAAATTCCCCCTGATATGTGTGCTAACCTTGTGGTTAACTACACACAAACGTCTGACCGCTGTGCTTGCAAACAAAGGCTTTGCCACCAAGTATTAACTGCTTTTGTCTATAGCAGGGGCGCTCACACTTTTTCTGCAGGTGAGCTACTTTTCAATTGACCAAGTCGAGCAGATCCACCTCATTCCTATTTATAATTTATTTATTAATGAAAGACATTTTTGTTAACAAGTTAATGGTGTTTAATGATAATACAAGCATGTTTAATATCGCTAAAATTCGCTCCATTCTGTCCACTAAAGACGCTGAGATCATTATCCATGCGTTTGTTACGTCTCGCCTCGACTACTGTAACGTATTATTTTCGGGTCTCCCCATGTCTAGCATTAAAAGATTACAGTTGGTACAAAATGCGGCTGCTAGACTTTTGACAAGAACAAGAAAGTTTGATCACATTACGCCTGTACTGGCTCACCTGCACTGGCTTCCTGTGCACTTAAGATGTGACTTTAAGGTTTTACTACTTACGTATAAAATACTACACGGTCTAGCTCCATCCTATCTTGCCGATTGTATTGTACCATATGTCCCGGCAAGAAATCTGCGTTCAAAGGACTCCGGCTTGTTAGTGATCCCCAAAGCCCAAAAAAGTCTGCGGGCTATAGAGCGTTTTCCGTTCGGGCTCCAGTACTCTGGAATGCCCTCCCGGTAACAGTTCGAGATACCACCTCAGTAGAAGCATTTAAGTCTCACCTTAAAACTCATTTGTATACTGTAGCCTTTAAATAGACTCCCTTTTTAGACCAGTTGATCTGCTGTTTCTTTTCTTTTTCTTCTATGTCCCTCTCTCCCTGTGGAGGGGGTCCGGTCCGATCCGGTGGCCATGTACTGCTTGCCTGTGTATCGGCTGGGGACATCTCTGCGCTGCTGATCCGCCTCCGCTTGGGATGGTTTCCTGGTGGCTCCGCTGTGAACGGGACTCTCTCTGCTGAGTTGGACCCGCTTTGGACTGGACTCTTGCGACTGTGTTGGATCCATTGTGGATTGAACTTTCACAGTATCATGTTAGACCCGCTCGACATCCATTGCTTTCTCCTCTCTAAGGTTCTCATAGTCATCATTGTCACCGACGTCCCACTAGGTCATTATTGTCACCAATGTCCCACTGGGTGTGAGTTTTCCTTGCCCTTATGTGGGCCTACCGAGGATGTCGTGGTGGTTTGTGCAGCCCTTTGAGACACTAGTGATTTAGGGCTATATAAGTAAACATTGATTGATTGATTGATGTTTAACACACATAGATTCCTTTCTTTCATGAAGACAAGAATATAAGTTGTGTATTTGATTCTGATGACTTGCATTGAGGGCTCACGGTGGCAGAGGGGTTAGTGCGTCTGCCTCACAATACGAAGGTCCTACAGTCCTGGGTTCAAATCCAGGCTCGGGATCTTTCTGTGTGGAGTTTGCATGTTCTCCCCGTGAATGCGTGGGTTCCCTCCGGGTACTCCGGCTTCCTCCCACTTCCAAAAACATGCACCTGGGGATAGGTTGATTGGCAACACTAAATTGGCCCTAGTGTGTGAATGTGAGTGTGAATGTTGTCGGTCTATCTGTGTTGGCCCTGCGATGAGGTGGCGACTTGTCCAGGGTGAACCCCGCCTTCCGCCCGATTGTAGCTGAGATAGGCGCCAGCGGCCCCCGCGACCCCAAAAGGGAATAAGCGGTAGAAAATGGATGGATGGATGGACTTGCATTGATTGGAATTAGACAGTGGTGCTGATAACGTCCGCATTTTCAAATGGAGGAAAAAAAAAAGTCTTCCTTTCTGTCCAATACCACATGAAAGTGGTTGGATTTGGCATCTCATTTGTCCAACTTGCATACTCCTTTTTAAACACTTTGTTATGAGAGTAGCATATGTGTGTGGCCCTTTAATGTCTGGCAGCAGGTGAGTGACGTCAGTGAGTGTGCGGGTGGGCAAGCAAGTGAGAAAGCGGTCGCTGAGGGCGGGGGAGAAATACATTGGCATCAAACTCCGTAGCTTGCTAGCTTTCTGAGACTCTTATTTTGTTAGCACAGGCAGGATGAAACAGGTCTTTTATGGTGAAGACAGGAACTGTGCAGTCGGTCTTTAGAGTTTTGACAGTAGGTACGGAGTCTCTAGAAATAAAATGTGTTTCTCTGCGTCCGCCCTGTTAGTGATTTTTTTCTTAAATATGAGCTCGCAGCAGCCAGCGTCATCTCACAAGATCCTCGGGTGCCGAGAATGTCAAACAACTGACGAAAGTGAAGTCTTGGTATGATTGATGATTGCTCATTTTTATGTCTATTTTTTAATGCCTGGCTTGAGATCGACTGACACACCCTCCGAGATCGACCAGTCGATCGCGATCGACGTAATGCCCACCCCTGGTCTAGAGGGATCAAATACTTATTTCCCTCAATGAAATACAAATGAATTAAAATACATTCTTGAAAGTTGTTTTCTGGATTTTCGTTTTGATATTCTGTCTTTCCATGTTAGAATACATCCACCATTAAAAGTATAGAATGATCATGTCTTTATTAGTGGGCAAACCAACAAATTCAGCAAGAGATCAAATACTTTTATATATATATATATATATATATATATATATATATATATATATATATATGTCTTGATTGGATTATCCGGAGAATAGTGCTTGATACCGTGGTAGAGCGCAATATGTAGGTGTGGGAAAAAAATCACAAGACTACTTCATCTCTACAGAACTGTTTCATGAGGGGTTCCCTCAATCATCAGGAGATTTTAATGGAAGCATTCACATACAATGGTTTATATAGAGCACAGAGTGGGTGGGTACAAGCAGGCGTAGGGTGTGGTGATTGGCTCATGTGTTACCTAGGAGGTGTTTCCGTTTGTTGCGGCATGTTGAAATGATTTCACTGCGCTTGTTGAGGGATGATAGCTCTGGATGATATATGATAAACAGTTTCTCTTTTAAGCATAGGTTGCATCTTTTATTACCACTGTTGTAAGGTGTGCTGGATGCAAGAATTTGCCATGTTATTGAATATTCAACATTATTGTCTTTGAGGTTCCAAATGTGTTTGCTGAGTTCTGTAGAATTCTGCAAAGTCTGGTTTCTAAAGGAGGCCTTGTGATTATTCCATCTTGTTTTGAACGCTCCTTCGGTTAATCCTACGTACGTGTCGGATGTGTTAATGTCCTTGCGTATTACCTTTGCTTGGTAAACGACTGATGTCTGTAAGCACCTTCCGTTGAGAGGGCAATCAGGTTTCTTGCGACAGTTACATTCCTTATTGGTTTCAGAGTCGTTTAGTCTGGGGGTAGGCAGTCCTTTTGCAATTGCTTTGTTGTGGTTTGAAATGATTTGTTGCATGTTATTCATACAGCTGTAGCTCAATTTAATGTTCTTGCTGAATATTTTTCTTAGAGTGTTGCCTTTGGGGAAGTGTTTGTCGATCAGAGTGAGGAACTTGCGGCCGATGTTGGTTGAGACGTCTTTGCTGAATGGCGGATTGTACCAGATGATGTTGTTTCGTTTTCTGCTCTTTTTTGGTTGGTTTCCTGGAGTGGGTTCATAGGTGAGGGTGAAGTTGTATCCGCTTGCATCAAGTGCTTTCTGGTACGGGGGGGTTGCTTGGTCTCTTTTTCGTTCTTCTGCTTTGTCTCTGTTATGTTTTTGGACATTACTACTTGCCGTCGTTTTGAAGCAATGCATGATGGGAATCCGGATGTTGTGTGTCAGTGTATTAACGTGCCGGCTGGAATAAATAAAGACACGCTTAGAAATAGCTCCGTGCTTGCCTACTTTATGGATTATACTGTTGATAAACCTATTGATAACGGAGACATATATGTGCAGTTGTGCACTGGGCTCCAAAAGCTGTAGATGTTATGTGACGGGGACGGCACGGGTGGAAATCGGGATAGCAGTTGGCCCGGGAGATTTTCGGGAGGGGCACTGAAATTCGTGAGTCCCCCAGGAAAATCAGGAGTGTTGGCAAGTATGATTATTACACCCAAAAATGTGCTTTCATTTACCCTTTTAATATTTATTCCCATCTATTTTTATTTGTGTTTGACTTCCTCTTCTACTGTTACCCAGTAGCATTATTTTAGTTTTACTGAGATTCAAATATAGTCTGTTTTTGTCAAACCATTTTTTTTATTGGTTCATTTCTTCTGTTATTATTTGTATTTGCTACTGTGTGTTCTTTCCTGAACAAAACGCCGTTGCATCATCTGCAAATAATACTAACTTTACAAATGTCATTTATATAGAGCAGGGGTGTCAAACTCATGTTAGACCAGGGGCCACACGGAGAAAAATCTGCTTCCAAGTGGGCCGGACTGCTAAAATCCCGGCATGATAACTTAAAAATATAAACACATTTCAGATTATTTACTTTGTTTAAAAACAGAACAAGTACATTCTGAAATTGTACAAATTATAATATTGTTGGGGTTTTTTTACACTTACATGTCGCGGTTCATAGTATTATATCTTTATTTGCCGTTGTTTATATTTTCTGAATAAATTATATGATAATGTTCATCACTCATTGGTGTTTATTTTTAATCTATCAAGATACAAAATTATATCAAAATCCAACTACAGTATGTTTTTAATGTAGTGCGATCATATTCCTCGACTGATGTACTAACGTGATTTATTTTGTACATTTATAGCATCATCTACAACAGGGGTCTCAAACTCATTTTGCCTGGGGGCCACTGGATCCAGAGTCTGGGTGAGGCTGGGCCTCAACAGAAAATAAAATCCAAATATAAATGAACAAAATGAGGATCAAGAAATGTGAGGCAATGCAAATTAAATAATTAAAAAAAAACAAATAACAGTTTCATTTGGTCCAGGTTATCAGGGACTGTTATTGCTGACGGACAGGTGTCGCGGTGTGACTGCAGCCAGGCCCGTGAGAAGACCCTTGTCTCCAAGGCAATGTCTCTGTCGCTTTCACTCATTTGCCGCTTTTCCACTAACGCAGGGGTAGGCCACCCAAAACGTTGAAACTCGCGGGCTCACTAACATTATACTTTCATATTAAGGTGTCTCAGACCACTGATCTACGACGATACAAAAAATTGCTATTGCGACATCCAGTGGACACATTTAGAACAGCTGTTTCTTTCATTCAAAAATGTCGGGTTAGTTTTTATGCTCAGCAAACTCATCCCCCGGGCCGTACGTTTGACACCCCTGATATAGAGATTGAACAGTTTTGGTCCGAGTATTGATCCCTGAGGTACTCCACAAGATATTTTTAGCTCTTTAGAAGTGCGTTTGCTTCTATTCACGTATTGCTTCCTGTTGGTTAAACAGCTTCTAATCCAGTTCAAGACCGACCCTCTGATGCCATACTGTTCTGATTGATGCTAGGATTAATTTTGTTGAATCCATATTGTATTTGTGATCTCTTCAGATATTTCGATTAATGCCATTGATGTTGAGGAAAGCAACGTCCGAGAAGTCTCCCTGCACTTGCGAAAAAACTGTTCCTGACTAATATTTGCATGTCAACAGGGGACGCCAAGTCAGAAGACACGCCCAATAAGGAAGCGGGAGAGGAGAAACCCGAGGAGGACAACGACTATCACCGTAGCGACGAGCAGGTACGCCTTTTTAGCTCCCGGAGACCCAGCGTCCTCTGCGTTGTTGAAACAAATGTCCACTGTCAAGGACGCCGGTTCTCAGAAACATACTTAAAAGTCCCATATTACGCTTTTGAATTTTTTTTGTATAAATGTCTGAGATTATTCGCTTTATTGTGCCCGCTGACCACGTTTGTGTGTGCTGACAGGTCAGCATCTGCTTGGAGTGCAACAGCAGCAAACTTCGAGGCCTAAAGCGAAAATGGATCCGCTGCTCAGCGCAAGCCACCGTCCTCCACCTCAAGAAGTTCATCGCCAAAAAGCTCAACCTGACGTCGTTTAACGAGGTAAAGTCGACCTCCGGACGACATTGCTCATGACGCGGCGAAAGTCTACAATTTGCGAACGGCGGATGATAAGGAACGCTTTGGTCGTGTTTTTTTTCTGTAATTGTTATTATTATTACTTTTAGTTGTTCATTCTAACAGTACAGTCATTTCACAACAAGCTCTTGAATATGTGCTTTTACTGTACCACCATCCCGTGTGTGTGTGTGTGTGTGTGTGCGTGTGCGCGCGCGTGCGTATTTCTGATTTGACTTCTATTTGAGACCCCGAACTAAACTGAAGGGGATCTCGGAGCAACAGTGGGCCCCAGAGATGTGGCGTATAGGCCCACCATTGTGTTAACACACCTTGACGCCCGTCAACCCTGCCCCAACTATGGGTAAATAGCCCCATTGCCTTGTGGGTCAGCTTATTTAGGCAAAGGCTAAGGGAGCACATCCTAACAGAAAAGCAATGTGCTGGTGGTGCGCAATTCGGCGGGCCTTGAAGGACTAAGGACCCGGCAACTTCCTGCAGTCATGGCGAGGGACTGGTCGTCATGGGCTCACCCATGCCACCGGGTTTACCTCATTGTGGCGAAGATAGTGCTCCTGGAGAAAGCGCACCTCCTTTGGCACTAAAATATCTCCTTGCGCAGGTGCCTTGCTTGCTTTTGCTATGTCGTCATCGGACTCGATGGACAACCATAAGCAAAGCAAAAAAATGTCTACCCTTCTTGAGACATCAACAAGGAAAAGTACCTTGCATATGAGGAGCTGTGAACAAGTTAGGACATAAATCATGGTCCCAATACGGAAAACCATTGCATCCATTAGAAAGCCAAATACTAGAGTTTGTGAACATTGCTCCAAAGCCAGGCTTTTTTTGTTGATTTAATGTGCATACAGAAGTCAACATTGACAGGTGCAAAGGCAGCAATATAAAACATAATATAAATTATAATTATAATTATTAAAGTAAACTAAAACTAAATAATTGTAATGATGGCTTCATCTGACCGGGATCTTCAGCTCTCGCTGGATCGGTTCGCAGCCGAGTGTGAACCGACCGGAATGAGAATCAGCACCTCCAAGTCCGAGTCCTTGGTTCTCGCCCGGAAAAGGGTGGAGTGCCATCTCCGGGTTGGGGAGGAGACCCTGCCCCAAGTGGAGGAGTTCAAGTACCTAGGAGTCTTGTTCACGAGTGAGGGAAGAGTGGATCGTGAGATCGACAGGCGGATCGGTGCGGCATCTTCAGTAATGCGGATGTTGTATCGATCCGTTGTGGTGAAGAAGGAGCTGAGCCGGAAGGCAAAGCTCTCAATTTACCGGTCGATCTACGTTTCCATCCTCACCTATGGTCATGAGCTTTGGGTCATGACCGAAAGGATAAGATCACGGGTACAAGCGGCCCAAATGAGTTTCCTCCGCCGTGTGGCGGGTCTCTCCCTTAGAGATAGGGTGAGAAGCTCTGCCATCCGGGAGGAACTCAAAGTAAAGCCGCTGCTCCTTCACATCGAGAGGAGCCAGATGAGGTGGTTCGGGCATCTGGTCCGATGCCACCCGAACGCCTCCCTAGGGAGGTGTTTAGGGCACGTCCAACCGGTAGGAGGCCACGGGGAAGACCCAGGACACGTTGGGAAGACTATGTCTCCCGGCTGGCCTGGGAACGCCTCGGGATCCCCCGGGAAGAGCTAGACGAAGTGGCTGGGGAGAGGGAAGTCTGGGTTTCCCTGCTTAGGCTGTTGCCCCCGCGACCCGACCTCGGATAAGCGGAAGATGATGGATGGATGGATGGATATAATTATAAAACTAAACCAAACTAAAATATAACTATAAAACAAGATGGCAGGTAAAGAAGGACTTGCCTATTCATCCCCGAAAAAACCCGCCAGGTGAGCAGCGGATTTTTCGACTTCCGTTGCTGACGTAAGACAACCCGCGTCCCATATGTGACCACAGGATGAACAAGTGTGTCGGTTGTAAAAGTGCTCCCCCTCTGGCCGACATATGAAATAACAAGTGTGTATAGGAAATGGAAATGCACCCCCTTTCGCCAAAATTAAAAAAAAGAAAATAATGAAGATTAAAAACCAATTACAAACAAACATTTTTGCTAAAAGCAGTCTATATCTCACAATGTGTCAACGTTTTTCTTATAAAATTGGGAAAATGTTCTCATATTATTTCTGTTTCTGTAATATTGCAATATTTTCTCGTAAAATTATCCCTTTTTTTAATGTTTAATTATTACTTTTTAATGCAAAATGGCGACATTTCATGCAATGTGTGTTTTTTGTGCTGTTCTGGCTGTGTCTGCACCCTTATTGGAGAGGATCACAGACCCTTTTTCTACACCCAAAACATTCAGCTCATTGAAAATATGCATGCTTATACCCAGAGGTGGGTAGAGTAGCCAGAAATTGTACTCAAGTAAAAGTACTGTTACTTTAGAGATGTATTACTCAAGTAAAAGTAAGGAGTAGTCACCCAAATATTTACTTGAGTAAAAGTAAAAAGTATGTTGTGAAAAAACTACTCAAGTACTGAGTAACTGATGAGTAACCTGTTTGTTTAATGATTACGGCAACAAATAATGCACAAAAACATAAAAATAGCAATGAGCAAATTCAGAGCCAGGAATATCTCTTAAGCAACTAAAACAATAATATATATTAAATAATAGTACATTAAAATAAAATAAAAAAAATGGCACATTGAGCCACAATAAAGGCAGCCGCAATACACCGCTTCCGACCTACATCTTTCTTCTTTGACGTCTCCATTATTAATTGAACAAACTGCAAAAGATTCAGCAACACAGATGTCCAGAATACTGTGGAATTATGCGATTAAAGCAGACGACTTATAGCTGGGATCGGGCTATAAATGCAAGCGTCATCATACCGCAACGTTTTCAACAGGATACTCCGTGCGAAATTTAAAATTGCAATTTAGTAAACTAAAAAGGCCGTATTGGCATGTGTTGCAATGTTAATATTTCATCATTGATGTATAAACTATCAGACTGCGTGGTCTGTGGGTTTCAGTAGGCCTTTAATACAGCGGTTTATGTGAATAAAAGACGTATAACTTCCGTGGCTGTTCACATTTTAGTCCCTCCCCTTCGCACTGCACACTCGCCATTTTTGTGGACCGTTTTCACTTTTCCGCGCCAATGCACTAAAAGGTCCAAAGTTTGCGAGTTATATACTTTTTGTCCGCATGTCCTCATCATGGTGAAGATTCTGAGAAGACTTCCACGGCTCTCAGAAGAGCAGAAAAACTTCTCTGAGGCTTTGACGCCTGGCAGGCGACGGTACTTTTGGCAGAGATAACGAGCGTCGCCTCAAAAGCCGAGACATCTAAGACCGCTTCTTTCAACCCACCTCGCCTCGGATGTCTTTTTCAACTCTTCTTGACTGTTTTGGGGCTTCTTTTAACTCCCGACAAACTGCCATGGTGTCACCTGGAGAGCCAGCAGGGGGCGCTGTGACGCCGCAGCTGGCAAAATGTAGACTGGACAGAAAGTGGTGTAACCACTGCTGTGACAACGCCCGGTCGCCACAATGTTGGAATGAACAGCTTGTTATTAGTTTTAATTATAAACACTCCTCTTTTTTAAACAACTATTGTTTTTTTTTGTCTCTCGCAGTTGGACATTTTATGCAACGAGGAAATCCTGGGCAAGGACCACACTTTGAAATTTGTGGTAGTGACAAGATGGAGATTTAAGGTAAGGTAAATGATAAATAAATGGGTTGTACTTGTATAGCGCTTTTCTACCTTCAAGGTACTCAAAGCGCTTTGACACTACTTCCACATTTACCCATTCACACACACATTCACACACTGATGGAGGGAGCTGCCATCAGGAGCAAGGGTGAAGTGTCTTGCTCAGGACACAACGGACGTGACGAGGTTGGTACTAGGTGGGATTTGAACCAGGGACGCTCGGGTTGCGCACGGCCATTCTCCCACTGCGCCACGCCGTGCGATGAATACTTACACTCCGCCACCCGCACTGGTTTAAATGTAACTTAGATATTGGGTTTCACTATGTAAAGCGCTTTGAGTCACTAGAGAAAAGCGCTATATAAATGTAATTCACTTCACTTCACCATTGTGGGGTAACAGTGCTGTCTTGTTTTCATGCTTTTTTTTCGAAGTTTTTACTCTAACACTTCGAAACGTGTTGTTGAAATGTAAAGAGCAATACAAGACTTAAAAAGACTTAAAAAGCTGTAAGAATATATTTGTTTTTAAAAAGAGTTACAAAAAGAGAAAACTGAAATTATATCAAACTGAGTTTTGATTTAGATTGGACGTGTCATTGTGAAAGTGCTTAAAGGAAAATGCAAAAGTATGTTGGAGTTTGGGTGTTGGTGGAGGGAACGGTTATAAAGTCATCAAAAATAATTGGTGTTAAAAAGGGGGCAGATAAATATAAGAATATTATTCTTCCATCTGCTCCTTTCTGATCATGGAAATGTATAAGAAAGAAAAACAAAAAAAAAACAATGATAGTGTCAATTGTACGTGGCTTGTAAATATGCATTTTCATGAAAGGAATAAAAATAAATGATGATGATGATGATACATAATCAAATCTATTATCTTGGTATTTCTGTTTACAGTAAACCAAAACACGTTAGCATGCTAACATTAAAGTGCAAACTTTTTTTTGCTCAATTTCTTCTTTTTTTCCCCAGCCACACACTGTAGAGTCATATGACTTGGTATGTGACACAAGCTAACCTTTTTGAAAGCAAGAGCTGCTTCTTAGGTACTGATTAATGTGAAGGGCTACCAGTTTGATACACACTTAAATAAATGGCCAGAAATAGCCAATTTGCTCAATTTACCTTTAATAAATAAATCTATATATGTAAAAAAAATGGGTATTTCTGTCCGTCATTCCCGTCGTACTTTTTTTTTCCTTTTACGGAAGTTTTTTTGTAGAGAATAAATGGTTTAAAAGAGGAGAAAACACAAAAAAATATGAAAATTAAATTTTGAAACATAGTTTGTCTTCAATTTCGACTCTTTAAAATTAAAAATTCAACCGAAAAAAATGAAGAGAAAAAAACTAGCTAATTCGAATCTTTTTGAAAAAATTTTAAAAAGAATTTATGGAACATCATTAGTCATTTTTCCTGATTTAAGATTAATTGTAGAATTTTGATGACATGTTTTAAATAGGTTAAAATCCAATCTGCACTTTGTTAGAAAATATAACAAATTGGACCAAGCTATATTTCTAATAAAGACAAATCATTATTTCTTCTAGATTTTACAGAACAAAATTTTTAAAAGAAATTCAAAAGATTTTGAAATAAGATTTAATTTTGATTCTACAGATTTTCTAGATTTGCCAGAATAATTTATTTGGAATTTTAATCATAATAAGTTTGAAGAAATAGTTCACAAATATTCTCCGTCAAAAAAACAGAAGCTAATATGAAGAATTAAATTAAAATGTACTGTGATGAGGTGGCGACTTGTCCAGGGTGTACCCTGCCTTCCGCCCGATTGTACCTGAGATAGGCACCAGCGCCCCCCGCGACACCGAAAGGGAATAAGCGGTAGAAAATGGATGGATGGATGGAAATTAAAATGTATTTATTATTTTTTACAAAAAAAAAATAAATGTACTTTAAATTGTCAGGAAAAAAGAGGAAGGAATTTAAAAGGTAAAAATGTATATGGGTTTAAAAATCCTAATATCATTTTTAAGGTTGTATTTTTTCTCTAAAATCGTCTTTCTGAAAGTTATAAGAAGCAAAGTAAAAAAAATAAATGAATTTATTTAAACAAGTGAAGACCAAGTCTTCAAAATATTTTCTCGGGTTTTCAAATTCTATTTGAGTTTTGTCTCTCTTAGAATTAAAAATGTCAAGCAAAGCGAGACCAGCTTGCTTGTAAATAAATAAAACATTTTTAAAAAGAGGCAGCTCACTGGTAAGTGCTGCTATTTGAGCTATTTTTAGAACAGGCCAGCGGGCGACTCATCTGGTCATTGCGGGCTACCTGGTGCCCGTGGGCATCGCGTTGGTGACCCCTGAGCTAACTATTACAATGCTCACGTTAGCGTGCTAACATGCTAACATTAGCCTGCTAATGTTTTTATCCAGCTTTGCAACCGTTTACCCCAGAGCCATATAACTTGGTATGTGACACTTGTTAACTTTTAGCGTGCAAACGATAGCATGCTAGCAAGCTAACTTTAGCATGCTAACTCTTTCATCTAATTTTACACTCTTTTCTATATTTCCGCAGCCATACACATTTGAGTCGTGCGACTTGGTACATGAAACATGCTGACTGTTATCGTGCTAACGTTGGCACACATGCTAAGTGTTAGCATTTTTATGTAAACACGCTCGTGTTTTAGGCTATCACTGTGGCTTATTTTGCACAGTTACACCTATAACTCACGGATTCGGACACTCGGCACCATTTATTAAGTACGACGGCTTCCGGCGACCCCCGGCCAGAGGTCCAGGGCACATATAGCAGGCCCAAATTTCCTCTGGAATTTTCTAGTTGTTATGATTACCATAGAACAGTCTGACAAAGATCACATTTTACTTGCAGTGTAACTCCAGTGTAAGCGCGCACAGGCCCCCAATGTGGGCCCCAATTGTTTTCCATCTGACATCATATGGACAAAGATGAGATCTTCTGGAAAAAAAGTTGTGTGGTCAGATGAAACAAAAAATTAGCTGTTTGGCCACAATTCCCAGCAATATGTTTGGAGGAGAAAAGGTGAGGCTGTCGTACGGTCAAGCATGGTGGTGGTAGTATTATGCTCTGGGCCTGTTTTGCTTCCAATGGAACTGCTGCTTTACAGAGAGTAAATGGGACAAGGAAAAAGGAAGATTACCTCCAAATTTTTCCGGACAACCTAAAATCATCAGCCCAGAGGTTGGGTCTTGGGCGCAGTTGTTTGTTCCAACAGGAGTGATCCAATCACTCTGTCATAAAAAAATAAGAGTTGTAGAAATTATTGGAGACTCAAAACAGCCATGAAATTATGCATATATATATATATATATATATATATATATATATATATATATATATATATATATGTGATAATGTGTGTGTATATATATATATGTGTGTATATATGTGTATTCATACATATATATATGTGTTTATATATATGTATTTATACGTGTATGTATATATATATATATACATGTGTGTATGTATATATATATGTATGTATATGTGTATATATATATATATATGTATAAAAGTATATTTGTATTTGTATATATGTGTATAGTCCGTCCATCTGTGTTGGCCCTGCCATGAGGGGGCGACTTGTCCAGGGTGTACCCCGCCTTCCGCCCGATTGTAACTGAGATAGGCGCCAGCG
Source organism: Nerophis ophidion (assembly GCF_033978795.1). NCBI lineage: Eukaryota > Metazoa > Chordata > Actinopteri > Syngnathiformes > Syngnathidae > Nerophis > Nerophis ophidion. The sequence continues at coordinate 4,237,218 of NC_084639.1, read as the reverse complement.
CCCCCCGCGACCCCAAAAGGGAATAAGCGGTAGACAATGGATGGATACATGTGTATATGTATATACAGTGTACATATATATGTATGTAGGTATATGTGTATATATACATATGTATATATGTATATGTATAAACGTATATTTATATATATATACATATGTATATTTACATATGTATATGCATGTATATATATATATATATATATATATATATATAGGTATATATGTATATACGTACATATGTATACGCATGTATATATATATATATATATATATATATATATATATATATATATATATATCTGTGTTTAAATAGAATAGAAAGTACTTTATTGATCCCTGGGGGATCAATAAATCTCCTGATGATTGAGGGAACCCCTCATGAAACAGTTCTGTAGAGATGAAGTAGTCTTGTGATTTTTCCCACACCTACATATATATATATATATATATATACACACACACATATATATATATATATATATGTATATATGTGTGTGTATATATGTATGTATGTACTAGGGGTACTAGGATGACAGGGGATGCAAAACAATAACAGTGCAATACGTTTTCATGACATGGTCACTACTGCCTACTTTGTCTTGTTATATTCTTATTTTACTGTTATATTTTTATTCCCATTGTTGCTTTTAATTTTTTATTCTTATTGTAATATTTCTGTTTTTTGTTTCCATTTAAGCCCCCATTATTTACTTTTTTAAATTGATCTCAACATTGTACACTGCTGCTGGAATTTTAATTTTCCTGAAGGAATCAATAAAGTATTATCTATCTAACTATCTATCCATCTATATATATATGTTTGTATGTATGTATATATATATATATATATACATATGTATACATATGTATATATATATGTACATATGTATACGTATGTATATATATATGTATATATGTATATATATATATATATATGTATATATATATATATATATATATATATATATATATATATTTACAGATGTATACACATATATGATTAAGATGAAGAGCAAGATAACTATTCATCCATCCATTTCCTACCGCTTGTCCCTTTTTTTGGGGTCGCGGGGGGTGCTGGAGCCTATCTCAGCTCCATTGGGACGGAAGGCAGGGTAAGATAACTAATTCAGTTTTAATGTTTCAGTAGGCCTCTGGCCCCTTTGTAGTGCAAATGTTGGGCCCCGAGGTCCAAAAGGTTCAGAACCCTTTGTATGTATGTATGTATGTATGTATGTATGTATCTGAAAAGTTGAATGATTTAGGGTCCGGGGCCCTTTGAACAAAATCCACATGAAAATGAACATTGACAGTGCATGCCAGGGCTCCAGGTGGCGCTATAAGCCTTCACTGTAAGGCCCTCCAAGCCCCCAAAGAAGAACGGCAGTGAGCAGGTTACTCAATATCTCACCACTTTTTTTTTCCTTTTTCTTCCCAGAAATCCCCCCTCCTGCTCCATTACAGACCCAAGATGGATCTGCTGTAGCGAAAATGGACTTATTATTATTATTATTTTCTAAAAGACCTGGCGTCCGCAGACTGTGCTGAAACATCTTTTTAACCAACGTATGCAAAGACGATCAACCAACAGCGAGCAAACGCCACAACAAAACGACACTCACACAAGCCAGCAGCTCGGGACGCTCCAAAAGAGGGCGGGGCTTACTCCTCCCGCGCAGGTACCGCAACACTGGCGTTTTTCCTTTTTTTTTTTTAAATTTTTTTTTTTTTATTGTAGGATCAAAAGCGACCTTTTTCTCGTTGGTTTTGTGCGCTACATCCGAGATATGTGAAGAGAAAAAGGAGATAAAGCATATATTTATACTTTTGTACAGTTTAAAGAGACTTAAAGACACTACTGGTGCTCTGTTTACATGCAAATGAGATGTCGGGAGTCACATGACCTTCTTTTGGCCAATGGAAGCAAAGGATGGTTTTATAAGAATTTTTTTTTGTTATTTTTTTTTCCCCCCCTCCCCCCATATTTCTTTCTCCATCTCGGGAGCGCGGAGACTTTTATGGAAGATATTATATAAAGTGTCCATCTTAATCCGCTTATCGAGTAAAATATCTCTGAATGTGTCTTCCCAAGCCCCTCCCCCCAGGCCCCTCCCCTTTTCTGTTGTCTCATTTGCTATTGATGATTGTCAATTGTGAGCAGGCTGCTTTGTGTAGTAATTTATGTTCCATGTTGTACATAGCGTAGGGAAGGGCAGACGTTAGACTGTTAGCACATCCAGAAGTGCTATCTGTGAGGAAATGTTTTAACACAGACCTGCTAGCAGTATCAAAATACATACTTTTTCTTTCTTCTCCTACCTTTTTACGTTTGGGACGTCCACACCTTCCGGCAGGTTCCGACAAACGCTTCTAAACTCCGTAAACGTAAACTTTCGCTCACTAAAAGTTCACCGCCGAATTTGCATAAATGACCATGACGTATGTGGGTGGCAATTTTGTGGGAAAAGTAAGCAAAAAAATATATAAAGTGTTGAGAAATACTAATGAACTATTTTCGGGTGTTGTTGGTTTTTTTATGTCACAAGAAGGGGGGGGGAGCACAGGAGCACTGGTGGGTCACGGAGAACTTGGAGAGTGATGCTCCGGAAGTGTTGAAAAAAAACTAAAAGGAGTCGCTAGTTGATTTTTTTGGTGGTCTGAATGCACTCGCTAAATTGGCAACGCTGATCCCTCCTGTTGAGTCTTCTTATTCTCTGCTAGATTGTTTAAAAAAAGACCAAAAGGAGTACCTAGTTTTATTGGGGGGGAGTCTTCTCACTTTACTCGCTAAATTGGCAACGCTGATCCCTCCTGCTGAGTCTTCTTGTTCTCTGGCAGACTGTTTGAAAAAAGACCAAATAAAGGAGTCGCTAGGTTATTTTTAGGGGGGGGGGGGGGGGGGGGGTGAATTAACTAGCTTAATTGGCAACGCTGATCCCTCCTGCTGTGTCTTGTTCTATGGCAGACCGTTTGAAAAAAGACCCAAAAAACGAGTTGCAAGTTTTTTTTAGGATGGGGGGGTTTGAATTTACTCGCTAAATTGGCAACGCTGATCCCTCTTGCCGTGTCTTCTTATTTTCTGGCAGACTGTTTGAAAAAAGGCCAAAAAAAAGAGTCGCTAGGTTATTTCTGGGGGGGGGGTTGAATTTACTTGCTTAATTGGCAACGCTGATCCCTCTTGCCGTGTCTTCTTATTTTCTGGCAGACCGTTTGAAAAAAGACCAAAAAAGGAGTCGCTAGTTATTTTGGAGGGTCTGAATTTTCTCCCTAAATTGGCAACGCTGATCACTTTTCCTGCATTTCCTTATTCTCTGGCAGACCATATAAAAAGACCAGGAAGAGTTGCTAGTCGTGTTTTTTGGGGTCTGAATTTACTCGCTAAATTGGCAACGCTGATCCCTCCTGCTGTGTCTTCTTATTATTTGGCAGACCATATAAAAAGACCAGGATGAGTTGCTAGTTGTGTTTTTTTGGGTCTGAATTTACTCGCTAAATTGGCAACACTGATCCCTCCTACTGAGTCTTCTTATTCTCTGGCAGACTGTTTGAAAAAATTCCAAAAAAAGAGTCGCTTGTTTTTTTTGGAGGGGTCTGAATTTACTCACTAAATTGGCAACGCTGATCCCTCCTGCTGAGTCTTCTTATTCTCTGGCAGACCGTTTAAAAAAAGACCAAGAATTGTTGCTAATCGTGTTTTTTGGGGTCTGATTTTACTAGCTAAATTGGCAACGCTGATCCCTCCTGCTGTGTCTTCTTATTCTCTGGCAGATCGTTTAGAAAATTACCAAAAGTAGTACCTAGTTTTATGGGAGCGGTCTTCTGAATTTACTCGCTAAATTGGTAACGCTGATCCCTCCTGGTGAGTCTTCTTGTTCTCTGGCAGACTGTTTGAAAAAAGACCAAAAAAAGGAGTCGCTAGGTTATTTTTAGGGGCGGGGTTGAATTTACTCGCTTAATTGGCAATGCTGATCCCTCCTGCTGTGTCTTCTTATTCTCTGGCAGAACGTTTGAAAAAAGACCAAAAAAGGAGTCGCTAGTTATTTTGGAGGGTCTGAATTTTCTCCCTAAATTGGCAACGCTGATCACTTTTGCTGCATTTCCTTATTCTCTGGCAGACCATATAAAAAGACCAGGAAGAGTTGCTCGTCGTGTTTTTTGGGTCTGAATTTACTCGCTAAATTGGCAACGCTGATCCCTCCTGCTGTGTCTTCTTATTATTTGGCAGACCATATAAAAAGACCAGATGATTTGCTAGTTGTGTTTTTTTGGGTCTGAATTTACTCGCTAAATTGGCAACACTGATCCCTCCTACTGAGTCTTCTTATTCTCTGGCAGGCCGTTTGGAAAAACACCAACAAATAAATCGCTAGTTTTTTTGGGAGGGGTTATGAATTTACTCGCCAAATTGGCAACGCTGATCCCTCCAACTAAGTCTTTTCTTATTCTCTGGCAGGACCGTTTAAAAAGACCAGAAGAGTTGCTAGTAGTGTTTTTCTTGGGTCTGAATTTACTTTCTAAATTGGCAACGCTGATCCTTCCTGCTGAGTCTTCTTATTCTCTGGCAGACTGTTTGAAAAAAAGTCCAAAAAAAGGAGTCACTAGTTTTTTAGGGGGGTCTGAATTTACTCGCGAAATTGGCAACACTTTTCACTTTAGCCGAGTCTTCTTATTTTCTGACAGACCATTTGAAAAAAGACAAAGAAGAGTTGCTAGTTGGGTTTCTTGCATCTAAATTTACTCGCTAAATTGGCAACGCTGATCCCTCCTGCTGAGTCACCTTATTCTCTGGCAGACCGTTTGAAAAAAGACCAACAAAGGAGTCGCTAGTTTTTTTCTAGGGGGGTCTGAATTCTACCTCGCCAAATTGGCTGCACGATCTGATCCCTCCTGCTGAGTCACCTTATTTCTCTGGCAGACCGTTTGAAAAAAGACCAACAAAGGAGTCGCTTGTTTTTTAGGGGGGTCTGAATTTACTCGCGAAATTGGCAACACTTTCACTTTCACTTTCACTTTCTTATTTCTGACAGACCATTTGAAAAAAGACAAAGAAGAGTTGCTAGTTGGGTTTCTTGCATCTAAATTTACTCGCTAAATTGGCAACGCTGATCCCTTCCTGCTGAGTCACCTTATTCTCTGGCAAGACCGTTTGAAAAAAGACCAACAAAGAGTTGTCGCTAGTTTTTTTCTAGGGGGGGGTCTGAATTTACTCTCGCCAAATTGGCAAACGCTGATCCTCCTCTTTGAGTCTTCTTGTTCTCTGGCAGACCATATAAAAAGACCAGGAAGAGTTGCTGGGCGTGTTTTTTTGGGTCTGAATTTACCTCGCGAAATTGGCAACACTTTTCACTCACTTTCACTTTCTTTTCTTATTTTCTGACAGACCATTTTGAAAAAAGACAAAGAAGAGTTGCTAGTTGGGTTTCTTGCATCTAAATTTACCTCGCTAAATTGGCAAACGCTGATCCCTCCTGCTGGAGTCACCTTATTCCTCTGGCAGACCGTTTGAAAAAAGACCAACAAAGGAGTCGCTAGTTTTTTTCTAGGGGGGGTCTGAATTTACTCGCCAAATTGGCAACGCTGATCCCTCATCCTGAGTCTTCTTATTCTCTGGCAGATCGTTTAAAAAAAGACCAAAAGCAGTACCTACTTTTATGGGAGGGGTCTTCTTAATTTACTCACCAAATTGGCAACGCTGATCCCTCCTGCTGAGTCTTCTTATTCTCTGGCAGACCGTTTGAAAAAAGACAAAAAAAAGGAGTCGCTAGTTTTTTGGGGGAGGGGGTCTAAATTTACTCGCTAAATTGTCAACGCTGATCACTTTCGCTGAGTCTCCTTGTTCTCTGGCAGACCGTTTAAAAAAGGCCAAGAAGAGTTGCTAGTCGTGTTTTTTCTAACGGGACCTTGCTAAGATGCACTGCTGTGTCCTCTTATGCTCCGGCAGACCAGGCGCCTACAAAGCACGACAAGAAGCAGCGTGACGATGCCATCTACTGTATCGCGCCGAATGCCAACGCCAAACTTTAGTCGCCATGGCGACGGCCTACAGGAAGGCACCAGACTCACATTTCACGTAAATGTATCCCCAAAAGACGAAGAAAAACTTTACGCTCACGTAGTTACGTCATGGAAGCCCACTGCTATTATTGCAAACTTCCCTTCCCATGACTCT
>NC_084639.1:4177575-4231029 GCF_033978795.1 Nerophis ophidion | reverse complement strand
AGTTTGATCATATTACGCCTGTACTGGCTCACCTGCACTGGCTTCCTGTGCACTTAAGATGTGACTTTAAGGTTTTACTACTTACGTATAAAATACTACACGGTCTAGCTCCAGCCTATCTTGCCGATTGTATTGTACCGTATGTCCCGGCAAGAAATCTGCGTTCAAAAGACTCCGGCTTATTAGTGATTCCTAGAGCTCAAAAAAAGTCTGCGGGCTATAGAGCGTTTTCCGTTCGGGCTCCAGTACTCTGGAATGCCCTCCCGGTAACAGTTCGAGATGCTACCTCAGTAGAAGCATTTAAGTCTCATCTTAAAACTCATCTGTATACTCTAGCCTTTAAATAGACCTCCTTTTTAGACCAGTTGATCTGCCGCTTCTTTTCTTTCTCCTATGTCCCCCCCTCCCTTGTGGAGGGGGTCCGGTCCGATGACCATGGATGAAGTACTGACTGTCCAGAGTCGAGACCCAGGATGGACCGCTCGTCGGGACCCAGGATGGACCGCTCGCCTGTATCGGTTGGGGACATCTCTACGCTGCTGATCCGCTTGAGATGGTTTCCTGTGGACGGGACTCTCACTGCTGTCTTGGAGCCACTATGGATTGAACTTTCACAGTATCATGTTAGACCCGCTCGACATCCATTGCTTTCGGTCCCCTAGAGGGGGGGGGTTGCCCACATCTGAGGTCCTCTCCAAGGTTTCTCATAGTCAGCATTGTCACTGGCGTCCCACTGAATGTGAATTCTCCCTGCCCACTGGGTGTGAGTTTTCCTTGCCCTTTTGTGGGTTCTTCCGAGGATGTTGTAGTCGTAATGATTTGTGCAGTCCTTTGAGACATTTGTGATTTGGGGCTGTATAAATAAACATTGATTGATTGATTGATGCAGAGAGGGAAATCACAACTAAGTCAATTGACCAAAACTGTATTCATGAAACAGTTATTCATGTCATTTCAAAACAGAAAGTGCAAGATTGTCACACTGAAAAAAGTGACTTTTTGGTGCTGTAAACTCTATTAGAGTAACTGTCATAATTTATACCTAGTATTTTTAACATTCAGTAAGAACTACAGTTTCTTAAGTAAAATTAAACATTTTATTAACGTAAAACATGAATTATGGGGGAAGAATATGTTTTACTTATGTTTCCTCATACTATTTAAATGTTTAATAGTTGTACGTACATAAACCTAAAAATATTACATAAACTTTACTCTGAAAATCCAGTGTTTTGAAACGCATGCACGACGACGCATGCGCACAGCACAACAGGCTCTGGCTGACTGGCTCTGCTCCGGCATTTAGAATCACTTCAAAGAGCACTGCAACGTGGCATTATGGGTAATTCTTATCTTGCGTTTATAGAGTCGATGTTCTCCAGAAATGTGTTTGGTGTGGGTTCACAGAGTGTGGCGCATATTAGCAAGAATGTTAAAGTTGTTTATATCACAATTGTCGGTGTAAAAGGTATGGCTGTTGACTAAGTATGCAGTGCAATCTCGTGTGACAAGGAGCGAAACGCATGCGTCCTACCGGCATGCACACAACATGGTATAAAAGTGGGTGCGGTGTCTTGCTGTAGAGCAGTGGTCCCCAACCACCTGGTCGCGGCCGCTGAATAATTTTGTATTACTTTTTTTTCTCATCACACTCAGTTTTATACTACATGTAATTAATAAGCGAATGGGTGAGAAAAGGTTTTAAAATTATTAGCGCCCCGGCGGCTTTTCAAGGAAATACGGTATATAAAATTTACTTAAAGTTTGAGTAAGATTATGTTCCTGCTGATGAAAAACAAGTAGACTTTACCTAATTTGTTTAAATAAATATAACAAAACTTGGATGTAATTAAGTAACTCTTACTTAATATCTTCACAACTGTTATGTTATATGGTAAGTAGAATTTACTTGATATTGGCAAGTGAAGACATGCACCTGGGGATAGGTTGATTGGCAACACTAAATTGGCCCTAGTGTGTGAATGTGAGTGTGAATGTTGTCTGTCTATCTGTGTTGGCCCTGTGATGAGGTGGCGACTTGTCCAGGGTGTACCCCGCCTTCCGCCCGATTGTAACTGAGATAGGCGCCAGCGTCCTCCGCGACCCCAAAAGAGAATAAGCGGTAGAAAATGGATGGATGGATGTTACTTGATATTGCAGCATTAAATTTTACTTAAATCATTTGCGTGCAAATACTTACAATAACTTTTTCAAGTAAATCTTATGAGTTATTTTTTCAGTGCAGAGACATTTTAAAACAAGCTATGAGTGCACTTTTGTGCATGATGTCACTAAGATGACATGTCAAAACAACAGTAAATTAAAGTGCACTTTTGGTCCAGAACGCCACTACAATAGTTAAAAACAAATAAAGTGCACTTTTGTGCATGATGTCACACAAGATATTTCAATATGTGTCAAATAAAAATGAGCTGCATAATTAAAATTAAAGTAGCAATGATTGTCACACACACACTAGGTTTGGTGAAATTTGTCCTCAGCATTTGACCCATCCCCTTGATCACTCCCAATTTAATAGGAAATCAAATAGTGTATGTCCTTCGCTATGTGGTAGGTTCCTGCGGACGTTATCTCCTTCTGTTGTTGACTATTTTTTTCATACGGTGTTGATCTGGAAATAGTTGCTTCGGCATTTTGTTGGTGTGGCACCAAACAAAGATGTTGACATGCGGAGTTTCAAGCACTTCTTATCCTTTAGCGCATGGGTATCAAACTCTGGCCCGCGGGCCAAATCTGGCCTACCGTGTAATTTAATTTGGCCCTTGAGGCAATATCAATTTAGCATTAGAGCTGGCCCGCCGGTGTTATACAGCGTCGGTGCCGCTGTAACACCGCATTGACCGCTAACACTCATACTTACCAACCCTCCTAATTTTCCCGATAGACTCCCGAAGTTCAGTGCCCCTCCTGAAAATCTCCCGGGGCAACCATTCTACCAAATTTCTACCGATTTCTACCTGGACAACTATATTGGGGGCGTACATTTAAGGCCCTGCCTTTAGCGTTCTCTACAACCTGTCGCCACGTCCGCTTTTCCTCCATACTAACAGCGTGTCACATATTTGTGGCTTTTACACACACACACACACACACACACACACACACACACACACACACACACACGCACAAGTGAATGCAAGGCATACTTGGTCAACAGTCATACAGGTCACACTGAGGGTGGCCGTATAAACAACTTTAGCACTGTTACAAATATGCGAGAACAAGAATGACAAACACATTTCAGGTGAACATCCGCACCGTAACACAACAGTACAAATACTCAGAAACCCTTGCAGCACTAACTCTTCCGGGAAACTTCTAGCAAACTGACGAATAATTAACGTTTATTTCATGCATTTTCTCTTGCTACTTCAAGGCTTAAATGTTTGGTTCATTCATTATTGTTAGTTTTGATTAAGGTTAGTTTTGATTAATTTTCCTTTAACACAACAGAACAAATACCCAGAAACCCTTGCAGCACTAACTCTTCCGGAAACTTCCAGCAAACTGACCAATAATTAAAGTTTTTTTCATGCATTTTCTCTTGCTACTTCAAGGCTTGGATGTTTGGTTCATTCATTATTGTGATTTTATTTTCAAATGTATTATTAGCCTGTGGAAAAAAAATTGATATTTACCTCAGAAGATTGCAAATTGAAAAAAAGACAGAAAATGTATATTTAAATTTTATTTGATATGCCTTTGATATTCTTTTAATTATTATTATTATTTGAAACTGGATTTTGACATGCAAAGACATGCACCTGGGGATAGGTTGATTGGCAACACTAAATTGGCCCTAGTGTGTGAATGTGAGTGTGAATGTTGTCTGTCTATCTGTGTTGGCCCTGTGATGAGGTGGCGACTTGTCCAGGGTGTACCCCGCCTTCCGCCCGATTGTAGCTGAGATAGGCGCCAGCGCCCCCCGCGACCCCAAAAGGGAATAAGCGGTAGAAAATGGAAAAAATGGATGGATTTTGCATGTCACTAAAGTTATAGAAGCCTTGCTTGTTCAATATTTAATGCAAAACTTGTTTGGGTCCCTATTAAAAGGTTCATTTGTTCATTCTTGGCCCGCGGCTTTGTTCCGTATAAAATTTTGGCCCACTCTGTATTTGAGTTTGACACCCCTGCTTTTAGCGGGTGACTTTTCAAAGGATTAAAATGCACTTTTGGTACAGAAAGCCACTACAATTGTTAAAAACAAATAAAGTGCACTTTTGTGCATGATGTCACTAAAATGACATGTCAAAACAACACTAAATTAAAGTGCACGTTTTGTATGGAACGGCACAACAATAATTGAAAACAAATAAAGTGCACTTTTGTGCATGATGTCACACAAGATATTTCAACAAGACGCACGGAGAATAATGTTATTCCCGCAATGTGTGTCGTTCTGCTTTTCCTCCCTACAGCAACACGGCGGTCGGCGGATTATAGCCGGGAAAGTACCGAAATAGAGAGTGCAAAAAAGTGACAGCTCCCGGAGTGTTATCCGGCGTCATATAGAAATATATGTAGTGTTCATGGTGTGAGGCAATGCAAATTAAACAATAAATAAAACTAATAACAGTTTGAATTGGTCCAGGTTATCGGGGACTGTTATTACTGACGAATAGGTGTTGTGGTGTGACTGCAGCCAGGCACGTAAGAAAACCGTGGTCTCCATGGCAACGTTTCTGTCGCTTTCACTCATTTGCCGCTTTTCCATTAACGCAGGGGTAGGCAACCCAGAACGTTGAAAGAGCCATTTTGGACTCAAATAACACAACGCTGTCAAGCGCCATTCATATAAAACTCGCGAGCCGCACTAAAATTAAACTTTCACATTAAGGTGAGACGCCTGCTTTACATCATGTCCGAAAAGGAGTAGGAAGAAGCAAAGCTCATTTAATCCTACCCCTTTCCCACTTCAGAGCGTTTACAAATATATACATTCATTTGCTGACCTTTTCATAGTAAAATGACATCCATGAATGAGTAATACAACAGTTTTGTAATATGTAATTAATTAATCAAGTCAGTCATTATTAACATACTGATATGAATATTTTCTAATTTTTAATAGGGTTGAAAGTATATTTCTCATAATTATTTTTCTCTGTACTTTGTAAGCACTATTAATTTGAACAACCTCTTAAACTGGATTATATCAGTACAATGTTTAACGTCTTTACTTAATCCATCCGTTTTCTACCGCTTATTCCCTTCAGGGTTGTGGGGGAGCCTATCTCAGCTACAATCGGGCGGAAGGCGGGGTATACCCTGGACAAGTCGCTACCTCATCGCAGTTCTTTACTTAATCCATTCCATAATTTAATTCCACATACTGATATCATAAAGGGCTTCACGGTGGCAGAGGGGTTAGTGCGTCTGCCTCACAATACGAAGTTCCTGCAGTCCTGGGTTCAAATCCAGGCTCGGGATCTTTCTGTGTGGAGTTTGCATGTTCTCCCCGTGAATGCGTGGGCTTCCTCCCATTTCCAAAGACATGCACCTGGGGATAGGTTGATTGGCAACACTAAATTGGCCCTAGTGTGTGAATGTGAGTGTGAATGTTGTCTGTCTATCTGTGTTGGCCCTGTGATGAGGTGGCGACTTGTCCAGGGTGTACCCTGCCTTCCGCCCGATTGTAGCTGAGATAGGCGCCAGCGCCCCCCGCGACCCCGAAAGGGAATAAGCGGTAGAAAATGGATGGATGGATGGATATCATAAAGGTTCTAAGTGTTGTACGTGCATACAAATGTTTTAAATTAGATTTTCCGCTGGGGTTATATTTCTCCTCTTTAGTTGAGAAGAATTGTACATTCTTTGGTAGCAGGTTGCAGTTTGCTTTGTGCATCAATTTAGCTGTTTGCAATTGTGATATTAATATTTTTGACTCAATAAATAAAGGGTTTGTATGTTCTCTACATCCAACATTATGTATCAGTCTAATTGATCTTTTTTTGCAACACGGTTAACGAATGTAGCGCACTTTTGTCGTTATTTCCCCATATTTCTGCACAATAACTCAGATATGATAACACTAGTGAGCAGTAGAGCTATAATAGCCTACTATCAAAATGACTGTGTCACAGGCTGAAGCAAATCTTCATTGACTGGAATAGAAAAGAGAGAATTCCCGGAAAATCCAAGATTTTCTTATTTTCAACTTGTTAAAATGGTTGATTTTATTGTCCAGGGTGAGCCTTGACTAAGTGTTCATGTCTCTTGTGGCCAGGCTCGGATGAGAGGCTGTCCATGATGCTGAGCTAAGGCCGTTGGCTGCACACCCGCGGGAAGAGACGTGGACGCTGCCACATCCACAGCCCACGCATGGCGGTTTTAGGGGTAAGAGCGACTACCACTACCACTACTACTACTACTACTACTACTACTAGAACACTGTACCAAGTATCTTCTTTTTAATTTAGTTGAACGCTTATTGCATGCAGACATATCTGCTGATGTATGTGCAATGAGGAAGGCCTAAAATCTATATTTCTATATATATTGCAGCCTTTTTCAACTAAGCTATGCATCACAATATATTGCATATACAGTGGTGGTCAAAAGTTGACATACACGTGTAAAGAACATAATGTCATGGCTGTCTTGAGTTTCCAATCATTTCTACAACTATTGTTTATTTGTTTATGATAGAGTGACTGGAGCACATATTTGTTGGTCACAAAAAACATTCCTGAAGTTTGCTTCTTTTTTGAATTTTTTTATGGGTCTACTGAAAATGTGAGCAAATCTACTGTGTCAAAAGTATTCATACAGCAATGTTAATATTTGGTTACAAGTTTCACTGCAATAAGGCACTTTGGTAGCCACCCGCAAGCTTCTGCTTGAATTTTTGACCACTCCTCTTGACAAAATTGGTGCAGTTCAGCTAAATCAATCAATCAATCAATGTTTACTTATATAGCCCTAAATCACTAGTGTCTCAAAGGGCTGCACAAACCACCACGACATCCTCGGTAGGCCCACATAAGGGCAAGGAAAACTCACACCCAGTGGGACGTCGGTGACAATAATGACTATGAGAACCTTGGAGAGGAGGAAAGCAATGGATGTCGAGCGGGTCTAACATGATACTGTGAAAGTTCAATCCATAATGGATCCAACACAGTCGCGAGAGTCCAGTCCAAAGCGGATCCAACACAGCAGCGAGAGTCCCGTTCACAGCGGAGCCAGCAGGAAACCATCCCAAGCGGAGGCGGATCAGCAGCGCAGAGATGTCCCCAGCCGATACACAGGCAAGCAGTACATGGCCACCGGATCGGACCGGACCCCCTCCGCAGGGGAGAGTGGGACATAGAAGAAAAAGAAAAGAAACAGCAGATCAACTGGTCTCAAAAGGGAGTCTATTTAAAGGCTAGAGTATACAAATGAGTTTTATGGTGAGACTTAAATGCTTCTACTGAGGTGGCATCTCGAACTGTTACCGGGAGGGCATTCCAGAGTACTGGAGCCCGAACGGAAAACGCTCTATAGCCCGCAGACTTTTTTTGGGCTTTGGGAATCACTAACAAGCCGGAGTCCTTTGAACGCAGATTTCTTGCCGGGACATATGGTACAATACAATCGGCAAGATAGGATGGAGCTAGTAAAACCTTAAAGTCACATCTTAAGTGCACAGGAAGCCAGTGCAGGTGAGCCAGTACAGGTGTAATGTGATCAAACTTTCTTGTTCTTGTCAAAAGTCTAGCAGCCGCATTTTGTACCAACTGTAATCTTTTAATGCTAGACATGGGGAGACCCGAAAATAATACGTTACAGTAATCGAGACGAGACGTAACAAACGCATGGATAATGATCTCAGCGTCTTTAGTGGACAGAATGGAGCGAATTTTAGCGATATTTTTTATCAGCTAGTAGGAATTAGGAATACAATTAATCTTGTGTTGGTTTTCTGACATGGACTTGTTTCTTCAGCACTGTCCACACGTTTAAGTCAAAACTTAGGCAAGGCTTGTCTAAAACATTCATTCAAGCCTGATTTAGCCATTCCTTTATCACTTTTGACGTGTGTTTGGGGTCATTGTCCAGTTGGAACACCCAACTGTGCCCAAAACCCAACCTTTGGGGTGATGAATTTAGGTAGTCCTGAATAATTTAGAGGTAATACTCTTTTTTTCATTGTCTCATTTACTCTCTGTAAAGCACCAGTTCCATTGGCAACAAAACACTACCACCACCGTGCTTGACGGTAGGCATTGTGTTCCTGGGATTAAAGACCTCACATTTTCTCCTCCAGAAATATTGCTGGGTATTGTGGCTCAACTGTTGTTTTATCTGACATCACATGGCCAAAGATAAGAGCTTCTGGAGGAAAGTTCTGTGGTCATATAAAACAAAAATTGAGCTGTAGATTTGGTCACATTTTCAGTAGACCCAGAATAAATTCATAAATGAAGCAAACTTCATGAATGTTTTTTGTGACCAACAAGTATGTGCTCCAATCACTCTATCACAAAAAAAATAAGAGTTGTAGAAATTATTGGAAACTCAAGACATCCATGACGTTATGTCAACTTTTGACCATGACTGTAAAAGATAATAGCACTATTTCAAAACGAGTTGCAAAGGTTTTTATTCCAGTCATTTTGTTTTCTCAAAACTATTATTATTACTGGTTCTTACGAATACACTGTTTGTATCTGGTTACTTGGCATGTTTCTACCTACATTTTTGTTCAAATGTAATAAGCACTTACCCCATTTTCCAGACTATAGACAATATAAGCCACACCCACTATATATTAGCCACACAAAGGACTATAAGCCGCATATATATATATATATATATATATATATATATATATATATATATATATATGTATGTGTGTAGTGAAATTAGTTATTTACACAGTAATATTCTGTAAATGTTTATTTATATACCTTAATTGTTTCCAAACGGTGTCTGTAACAGGGCAGTAAAACGGCCGATCAAACAAAACAGAAGCCATCTTCATGGACCCACGAGCTGTTAGTAATAACTCCACGGTGACGTTTTGGTGAATTTACTGAGGAATTTGTGAAACAATACAAAAAGAATGCCATTGTAAGTTAATAACACTAACGCAGACACTTGTAAACATGTTAGCATACTAGCTAAGGATAACAACGCGAGATTCATGACAGTACGATAGCACGTACAAATATGCATGAAAACACTCCTGCAGACATCACTCAAGGGACGGTTTAGTAAATAAGAATAGTTTTAGTTATATTGTAATTCCTACAAACGTAGCTTGGAGTGATGTATGGAGAATCCATACGAGTAGGAACGCTATGGATGACTAGAAGACGGAACGGCATTTCCGGTTGAAAGGATTAAATGGAAGGACACTGTCACACCTGCAGTAAGCACATTTTTCCAAAAGATGGAGCCATAGCACGAACAATAAAACACCTTACCAGTGTTTTTTGCTAGGTTCTTTTTAAACTATTTGCATCATGGCTGGGCAGCACGGTGGACAAGGGGTTAGTGCATGTGCCTCTCAATACGAAGGTCCTGAGTAGTTGTGAGTTCAATCCTGGGCTCGGGATCTTTCTGTATGGAGTTTGCATGTTCTCACCGTGACTGCGTGGGTTCCCTCCGGGTACTCCGGCTTCCTCCCACTTCCAAAGACATGCACCTGGGGATAGGTTGATTGGCAACACTAAATTGGCCCTAGTGTGTGAATGCTGTCTGTCTATCTTTGTTGGCCCTGCAATGAGGTGGCGTCTTGTCCAGGGTGTACGCCGCCTTCCGCTCGAATGCAGCTGAGATAGGCTCCAGCAACCCCAAAAAGGGACAAGTGGTAGAAATGGATGGATGGATGGATGCATGCATCGTGGCTGTCAGCAAAGAAAAAGTTCTAAATTAGCCGCACTGTTTTATAAGCCGCAGGGTTCAAAACATAGGAAAAAGTTGCAGCTTCTGGAATTTAAGGTGTTCTTTTGTTTAAATACTTTACATTAGTTTTGGGCGATACTGCCAATTTGTGTACTGATCCGATACCAAGTATGTACAGGGGCCATATTGGCCATAGCAATACTTAATGTTAAAATGTTCAGGACCATTAAATGATTCATTTGTTCATTCATTGTTTTTTGTAAAAATATAATTTACAAAAAACACAGGATACCGGTGTAACGCTAGCAATTAATATTTTAATTATTTCTTTATTTCCTTTCCTTTTCTTTACAAACAACATAAAGTAAATAATGCAAAATAATAAATAAGCGCAAAAACTGCTAATGACTCTTCTTTCCCGACTTTGTAAACAATACAAATAATGACAAAAAACAAGTTTGTGATAATAGAAAAATATGGATGTAATCATTGTAATATCAACCCTACACTGATACTCTAGTTGGTATCGTTATTGTCCATATTTGTATCCATCCGCCCACCCATGTTTACATTCAAAAGCCCTAGCTTAGCGGTTAACTGCTAAGCTCGAGCTCTTGTATGTAAACACGGGTGGGTGGATCGATACAAGGACGGATAGTAGCGATACCAAGTACCTAGTATTAGTATATGTTCAAGCTATGTGACGTGAGAACATATTTCAACCTTTGGCTCTGCTCTTTGGTTTCCTCCGACATTGTGTAGTGTTGCATGTGTAGCTATTTTTGTCCTCCAATTCTCCAGTGATAATAATACTTGCTCCCATAGAGGCAAGGATGCACTGTGGAGGAACTTCAGCCACTGGCGAGTGCGTTACATTGTGTTGACGCCTTTCTCAGCATGTCGCCGTCAACATTGCTAATCAGCAAGATGAATTATCAATCGTATTTAAAGCTCTAAATTTCCATATTTTATATTGCAGATCGTGAATATTGCGCAACTCCACAATGACCGATTAATCAAGCTGTCATTTTTTTTTGATTACTTCACAGTGCACGCTTGACACGGTGTTTTTGCGCCATAAAATTTGAGCACCACGAGAGTAGTGTGCGTATTGTCAACTTTCTCCTTATCGCTAAGCCACCTCACAAGTACGCACACCGTGGCTTCCTGTTCGGTGCAAAATAAGTTTAAAGAGTAGCAACGCAAGATTAAGTTGTTTTTTTCAGCAAATGTGGGCGGAAGGACAGCAGGATGACCTTCTTAATTTACCGGCGTCTATAAAACAGCACTGTATGTTATGGCTGCCTCGATTAATTCAATTAGAAAAAGGGTTTGAATTATACTCTCTTGCCTCAATTGAATCGTTTAATGAGTGTAACTAATAACAATTTATAGCATTTGGACGGCAGGGAGTGCCTGCCACTGCAATAGAGCAAACATGAGAGCGGTGGCGCGTGGATGCTGTGATCTGTGTGATGACGAGCATCAAATAGGTTTTTACGGAGCCCCTAAAGCAGGGGTCTCAAACTCAATTTACCTGGGGGCCACTGGACGCAGAGTCTGGGTGAGGCTGGGCCGCAAGGAAAGATTTCTTAAAAAAAATGTTGTGTACTTCTCAGCATGTCTGGTTGTGTAATGATGTTTCAAATTGTATCCCTTGTGCACCGCAATTTTCTCTGTGCAAATAAGACGCGTCGGGCTGCCGCTGTGCTCAACAAAGAAATATTGCATATGGCGAGCGTAAAAAAGTAACGGCTTTTTATCTTGCGTCATATAGAAATATATGTAGTGTTCATCGTGTGAGGCAATGCAAATTAAACAATAAAAAAAACTAATAACAGTTTGAATTGGTCCAGGTTATCGGGGACTGTTATTACTGACGGACAGGTGTCAGGGTGTGACTGCAGCCAGGCACGTAAGAAAACCCTTGTCTCCATGGCAACGTCTCTGTCGCTTTCACTCATTTGCCGCTTTTCCACTAACGCAGGGGTAGGCAACCCAGAACGTTGAAAGAGCCATTTTGGACCCAAATAACACAACGCTGACAAGCGCCGTTCATATAAAACTTGCGGGCCGCACTAACATTAAACTTTCATACAATGGTGGGGGCCGCAAAATAACGTCTCGCTGGCCGCAATTGGCCCACTGGGCGCATGTCTGAGACCCCTGATATCAAACTTGCGGGGCCGCACTAACATTAAACTGTCATATGAAGGTGGGGGCCTCAAAATAACATCTCGCAAGCTGCAATTTGCCCAAGGGCCGCGTGTCTGAGACCCCTGATATCAAACTTGCGGGCCGCACTAACATTAAACTTTCATATGAAGGTGGGGGGCCTCAAAATAACGTCTCGAGGGCTGCAATTGGCCCGTGGGCCGCGTGTCTGAGGCCCCTGATATCAAACTTGTGGGCCGCACTAACATTAAACTTTCATATTATGGTGGGGACGCAATTGGCCCGCAGGCCGCGTGTCTGAGACCCCTGATATCAAACTTGTGGGCCGCACTAACATTAAACTTTCATATTATGGTGGGGACGCAATTGGCCCGCAGGCCGCGTGTCTGGGGCCCCTGATATCAAACTTGTGGGCCGCACTAACATTAAACTTTCATATTATGGTGGGGACGCAATTGGCCCGCAGGCCGCGTGTCTGGGGCCCCTGATATCAAACTTGTGGGCCGCACTAACATTAAACTTTCATATTATGGTGGGGACGCAATTGGCCCGCAGGCCGCGTGTCTGAGACCCCTGATATCAAACTTGTGGGCCGCACTAACATTAAACTGTCATATGAAGGTGGGGGGCCTCAAAATAACGTCTCGAGGGCCGCAATTGGCCCGCAGGCCGCGTGTCTGAGATCCCTGATATCAAACTTGTGGGCCGCACTAACATTAAACTTTCATATTATGGTGGGGGGCCTCAAAATAACGTCTCGAGGGCCGCAATTGGCCCCCAGGCCGCGTGTCTGAGACCCCTGATATCAAACTTGCGGGCCCCACTAACATTAAACTTTCATATTATGGTGGGGACGCAATTGGCCCGCAGGCCGCGTGTCTGAGATCCCTGATATCAAACTTGTGGGCCCCACTAACATTAAACTTTCATAGTATGGTGGGGACGCAATTGGCCCGCAGGCCGCGTGTCTGAGACCCCTGATATCAAACTTGCGGGCCACACTAACATTAAACTTTCATATTATGGTGGGGACACAATTGGCCCGCAGGCCGCGTGTCTGAGACCCCTGATATCAAACTTGCGGGCCCCACTAACATTAAACTTTCATATTATGGTGGGGACGCAATTGGCCCGCAGGCCGCGTGTCTGAGATCCCTGATATCAAACTTGTGGGCCGCACTAACATTAAACTTTCATATTATGGTGGGGGGCCTCAAAATAACGTCTCGAGGGCCGCAATTGGCCCCCAGGCCGCGTGTCTGAGACCCCTGATATCAAACTTGCGGGCCCCACTAACATTAAACTTTCATATTATGGTGGGGACGCAATTGGCCCGCAGGCCGCGTGTCTGAGACCCCTGATATCAAACTTGCGGGCCACACTAACATTAAACTTTCATATTATGGTGGGGACACAATTGGCCCGCAGGCCGCATGTCTGAGACCCCTGATATCAAACTTGCGGGCCCCACTAACATTAAACTTTCATATTATGGTGGGGACGCAATTGGCCCGCAGGCCGCGTGTCTGAGACCCCTGATATCAAACTTGCGGGCCCCACTAACATTAAACTGTCATATGAAGGTGGGGGGCTCAAAATAACGTCTCGCAAGCTGCAATTTGCCCAAGGGCCGCATGTCTGAGACCCCCTGATATCAAACTTGCGGGGCCGCACTAACATTAAACTGTCATATGAAGGTGGGGGCCTCAAAATAACATCTCGAGGGCTGAAATTGGCCCGCGGGCCCCGTGTCTGAGACCCCTGATATCAAACTTGCGGGCCCCACTAACATTAAACTGTCATATGAAGGTGGGGGCCTCAAAATAACATCTCGCAAGCTGCAATTTGCCCAAGGGCCGCGTGTCTGAGACCCCTGATATCAAACTTGCGGGCCGCACTAAAATTAAACTTTCATATGAAGGTGGGGGGCCTCAAAATAACGTCTCGAGGGCTGCAATTGGCCCGCGGGCCGCGTGTCTGAGACCCCTGATATCAAACTTGCGGGCCACACTAACATTAAACTTTCATATTATGGTGGGGGGCCTCAAAATAACGTCTCGAGGGCTGCAATTGGCCCGCAGGCCGCGTGTCTGAGACCCCTGATATCAAACTTGCGGGCCGCACTAAAATTAAACTTTCATATGAAGGTGGGGG
Organism: Nerophis ophidion; assembly: GCF_033978795.1. Lineage (NCBI taxonomy): Eukaryota > Metazoa > Chordata > Actinopteri > Syngnathiformes > Syngnathidae > Nerophis > Nerophis ophidion. The sequence goes on along the minus strand of NC_084639.1, from coordinate 4,216,845 downwards.
GCCTCAAAATAACGTCTCGAGGGCTGCAATTGGCCCGCAGGCCGCGTGTCTGAGACCCCTGATATCAAACTTGCGGGCCGCACTAACATTAAACTTTCATAGTATGGTGGGGACGCAATTGGCCCGCAGGCCGCGTGTCTGAGACCCCTGATATCAAACTTGCGGGCCACACTAACATTAAACTTTCATATTATTGTGGGGACACAATTGGCCCGCAGGCCGCGTGTCTGAGACCCCTGATATCAAACTTGTGGGCCGCACTAACATTAAACTTTCATTTTATGGTGGGGACGCAATTGGCCCGCAGGCCGCGTGTCTGAGACCCCTGATATCAAACTTGCGGGCCCCACTAACATTAAACTTTCATTTTATGGTGGGGACGCAATTGGCCCGCAGGCCGCGTGTCTGAGACCCCTGATATCAAACTTGTGGGCCGCACTAACATTAAACTTTCATAGTATGGTGGGGACACAATTGGCCCGCAGGCCGCGTGTCTGAGACCCCTGATATCAAACTTGTGGGCCGCACTAACATTAAACTTTCATAGTATGGTGGGGACACAATTGGCCCGCAGGCCGCGTGTCTGAGACCCCTGATATCAAACTTGCGGGCCACACTAACATTAAACTTTCATAGTATGGTGGGGACACAATTGGCCCGCAGGCCGCGTGTCTGAGACCCCTGATATCAAACTTGCGGGCCACACTAACATTAAACTTTCATAGTATGGTGGGGACACAATTGGCCCGCAGGCCGCGTGTCTGAGACCCCTGATATCAAACTTGCGGGCCGCACTAACATTAAACTTTCATAGTATGGTGGGGACACAATTGGCCCGCAGGCCGCGTGTCTGAGACCCCTGATATCAAACTTGCGGGCCACACTAACATTAAACTTTCATATTATGGTGGGGGCGCAATTGGCCCGCAGGCCGCGTGTCTGAGACCCCTGATATCAAACTCGCGGGCCACACTAACATTAAACTTTCATTGTATGGTGGGGGCCGCAATTGGCCCGCAGGCCGCGTGTCTGAGACCCCTGATATCAAACTTGTGGGCCACACTAACATTAAACTTTCATTGTATGGTGGGGGCCGCAATTGGCCCGCAGGCCGCGTGTCTGAGACCCCTGATATCAAACTTGCGGGCCACACTAACATTAAACTTTCATATTATGGTGGGGACACAATTGGCCCGCAGGCCGCGTGTCTGAGATCCCTGATATCAAACTTGCGGGCCCCACTAACATTAAACTTTCATATTATGGTGGGGACACAATTGGCCCGCAGGCCGCGTGTCTGAGACCCCTGATATCAAACTTGTGGGCCACACTAACATTAAACTTTCATTGTATGGTGGGGGCCGCAATTGGCCCGCAGGCCGCGTGTCTGAGACCCCTGATATCAAACTTGTGGGCCACACTAACATTAAACTTTCATTGTATGGTGGGGGCCGCAATTGGCCCGCAGGCCGCGTGTCTGAGACCCCTGATATCAAACTTGCGGGCCCCACTAACATTAAACTTTCATATTATGGTGGGGACACAATTGGCCCGCAGGCCGCGTGTCTGAGACCCCTGATATCAAACTTGTGGGCCGCACTAACATTAAACTTTCATTGTATGGTGGGGGCCGCAATTGGCCCGCAGGCCGCGTGTCGGAGACCCCTGATATCAAACTCGCGGGCCACACTAACATTAAACTTTCATTGTATGGTGGGGGCCGCAATTGGCCCGCAGGCCGCGTGTCTGAGACCCCTGATATCAAACTTGCGGGCCGCACTAACATTAAACTTTCATATGAAGGTGGGGGGCCTCAAAATAACGTCTCGAGGGCTGCAATTGGCCCGCGGGCCGCGTGTCTGAGACCCCTGATATCAAACTTGTGGGCCGCACTAACATTAAACTTTCATAGTATGGTGGGGACGCAATTGGCCCGCAGGCCGCGTGTCTGAGACCCCTGATATCAAACTTGCGGGCCACACTAACATTAAACTTTCATATTATTGTGGGGACACAATTGGCCCGCAGGCCGCGTGTCTGAGACCCCTGATATCAAACTTGTGGGCCGCACTAACATTAAACTTTCATTTTATGGTGGGGACGCAATTGGCCCGCAGGCCGCGTGTCTGAGACCCCTGATATCAAACTTGCGGGCCCCACTAACATTAAACTTTCATATTATTGTGGGGACACAATTGGCCCGCAGGCCGCGTGTCTGAGACCCCTGATATCAAACTTGTGGGCCGCACTAACATTAAACTTTCATTTTATGGTGGGGACGCAATTGGCCCGCAGGCCGCGTGTCTGAGACCCCTGATATCAAACTTGTGGGCCGCACTAACATTAAACTTTCATAGTATGGTGGGGACACAATTGGCCCGCAGGCCGCGTGTCTGAGACCCCTGATATCAAACTTGTGGGCCGCACTAACATTAAACTTTCATAGTATGGTGGGGACACAATTGGCCCGCAGGTCGCGTGTCTGAGACCCCTGATATCAAACTTGCGGGCCGCACTAACATTAAACTTTCATAGTATGGTGGGGACACAATTGGCCCGCAGGCCGCGTGTCTGAGACCCCTGATATCAAACTTGCGGGCCCCACTAACATTAAACTTTCATATTATGGTGGGGACGCAATTGGCCCGCAGGCCGCGTGTCTGAGACCCCTGATATCAAACTTGTGGGCCGCACTAACATTAAACTTTCATATTATGGTGGGGACACAATTGGCCCGCAGGCCGCGTGTCTGAGACCCCTGATATCAAACTTGCGGGCCCCACTAACATTAAACTTTCATATTATGGTGGGGACGCAATTGGCCCGCAGGCCGCGTGTCTGAGACCCCTGATATCAAACTTGTGGGCCGCACTAACATTAAACTTTCATATTATGGTGGGGACGCAATTGGCCCGCAGGCCGCGTGTCTGAGACCCCTGATATCAAACTTGCGGGCCACACTAACATTAAACTTTCATATTATGGTGGGGGCGCAATTGGCCCGCAGGCCGCGTGTCTGAGACCCCTGATATCAAACTTGCGGGCCCCACTAACATTAAACTTTCATATTATGGTGGGGACGCAATTGGCCCGCAGGCCGCGTGTCTGAGACCCCTGATATCAAACTTGTGGGCCGCACTAACATTAAACTTTCATTTTATGGTGGGGACGCAATTGGCCCGCAGGCCGCGTGTCTGAGACCCCTGATATCAAACTTGTGGGCCGCACTAACATTAAACTTTCATATTATGGTGGGGACGCAATTGGCCCGCAGGCCGCGTGTCTGAGACCCCTGATATCAAACTTGTGGGCCGCACTAACATTAAACTTTCATAGTATGGTGGGGACGCAATTGGCCCGCAGGCCGCGTGTCTGAGACCCCTGATATCAAACTTGTGGGCCGCACTAACATTAAACTTTCATATTATGGTGGGGACGCAATTGGCCCGCAGGCCGCGTGTCTGAGATCCCTGATATCAAACTTGTGGGCCGCACTAACATTAAACTTTCATATTATGGTGGGGACGCAATTGGCCCGCAGGCCGCGTGTCTGAGACCCCTGATATCAAACTTGTGGGCCGCACTAACATTAAACTTTCATAGTATGGTGGGGACGCAATTGGCCCGCAGGCCGCGTGTCTGAGATCCCTGATATCAAACTTGCGGGCCCCACTAACATTAAACTTTCATAGTATGGTGGGGACGCAATTGGCCCGCAGGCCGCGTGTCTGAGACCCCTGATATCAAACTTGTGGGCCACACTAATATTAAACTTTCATATTATGGTGGGGACACAATTGGCCCGCAGGCCGCGTGTCTGAGACCCCTGATATCAAACTTGTGGGCCACACTAATATTAAACTTTCATATTATGGTGGGGACACAATTGGCCCGCAGGCCGCGTGTCTGAGACCCCTGATATCAAACTTGCGGGCCACACTAACATTAAACTGTCACATGAAGGTGGGGGGCCTCAAAATAACGTCTCGAGGGCCGCAATTGGCCCGCAGGCCGCCTGTCTGAGATCCCTGATATCAAACTTGCGGGCCCCACTAACATTAAACTTTCATAGTATGGTGGGGACACAATTGGCCCGCAGGCCGCGTGTCTGAGACCCCTGATATCAAACTTGTGGGCCGCACTAACATTAAACTGTCATATGAAGGTGGGGGGCCTCAAAATAACGTCTCGAGGGCCGCAATTGGCCCGCAGGCCGCCTGTCTGAGACCCCTGATATCAAACATGTGGGCCGCACTAACATTAAACTGTCATATGAAGGTGGGGGGCCTCAAAATAACGTCTCGAGGGCTGCAATTGGCCCGTGGGCCGCGTGTCTGAGGCCCCTGATATCAAACTTGTGGGCCGCACTAACATTAAACTTTCATATTATGGTGGGGACGCAATTGGCCCGCAGGCCGCGTGTCTGAGACCCCTGATATCAAACTTGTGGGCCGCACTAACATTAAACTTTCATATTATGGTGGGGACGCAATTGGCCCGCAGGCCGCGTGTCTGGGGCCCCTGATATCAAACTTGTGGGCCGCACTAACATTAAACTTTCATATTATGGTGGGGACGCAATTGGCCCGCAGGCCGCGTGTCTGGGGCCCCTGATATCAAACTTGTGGGCCGCACTAACATTAAACTTTCATATTATGGTGGGGACGCAATTGGCCCGCAGGCCGCGTGTCTGAGACCCCTGATATCAAACTTGTGGGCCGCACTAACATTAAACTGTCATATGAAGGTGGGGGGCCTCAAAATAACGTCTCGAGGGCCGCAATTGGCCCGCAGGCCGCGTGTCTGAGATCCCTGATATCAAACTTGTGGGCCGCACTAACATTAAACTTTCATATTATGGTGGGGGGCCTCAAAATAACGTCTCGAGGGCCGCAATTGGCCCCCAGGCCGCGTGTCTGAGACCCCTGATATCAAACTTGCGGGCCCCACTAACATTAAACTTTCATATTATGGTGGGGACGCAATTGGCCCGCAGGCCGCGTGTCTGAGATCCCTGATATCAAACTTGTGGGCCCCACTAACATTAAACTTTCATAGTATGGTGGGGACGCAATTGGCCCGCAGGCCGCGTGTCTGAGACCCCTGATATCAAACTTGCGGGCCACACTAACATTAAACTTTCATATTATGGTGGGGACACAATTGGCCCGCAGGCCGCGTGTCTGAGACCCCTGATATCAAACTTGCGGGCCCCACTAACATTAAACTTTCATATTATGGTGGGGACGCAATTGGCCCGCAGGCCGCGTGTCTGAGACCCCTGATATCAAACTTGCGGGCCACACTAACATTAAACTTTCATATTATGGTGGGGACACAATTGGCCCGCAGGCCGCATGTCTGAGACCCCTGATATCAAACTTGCGGGCCCCACTAACATTAAACTTTCATATTATGGTGGGGACGCAATTGGCCCGCAGGCCGCGTGTCTGAGACCCCTGATATCAAACTTGCGGGCCCCACTAACATTAAACTGTCATATGAAGGTGGGGGGCTCAAAATAACGTCTCGCAAGCTGCAATTTGCCCAAGGGCCGCATGTCTGAGACCCCCTGATATCAAACTTGCGGGGCCGCACTAACATTAAACTGTCATATGAAGGTGGGGGCCTCAAAATAACATCTCGAGGGCTGAAATTGGCCCGCGGGCCCCGTGTCTGAGACCCCTGATATCAAACTTGCGGGCCCCACTAACATTAAACTGTCATATGAAGGTGGGGGCCTCAAAATAACATCTCGCAAGCTGCAATTTGCCCAAGGGCCGCGTGTCTGAGACCCCTGATATCAAACTTGCGGGCCGCACTAAAATTAAACTTTCATATGAAGGTGGGGGGCCTCAAAATAACGTCTCGAGGGCTGCAATTGGCCCGCGGGCCGCGTGTCTGAGACCCCTGATATCAAACTTGCGGGCCACACTAACATTAAACTTTCATATTATGGTGGGGGGCCTCAAAATAACGTCTCGAGGGCTGCAATTGGCCCGCAGGCCGCGTGTCTGAGACCCCTGATATCAAACTTGCGGGCCGCACTAAAATTAAACTTTCATATGAAGGTGGGGGGCCTCAAAATAACGTCTCGAGGGCTGCAATTGGCCCGCAGGCCGCGTGTCTGAGACCCCTGATATCAAACTTGCGGGCCGCACTAACATTAAACTTTCATAGTATGGTGGGGACGCAATTGGCCCGCAGGCCGCGTGTCTGAGACCCCTGATATCAAACTTGCGGGCCACACTAACATTAAACTTTCATATTATTGTGGGGACACAATTGGCCCGCAGGCCGCGTGTCTGAGACCCCTGATATCAAACTTGTGGGCCGCACTAACATTAAACTTTCATTTTATGGTGGGGACGCAATTGGCCCGCAGGCCGCGTGTCTGAGACCCCTGATATCAAACTTGCGGGCCCCACTAACATTAAACTTTCATTTTATGGTGGGGACGCAATTGGCCCGCAGGCCGCGTGTCTGAGACCCCTGATATCAAACTTGTGGGCCGCACTAACATTAAACTTTCATAGTATGGTGGGGACACAATTGGCCCGCAGGCCGCGTGTCTGAGACCCCTGATATCAAACTTGTGGGCCGCACTAACATTAAACTTTCATAGTATGGTGGGGACACAATTGGCCCGCAGGCCGCGTGTCTGAGACCCCTGATATCAAACTTGCGGGCCACACTAACATTAAACTTTCATAGTATGGTGGGGACACAATTGGCCCGCAGGCCGCGTGTCTGAGACCCCTGATATCAAACTTGCGGGCCACACTAACATTAAACTTTCATAGTATGGTGGGGACACAATTGGCCCGCAGGCCGCGTGTCTGAGACCCCTGATATCAAACTTGCGGGCCGCACTAACATTAAACTTTCATAGTATGGTGGGGACACAATTGGCCCGCAGGCCGCGTGTCTGAGACCCCTGATATCAAACTTGCGGGCCACACTAACATTAAACTTTCATATTATGGTGGGGGCGCAATTGGCCCGCAGGCCGCGTGTCTGAGACCCCTGATATCAAACTCGCGGGCCACACTAACATTAAACTTTCATTGTATGGTGGGGGCCGCAATTGGCCCGCAGGCCGCGTGTCTGAGACCCCTGATATCAAACTTGTGGGCCACACTAACATTAAACTTTCATTGTATGGTGGGGGCCGCAATTGGCCCGCAGGCCGCGTGTCTGAGACCCCTGATATCAAACTTGCGGGCCACACTAACATTAAACTTTCATATTATGGTGGGGACACAATTGGCCCGCAGGCCGCGTGTCTGAGATCCCTGATATCAAACTTGCGGGCCCCACTAACATTAAACTTTCATATTATGGTGGGGACACAATTGGCCCGCAGGCCGCGTGTCTGAGACCCCTGATATCAAACTTGTGGGCCACACTAACATTAAACTTTCATTGTATGGTGGGGGCCGCAATTGGCCCGCAGGCCGCGTGTCTGAGACCCCTGATATCAAACTTGTGGGCCACACTAACATTAAACTTTCATTGTATGGTGGGGGCCGCAATTGGCCCGCAGGCCGCGTGTCTGAGACCCCTGATATCAAACTTGCGGGCCCCACTAACATTAAACTTTCATATTATGGTGGGGACACAATTGGCCCGCAGGCCGCGTGTCTGAGACCCCTGATATCAAACTTGTGGGCCGCACTAACATTAAACTTTCATTGTATGGTGGGGGCCGCAATTGGCCCGCAGGCCGCGTGTCGGAGACCCCTGATATCAAACTCGCGGGCCACACTAACATTAAACTTTCATTGTATGGTGGGGGCCGCAATTGGCCCGCAGGCCGCGTGTCTGAGACCCCTGATATCAAACTTGCGGGCCGCACTAACATTAAACTTTCATATGAAGGTGGGGGGCCTCAAAATAACGTCTCGAGGGCTGCAATTGGCCCGCGGGCCGCGTGTCTGAGACCCCTGATATCAAACTTGTGGGCCGCACTAACATTAAACTTTCATAGTATGGTGGGGACGCAATTGGCCCGCAGGCCGCGTGTCTGAGACCCCTGATATCAAACTTGCGGGCCACACTAACATTAAACTTTCATATTATTGTGGGGACACAATTGGCCCGCAGGCCGCGTGTCTGAGACCCCTGATATCAAACTTGTGGGCCGCACTAACATTAAACTTTCATTTTATGGTGGGGACGCAATTGGCCCGCAGGCCGCGTGTCTGAGACCCCTGATATCAAACTTGCGGGCCCCACTAACATTAAACTTTCATATTATTGTGGGGACACAATTGGCCCGCAGGCCGCGTGTCTGAGACCCCTGATATCAAACTTGTGGGCCGCACTAACATTAAACTTTCATTTTATGGTGGGGACGCAATTGGCCCGCAGGCCGCGTGTCTGAGACCCCTGATATCAAACTTGTGGGCCGCACTAACATTAAACTTTCATAGTATGGTGGGGACACAATTGGCCCGCAGGCCGCGTGTCTGAGACCCCTGATATCAAACTTGTGGGCCGCACTAACATTAAACTTTCATAGTATGGTGGGGACACAATTGGCCCGCAGGTCGCGTGTCTGAGACCCCTGATATCAAACTTGCGGGCCGCACTAACATTAAACTTTCATAGTATGGTGGGGACACAATTGGCCCGCAGGCCGCGTGTCTGAGACCCCTGATATCAAACTTGCGGGCCCCACTAACATTAAACTTTCATATTATGGTGGGGACGCAATTGGCCCGCAGGCCGCGTGTCTGAGACCCCTGATATCAAACTTGTGGGCCGCACTAACATTAAACTTTCATATTATGGTGGGGACACAATTGGCCCGCAGGCCGCGTGTCTGAGACCCCTGATATCAAACTTGCGGGCCCCACTAACATTAAACTTTCATATTATGGTGGGGACGCAATTGGCCCGCAGGCCGCGTGTCTGAGACCCCTGATATCAAACTTGTGGGCCGCACTAACATTAAACTTTCATATTATGGTGGGGACGCAATTGGCCCGCAGGCCGCGTGTCTGAGACCCCTGATATCAAACTTGCGGGCCACACTAACATTAAACTTTCATATTATGGTGGGGGCGCAATTGGCCCGCAGGCCGCGTGTCTGAGACCCCTGATATCAAACTTGCGGGCCCCACTAACATTAAACTTTCATATTATGGTGGGGACGCAATTGGCCCGCAGGCCGCGTGTCTGAGACCCCTGATATCAAACTTGTGGGCCGCACTAACATTAAACTTTCATTTTATGGTGGGGACGCAATTGGCCCGCAGGCCGCGTGTCTGAGACCCCTGATATCAAACTTGTGGGCCGCACTAACATTAAACTTTCATATTATGGTGGGGACGCAATTGGCCCGCAGGCCGCGTGTCTGAGACCCCTGATATCAAACTTGTGGGCCGCACTAACATTAAACTTTCATAGTATGGTGGGGACGCAATTGGCCCGCAGGCCGCGTGTCTGAGACCCCTGATATCAAACTTGTGGGCCGCACTAACATTAAACTTTCATATTATGGTGGGGACGCAATTGGCCCGCAGGCCGCGTGTCTGAGATCCCTGATATCAAACTTGTGGGCCGCACTAACATTAAACTTTCATATTATGGTGGGGACGCAATTGGCCCGCAGGCCGCGTGTCTGAGACCCCTGATATCAAACTTGTGGGCCGCACTAACATTAAACTTTCATAGTATGGTGGGGACGCAATTGGCCCGCAGGCCGCGTGTCTGAGATCCCTGATATCAAACTTGCGGGCCCCACTAACATTAAACTTTCATAGTATGGTGGGGACGCAATTGGCCCGCAGGCCGCGTGTCTGAGACCCCTGATATCAAACTTGTGGGCCACACTAATATTAAACTTTCATATTATGGTGGGGACACAATTGGCCCGCAGGCCGCGTGTCTGAGACCCCTGATATCAAACTTGTGGGCCACACTAATATTAAACTTTCATATTATGGTGGGGACACAATTGGCCCGCAGGCCGCGTGTCTGAGACCCCTGATATCAAACTTGCGGGCCACACTAACATTAAACTGTCACATGAAGGTGGGGGGCCTCAAAATAACGTCTCGAGGGCCGCAATTGGCCCGCAGGCCGCCTGTCTGAGATCCCTGATATCAAACTTGCGGGCCCCACTAACATTAAACTTTCATAGTATGGTGGGGACACAATTGGCCCGCAGGCCGCGTGTCTGAGACCCCTGATATCAAACTTGTGGGCCGCACTAACATTAAACTGTCATATGAAGGTGGGGGGCCTCAAAATAACGTCTCGAGGGCCGCAATTGGCCCGCAGGCCGCCTGTCTGAGACCCCTGATATCAAACATGTGGGCCGCACTAACATTAAACTGTCATATGAAGGTGGGGGGCCTCAAAATAACGTCTCGAGGGCTGCAATTGGCCCGTGGGCCGCGTGTCTGAGGCCCCTGATATCAAACTTGTGGGCCGCACTAACATTAAACTTTCATATTATGGTGGGGACGCAATTGGCCCGCAGGCCGCGTGTCTGAGACCCCTGATATCAAACTTGTGGGCCGCACTAACATTAAACTTTCATATTATGGTGGGGACGCAATTGGCCCGCAGGCCGCGTGTCTGGGGCCCCTGATATCAAACTTGTGGGCCGCACTAACATTAAACTTTCATATTATGGTGGGGACGCAATTGGCCCGCAGGCCGCGTGTCTGGGGCCCCTGATATCAAACTTGTGGGCCGCACTAACATTAAACTTTCATATTATGGTGGGGACGCAATTGGCCCGCAGGCCGCGTGTCTGAGACCCCTGATATCAAACTTGTGGGCCGCACTAACATTAAACTGTCATATGAAGGTGGGGGGCCTCAAAATAACGTCTCGAGGGCCGCAATTGGCCCGCAGGCCGCGTGTCTGAGATCCCTGATATCAAACTTGTGGGCCGCACTAACATTAAACTTTCATATTATGGTGGGGGGCCTCAAAATAACGTCTCGAGGGCCGCAATTGGCCCCCAGGCCGCGTGTCTGAGACCCCTGATATCAAACTTGCGGGCCCCACTAACATTAAACTTTCATATTATGGTGGGGACGCAATTGGCCCGCAGGCCGCGTGTCTGAGATCCCTGATATCAAACTTGTGGGCCCCACTAACATTAAACTTTCATAGTATGGTGGGGACGCAATTGGCCCGCAGGCCGCGTGTCTGAGACCCCTGATATCAAACTTGCGGGCCACACTAACATTAAACTTTCATATTATGGTGGGGACACAATTGGCCCGCAGGCCGCGTGTCTGAGACCCCTGATATCAAACTTGCGGGCCCCACTAACATTAAACTTTCATATTATGGTGGGGACGCAATTGGCCCGCAGGCCGCGTGTCTGAGATCCCTGATATCAAACTTGTGGGCCGCACTAACATTAAACTTTCATATTATGGTGGGGGGCCTCAAAATAACGTCTCGAGGGCCGCAATTGGCCCCCAGGCCGCGTGTCTGAGACCCCTGATATCAAACTTGCGGGCCCCACTAACATTAAACTTTCATATTATGGTGGGGACGCAATTGGCCCGCAGGCCGCGTGTCTGAGACCCCTGATATCAAACTTGCGGGCCACACTAACATTAAACTTTCATATTATGGTGGGGACACAATTGGCCCGCAGGCCGCATGTCTGAGACCCCTGATATCAAACTTGCGGGCCCCACTAACATTAAACTTTCATATTATGGTGGGGACGCAATTGGCCCGCAGGCCGCGTGTCTGAGACCCCTGATATCAAACTTGCGGGCCCCACTAACATTAAACTGTCATATGAAGGTGGGGGGCTCAAAATAACGTCTCGCAAGCTGCAATTTGCCCAAGGGCCGCATGTCTGAGACCCCCTGATATCAAACTTGCGGGGCCGCACTAACATTAAACTGTCATATGAAGGTGGGGGCCTCAAAATAACATCTCGAGGGCTGAAATTGGCCCGCGGGCCCCGTGTCTGAGACCCCTGATATCAAACTTGCGGGCCCCACTAACATTAAACTGTCATATGAAGGTGGGGGCCTCAAAATAACATCTCGCAAGCTGCAATTTGCCCAAGGGCCGCGTGTCTGAGACCCCTGATATCAAACTTGCGGGCCGCACTAAAATTAAACTTTCATATGAAGGTGGGGGGCCTCAAAATAACGTCTCGAGGGCTGCAATTGGCCCGCGGGCCGCGTGTCTGAGACCCCTGATATCAAACTTGCGGGCCACACTAACATTAAACTTTCATATTATGGTGGGGGGCCTCAAAATAACGTCTCGAGGGCTGCAATTGGCCCGCAGGCCGCGTGTCTGAGACCCCTGATATCAAACTTGCGGGCCGCACTAAAATTAAACTTTCATATGAAGGTGGGGGGCCTCAAAATAACGTCTCGAGGGCTGCAATTGGCCCGCAGGCCGCGTGTCTGAGACCCCTGATATCAAACTTGCGGGCCGCACTAACATTAAACTTTCATAGTATGGTGGGGACGCAATTGGCCCGCAGGCCGCGTGTCTGAGACCCCTGATATCAAACTTGCGGGCCACACTAACATTAAACTTTCATATTATTGTGGGGACACAATTGGCCCGCAGGCCGCGTGTCTGAGACCCCTGATATCAAACTTGTGGGCCGCACTAACATTAAACTTTCATTTTATGGTGGGGACGCAATTGGCCCGCAGGCCGCGTGTCTGAGACCCCTGATATCAAACTTGCGGGCCCCACTAACATTAAACTTTCATTTTATGGTGGGGACGCAATTGGCCCGCAGGCCGCGTGTCTGAGACCCCTGATATCAAACTTGTGGGCCGCACTAACATTAAACTTTCATAGTATGGTGGGGACACAATTGGCCCGCAGGCCGCGTGTCTGAGACCCCTGATATCAAACTTGTGGGCCGCACTAACATTAAACTTTCATAGTATGGTGGGGACACAATTGGCCCGCAGGCCGCGTGTCTGAGACCCCTGATATCAAACTTGCGGGCCACACTAACATTAAACTTTCATAGTATGGTGGGGACACAATTGGCCCGCAGGCCGCGTGTCTGAGACCCCTGATATCAAACTTGCGGGCCACACTAACATTAAACTTTCATAGTATGGTGGGGACACAATTGGCCCGCAGGCCGCGTGTCTGAGACCCCTGATATCAAACTTGCGGGCCGCACTAACATTAAACTTTCATAGTATGGTGGGGACACAATTGGCCCGCAGGCCGCGTGTCTGAGACCCCTGATATCAAACTTGCGGGCCACACTAACATTAAACTTTCATATTATGGTGGGGGCGCAATTGGCCCGCAGGCCGCGTGTCTGAGACCCCTGATATCAAACTCGCGGGCCACACTAACATTAAACTTTCATTGTATGGTGGGGGCCGCAATTGGCCCGCAGGCCGCGTGTCTGAGACCCCTGATATCAAACTTGTGGGCCACACTAACATTAAACTTTCATTGTATGGTGGGGGCCGCAATTGGCCCGCAGGCCGCGTGTCTGAGACCCCTGATATCAAACTTGCGGGCCACACTAACATTAAACTTTCATATTATGGTGGGGACACAATTGGCCCGCAGGCCGCGTGTCTGAGATCCCTGATATCAAACTTGCGGGCCCCACTAACATTAAACTTTCATATTATGGTGGGGACACAATTGGCCCGCAGGCCGCGTGTCTGAGACCCCTGATATCAAACTTGTGGGCCACACTAACATTAAACTTTCATTGTATGGTGGGGGCCGCAATTGGCCCGCAGGCCGCGTGTCTGAGACCCCTGATATCAAACTTGTGGGCCACACTAACATTAAACTTTCATTGTATGGTGGGGGCCGCAATTGGCCCGCAGGCCGCGTGTCTGAGACCCCTGATATCAAACTTGCGGGCCCCACTAACATTAAACTTTCATATTATGGTGGGGACACAATTGGCCCGCAGGCCGCGTGTCTGAGACCCCTGATATCAAACTTGTGGGCCGCACTAACATTAAACTTTCATTGTATGGTGGGGGCCGCAATTGGCCCGCAGGCCGCGTGTCGGAGACCCCTGATATCAAACTCGCGGGCCACACTAACATTAAACTTTCATTGTATGGTGGGGGCCGCAATTGGCCCGCAGGCCGCGTGTCTGAGACCCCTGATATCAAACTTGCGGGCCGCACTAACATTAAACTTTCATATGAAGGTGGGGGGCCTCAAAATAACGTCTCGAGGGCTGCAATTGGCCCGCGGGCCGCGTGTCTGAGACCCCTGATATCAAACTTGTGGGCCGCACTAACATTAAACTTTCATAGTATGGTGGGGACGCAATTGGCCCGCAGGCCGCGTGTCTGAGACCCCTGATATCAAACTTGCGGGCCACACTAACATTAAACTTTCATATTATTGTGGGGACACAATTGGCCCGCAGGCCGCGTGTCTGAGACCCCTGATATCAAACTTGTGGGCCGCACTAACATTAAACTTTCATTTTATGGTGGGGACGCAATTGGCCCGCAGGCCGCGTGTCTGAGACCCCTGATATCAAACTTGCGGGCCCCACTAACATTAAACTTTCATATTATTGTGGGGACACAATTGGCCCGCAGGCCGCGTGTCTGAGACCCCTGATATCAAACTTGTGGGCCGCACTAACATTAAACTTTCATTTTATGGTGGGGACGCAATTGGCCCGCAGGCCGCGTGTCTGAGACCCCTGATATCAAACTTGTGGGCCGCACTAACATTAAACTTTCATAGTATGGTGGGGACACAATTGGCCCGCAGGCCGCGTGTCTGAGACCCCTGATATCAAACTTGTGGGCCGCACTAACATTAAACTTTCATAGTATGGTGGGGACACAATTGGCCCGCAGGCCGCGTGTCTGAGACCCCTGATATCAAACTTGCGGGCCACACTAACATTAAACTTTCATAGTATGGTGGGGACACAATTGGCCCGCAGGTCGCGTGTCTGAGACCCCTGATATCAAACTTGCGGGCCGCACTAACATTAAACTTTCATAGTATGGTGGGGACACAATTGGCCCGCAGGCCGCGTGTCTGAGACCCCTGATATCAAACTTGCGGGCCCCACTAACATTAAACTTTCATATTATGGTGGGGACGCAATTGGCCCGCAGGCCGCGTGTCTGAGACCCCTGATATCAAACTTGTGGGCCGCACTAACATTAAACTTTCATATTATGGTGGGGACACAATTGGCCCGCAGGCCGCGTGTCTGAGACCCCTGATATCAAACTTGCGGGCCCCACTAACATTAAACTTTCATATTATGGTGGGGACGCAATTGGCCCGCAGGCCGCGTGTCTGAGACCCCTGATATCAAACTTGTGGGCCGCACTAACATTAAACTTTCATATTATGGTGGGGACGCAATTGGCCCGCAGGCCGCGTGTCTGAGACCCCTGATATCAAACTTGCGGGCCACACTAACATTAAACTTTCATATTATGGTGGGGGCGCAATTGGCCCGCAGGCCGCGTGTCTGAGACCCCTGATATCAAACTTGCGGGCCCCACTAACATTAAACTTTCATATTATGGTGGGGACGCAATTGGCCCGCAGGCCGCGTGTCTGAGACCCCTGATATCAAACTTGCGGGCCCCACTAACATTAAACTTTCATAGTATGGTGGGGACGCAATTGGCCCGCAGGCCGCGTGTCTGAGACCCCTGATATCAAACTTGTGGGCCGCACTAACATTAAACTTTCATTTTATGGTGGGGACGCAATTGGCCCGCAGGCCGCGTGTCTGAGACCCCTGATATCAAACTTGCGGGCCCCACTAACATTAAACTTTCATATTATGGTGGGGACGCAATTGGCCCGCAGGCCGCGTGTCTGAGACCCCTGATATCAAACTTGTGGGCCGCACTAACATTAAACTTTCATATTATGGTGGGGACGCAATTGGCCCGCAGGCCGCGTGTCTGAGACCCCTGATATCAAACTTGCGGGCCACACTAACATTAAACTTTCATATTATGGTGGGGGCGCAATTGGCCCGCAGGCCGCGTGTCTGAGACCCCTGATATCAAACTTGCGGGCCCCACTAACATTAAACTTTCATATTATGGTGGGGACGCAATTGGCCCGCAGGCCGCGTGTCTGAGACCCCTGATATCAAACTTGCGGGCCCCACTAACATTAAACTTTCATAGTATGGTGGGGACGCAATTGGCCCGCAGGCCGCGTGTCTGAGACCCCTGATATCAAACTTGTGGGCCGCACTAACATTAAACTTTCATTTTATGGTGGGGACGCAATTGGCCCGCAGGCCGCGTGTCTGAGACCCCTGATATCAAACTTGTGGGCCGCACTAACATTAAACTTTCATATTATGGTGGGGACGCAATTGGCCCGCAGGCCGCGTGTCTGAGACCCCTGATATCAAACTTGTGGGCCGCACTAACATTAAACTTTCATAGTATGGTGGGGACGCAATTGGCCCGCAGGCCGCGTGTCTGAGACCCCTGATATCAAACTTGTGGGCCGCACTAACATTAAACTTTCATAGTATGGTGGGGACGCAATTGGCCCGCAGGCCGCGTGTCTGAGACCCCTGATATCAAACTTGTGGGCCGCACTAACATTAAACTTTCATATTATGGTGGGGACGCAATTGGCCCGCAGGCCGCGTGTCTGAGATCCCTGATATCAAACTTGTGGGCCGCACTAACATTAAACTTTCATATTATGGTGGGGACGCAATTGGCCCGCAGGCCGCGTGTCTGAGACCCCTGATATCAAACTTGTGGGCCGCACTAACATTAAACTTTCATAGTATGGTGGGGACGCAATTGGCCCGCAGGCCGCGTGTCTGAGATCCCTGATATCAAACTTGCGGGCCCCACTAACATTAAACTTTCATAGTATGGTGGGGACGCAATTGGCCCGCAGGCCGCGTGTCTGAGACCCCTGATATCAAACTTGTGGGCCGCACTAACATTAAACTTTCATATTATGGTGGGGACACAATTGGCCCGCAGGCCGCGTGTCTGAGACCCCTGATATCAAACTTGTGGGCCACACTAACATTAAACTTTCATATTATGGTGGGGACGCAATTGGCCCGCAGGCCGCGTGTCTGAGACCCCTGATATCAAACTTGTGGGCCGCACTAACATTAAACTTTCATAGTATGGTGGGGACGCAATTGGCCCGCAGGCCGCGTGTCTGAGACCCCTGATATCAAACTTGTGGGCCGCACTAACATTAAACTTTCATAGTATGGTGGGGACGCAATTGGCCCGCAGGCCGCGTGTCTGAGACCCCTGATATCAAACTTGTGGGCCGCACTAACATTAAACTTTCATATTATGGTGGGGACGCAATTGGCCCGCAGGCCGCGTGTCTGAGATCCCTGATATCAAACTTGTGGGCCGCACTAACATTAAACTTTCATATTATGGTGGGGACGCAATTGGCCCGCAGGCCGCGTGTCTGAGACCCCTGATATCAAACTTGTGGGCCGCACTAACATTAAACTTTCATAGTATGGTGGGGACGCAATTGGCCCGCAGGCCGCGTGTCTGAGATCCCTGATATCAAACTTGCGGGCCCCACTAACATTAAACTTTCATAGTATGGTGGGGACGCAATTGGCCCGCAGGCCGCGTGTCTGAGACCCCTGATATCAAACTTGTGGGCCACACTAATATTAAACTTTCATATTATGGTGGGGACACAATTGGCCCGCAGGCCGCGTGTCTGAGACCCCTGATATCAAACTTGTGGGCCACACTAATATTAAACTTTCATATTATGGTGGGGACACAATTGGCCCGCAGGCCGCGTGTCTGAGACCCCTGATATCAAACTTGCGGGCCACACTAACATTAAACTGTCACATGAAGGTGGGGGGCCTCAAAATAACGTCTCGAGGGCCGCAATTGGCCCGCAGGCCGCCTGTCTGAGATCCCTGATATCAAACTTGCGGGCCCCACTAACATTAAACTTTCATAGTATGGTGGGGACACAATTGGCCCGCAGGCCGCGTGTCTGAGACCCCTGATATCAAACTTGTGGGCCGCACTAACATTAAACTGTCATATGAAGGTGGGGGGCCTCAAAATAACGTCTCGAGGGCCGCAATTGGCCCGCAGGCCGCCTGTCTGAGACCCCTGATATCAAACATGTGGGCCGCACTAACATTAAACTGTCATATGAAGGTGGGGGGCCTCAAAATAACGTCTCGAGGGCTGCAATTGGCCCGCGGGCCGCGTGTCTGAGGCCCCTGATATCAAACTTGTGGGCCCCACTAACATTAAACTTTCATTTTATGGTGGGGACGCAATTGGCCCGCAGGCCGCGTGTCTGAGATCCCTGATATCAAACTTGCGGGCCACACTAACATTAAACTTTCATATTATGGTGGGGACACAATTGGCCCGCAGGCCGCGTGTCTGAGACCCCTGATATCAAACTTGTGGGCCGCACTAACATTAAACTTTCATATTATGGTGGGGGCCGCAAAGTAACGTCTCGCCGGCTGCATCTGGCCTGCGGGCCGCTCGTCTGACACCCCTGACATAAAACTTGCGGGCGGTACTAACATTAAACTTTCATATTATAGTGGGGGCCGCAAAATAACGTCTCGCCGGCCGCATCTGGCCTGCGGGCCGCATGTCTGAGACCACTGCTCTAGACCAAAATGGCTCTTTCAACGTTCTGGGTTGCCTACCCCTGCGTTAATGGAAAAGCGGCAAATGAGTGAGAGCGACAGAAACGTTGCCATGGAGACCACGGTTTTCTTACGTGCCTGGCTGCAGTCACGCCGGGACACCTGTCCGTCAGTAATAACAGTCCCCAATAACCTGGACTACTTCAAACCGTTATTTTTTTTTAATTATTGTGTAATTTACATTGCCTCACATATTGTTGCTGACTGGAGAAATTAAATTATTATTGTTATTACTTATGACTGATTTCCATCCATCCATCATCTTCCGCTCATCCGATTTATTTACGTAAGTCTCACTTTTTTCATTTATATTTTGATTTTATTTTGTGTTGAAAATCAAAATAAAGACATTTAAAAATATCTTTTTTAAGAAATATTTTCTTGCGGCCCAGCCTCACCCAGACTCTGCATCCAGTGGCCCCCAGTTAAATTGAGTTTGAGACCCCTGCTCTAAATGAAGTGTTTGTTACTTACAATATGTTCCCCATACTAAAGTGTTACCCCCTTTTTTTTTGGTAACACTTTAACAGAAAAACACAAACACCAACAACCCCCCGCCCCACACCTCCCCCCGTTGGCTCAAATTTTTGTTATTTGGGTCCAACATGGCTCTTTCAACGTTCTGGGTTGCCTACCCCTGCGTTAGTGGAAAAGCGGCAAATGAGAGGAAGCGACAGAGATGTTGCCATGGAGACCACGGTTTTCTTACGTGCCTGGCTGCAGTCACACCACAACACCTATTCGTCAGTAATAACAGTCCC
Source organism: Nerophis ophidion (assembly GCF_033978795.1). Classification (NCBI taxonomy): domain Eukaryota; kingdom Metazoa; phylum Chordata; class Actinopteri; order Syngnathiformes; family Syngnathidae; genus Nerophis; species Nerophis ophidion. Next base: position 4,197,423 of record NC_084639.1, on the reverse strand, counting down.
CGATAACCTGGACCAATTCAAACTGTATTTGTTATTTGTATTGTTTAACTTGCATTGCCTCACACGATGAACACTACATATATTTCTATACGACGCCGTCACTTTTTTGTGCTCTCTATCTCGGTACTTTCCCGGCTATTATCCGCCGACCGCCGTGTTGCTGTAAGGAGGAAAAGCGGAACGACACACATTGCGCAAATAACATTATTCTCCGTGCGTGGGCTAAACTCAAATATATTCCACAACCCCAAACATGTCTTTTTCAAAGCCTGCAGTGGAGAGAAAGGTTAGTGATGAGCAAAGACAATTCCAGGAAAAGTGGAGGAAGCAATATTTCTTTGTTGAGCACAGCGACACCCCGACGTGTCTTATTTGCACAGAGAAAGTTGCGGTGCACAAGAAATACAATTTGAAACGTCATTGTACAAGTAGACATGCTGAGGAGTACGCAAAAATGTTTTTAAGACATCTTTTCTTGCAGCCCAGCCTCACTTAGACTCTGCGTCCAGTGGCCCCCAGGTAAATTGAGTTTGAGACCCCTGCTTATGAGTATTACATATATTAAAATCAAGTACCTACTGTACTGTATACCTGTTGAAATACCCTTTTTAGAACAAATATCTACCCAAATGGCCTCTTGGTTGCTGCCAAAAATGTATTTCAAGTAAAATCTTGATATTGACACATCTTATCTCTCCATATTCTACTAGAATACCCTTAATAGCATTACAAATAAATATATATATATATATATGTATGTATGTATATATATGTATATATACATACATAAAAGTCAAGTACCTACTGTACTGTTTACTTGTAGAAATACCCTTTACAAAGCTAAAAACGACCACTTTGCTGCTGCCAAATTTTTTTTTCGAATAACATTTTGATATTGACACATTTCCTCTTTGCATATTTTACTAGAATACCTTTATGATCATTACATATATCAAAATCAAGTACCTACTGTACTGTTTACTTTTCCCCCTCTTCAATTCGGCTCGCAAAATGTCATGAGCTAATAAGTAATCAGACCCACAGAGAGATGGCTTTCATTTTGCCAGTCGAACAATTTTGATGCTGTTATTATGTTGCCACCTAGTGGACAACATGGTTATTACAGATCAATGACCTTTAATTACCCACTGAACAGAAGTTTGCGCAGCATTCACTTATTTGGCTCAATACAAACAACCTTCCCGAGTCATGATGCAAAACAAAATAAAACATGATCCAACCAACACAACATGTCAGCACACATGGTCACACATTACACAACCGGCTCACTGAATATTATGAAAAATGTCCAAACACCACAAAAAATTGCATTATTCGCTTAATTTGAACAAAATATCTTAAGGTTCATTAAACATATGTTTCTTATTGCAAGTTTGTCCTTAAATAATATAATGAACATAAAAGACAACTTGTCTTTAGTAGTAAGTAAACAAACCAAGGCTCCTAATTAGTCTGCTGACATATGCACTAACATATTGTGTCATTTATACACCTTTTATTTTGTCAACATTATTAAGGACAAACTGTAAAAAACGACTATTAATACACTTATTCATTTACTGTTAATATCTGCTTACTTTCTCTTTTAACATGTTCTATCTACACTTCTGTTAAAATGTAATAATCGCTTATTCTTCTGTTGTTTGGATACTTTACATTAGTTTTGAATGATACCACACATTTGGGTATCAGTCCGATACCAAGTCGTTACAGGATCATACATTGGTCATATTCAAAGTCCTCATGAGTCCAGGCATATATTTATAAACATAATATGAATTAAAAAAACCTAAACTAGATGTACTTTTTAAATGTGGTGTAGTATCAAATATGATTCATTAGTATCGGGGTACTATACCAATACCGGTTTATTGTACAACCCTAATATGTAGAAACTATATATAGAGTTTATGTATGTAACTTTACATGCAGTCAGCTTTCGGCCCTCGACCACATTTTTTTAGCCCATTGCGGCCAAAAAGTTTGGACACCCCTGATTTAAAACAACTTATGTTTAACCAATAAAGACAAGCTTTTATATTTTTTAACATTTTCCAAGATTTGAATGAGTCATTTAAAATAATTTATCCAATGGGAGAGTTTGGGTTTCACTTTAAGAAAGTGATTTATGTATGAAATGGACTAGCTGGGTTGGTATAGTGGCCTATAACAATGATAATAATGAGAGACTGGAAATGAAGATGCAGCATCCGGAAAGTATTCACATTTTCTTATGTTACAGCCTATGTTTTTGTCCTCAAAATTCTACACACAATACCCCATAATGACAATGTGTGGGGTATAGGTTATAAAAATAAACATACTGTGGTGCACATGTGATTATCTGTATGTTTATTTTTAATACCTCTACTTTTAGCCCTGTGATGAGGTGGCGTCTTGTCCAGGGTGTACCCCGCCTTTCGTCCGATTGCAGCTGAGATAGGCTCCAGTGCCCCCCTCGATCCCGAAAGGGATAAGCGATAGAAAATGGATTCATGGATGGTAGAGGGGCCGTGCCAGCAACGTGAGGCTTCCAGGTTCGATCCCCTCTTCCGCCATCCTAGTCACTGCCGTTGTGTCCTTGGGCAAGACACTTTACCCACCTGCTCCCAGTGCCACCCACACTGGTTTAAATGTAACTTAGATATTGGGTTTCACTATGTAAAGCGCTTTGAGTGTATGTAAGCGTTATATAAATATAATTAATTTCACATAAATATAGCTTGCAAAATTGCTATCTTTTATAAATATCCATCCATTCATTTTCTACTGCTTGTCCCTTTATAAAGATGCCACATGTAATTTCTCCTTTTTGTACGTGGATACCACTAAAGTAGCAATGATTGTCTCACACACACACACTCGGTGTGGCGAAATTATCCTCTGCGTTTGACCCATCACCCTTGATCACACCCTGGGAGGTGAGGGGAGCAGTGAGCAGCAGCGGTGGCCGCGGCCGTGAATCATTTTTGGTTATTTAACCCCCAATTCCAACCCTTGATGCTGAGTGCCAAGCAGGGAGGTAATGGCTCCCATTTTTATAGTCTTTGGTATGACTCGGCTGGGGTTTGAACTCACAACCTACACATCTCAGGGCGGACACTATCAAAATTACTTTAAAGGTCTTATATAAGTGTTATAATGAAGGCAACACATGATCCCAGGGGTTGGGAACCTTTTTGGCTGAGAGAGCCAAGAAGCCAAATATTTTCAAATGTATTTCCGTATAGCCATATGATATTTTTTTTAACACTGAACATTTCTAGAGAGGTCTCTTATTCTTTGTAATAACATTGTTATTCTGAAGCTAACTGTGGAGGGGGCGTGGCCTGCGGGCCTGCAGCGAAGCAGGGTGTTGTCAGGACAGGCCTCGAATTCAGCGACAATTGCGTAGATGGCCCACCTGGGCCTTTTTATCTGATCACCTGTCGCTATGTTATAAGCAGCAGCCAGGAGGAGAGACGGGCTTGGGGATAGAAACCAAGCGCGAGCGAGAACGAAAGAGAAAAAGACAATTGCTGGAAAGCAACTGAGAGACTTATTGAAAAATAAAACAATATTGTAACCCTGAAACAGGCTCTTATGTCAGTGCTTGGTGGTCTGAAGAACCCTCTGGAGGGCAAGCCCCACACTGACCAATAATAAATAAATGACTTCTTACCAACTTCTTCAACATAAAAATGCATGACAATATTTTATATTTTGAACGTTATTTTTAACACTGTGATTACAAGTGGAATTATTCATTATTTATCGTGTTAAGCAATGTCAGCTCAGATTTATCCGAGAGCCAGATGCAGTCATCAAAAGAGCCACATCTGGCTCTAGAGCCATAGGTTCCCTACCCCTGTTCTAACCACTAGGCCACTGAGTAGGTACAATACCGGTATACCGTACAACCCTATTGGGCAGTTTTACCTATTCCTCTTTGCAGCACTTCTCAAGCTCCATCAGGTTCGATGGGAAGCATTGTTTTCATCCGGAACGTCTCTCTATACATCGCTGCAGGTGTGCCAAGCTTATCGTTCATTTTTTTTTAAAACAAAAAACCTTTTCACATTGTCCTTATGAGGTATTGTCTGTAGAATTTTGAGGGAAAAAAATGCAGACATGCTAACCACTATAGTAGTATACCTTTTTGTCTGTCAGCCAACCGCTGACATCAGGCATCAGTAGTTGCCATGGCAATATTTACCCGCTGTTTCTTTGCTCCTTTTAAGTGGTGAGTTGCACAATAAAATATTATTCCAGGTTTTACCTGCCCCACTTCTCAGTAGCAGAGTAGCATTTTTTGTTGCATTTGTTGGTCCATGCTTGATAATCTTGCTTTGTGTTGTACAATTTAGATTAAAACAAAAACAAACAAAAAAAAGTCTACTGTGGCAGTCCTCTCCTAGCATTATTTGTCCTCGACCACAAGGTGGCGGCATTGCTGCAGCTTTTCCAGTGCAACCTGCAGTTTGTGTATTATTACTTAGGGCAGGGGTCGGCAACCCTAAATGTTGAAATTGCCATATTAGACTATAAATATAATAAAAAAATGTGTCTGGAGCTGTAAAAAATAAAAACCTTATATAAGTGTTATAATGAAGGCAACACATAATCTAAGTTACTATATTAGCTATATTAGCCTACTATCAAAATTACTTTAAAGGTCTTATATAAGTGTTATAATGAAGGCAACACATGATCAATCAATCAATCAATGTTTATTTCTATAGCCCCAAATCACAAATGTCTCAAAGGACTGCACAAATCATTACGACTACAACATCCTCGGAAGAACCCACAAAAGGGCAAGGAAAACTCACACCCAGTGGGCAGGGAGAATTCACATCCAGTGGGACGCCAGTGACAATGCTGACTATGCGAAACCTTGGAGAGGACCTCAGATGTGGGCAACCCCCCCCCCCTCTAGGGGACCGAAAGCAATGGATGTCGAGCGGGTCTAACATGATACTGTGAAAGTTCAATCCATAGTGGCTCCAAGACAGCAGTGAGAGTCCCGTCCACAGGAAACCATCTCAAGCGGATCAGCAGCGTAGAGATGTCCCCAACCGATACAGGCGAGCGGTCCATCCTGGGTCCCGACGAGCGGTCCATCCTGGGTCTCGACTCTGGACAGTCAGTACTTCATCCATGGTCATCGGACCGGACCCCCTCCACAAGGGAGGGGGGGACATAGGAGAAAGAAAAGAAGCGGCAGATCAACTGGTCTAAAAAGGAGGTCTATTTAAAGGCTAGAGTATACAGATGAGTTTTAAGATGAGACTTAAATGCTTCTACTGAGGTAGCATCTCGAACTGTTACCGGGAGGGCATTCCAGAGTACTGGAGCCCGAACGGAAAACGCTCTATAGCCCGCAGACTTTTTTTGAGCTCTAGGAATCACTAATAAGCCGGAGTCTTTTGAACGCAGATTTCTTGCCGGGACATATGGTACAATACAATCGGCAAGATAGGATGGAGCTAGACCGTGTAGTATTTTATACGTAAGTAGTAAAACCTTAAAGTCACATCTTAAGTGCACAGGAAGCCAGTGCAGGTGAGCCAGTACAGGCGTAATGTGATCAAACTTTCTTGTTCTTGTCAAAAGTCTAGCAGCCGCATTTTGTACCAACTGTAATCTTTTAATGCTAGACATGGGGAGACCCGAAAATAATACGTTACAGTAGTCGAGGCGAGACGTAACAAACGCATGGATAATGATCTCAGCGTCTTTAGTGGACAGAATGGAGCGAATTTTAGCGATATTACGGAGATGAAAGAAGGCCGTTTTAGTAACGCTTTTAATGTGTGCCTCAAAGGAGAGAGTTGGGTCGAAGATAATACCCAGATTTTTTACAGAGTCACCTTGTTTTATTATTTGGTTGTCAAATGTTAAAGTTGTATTATTAAATAGAGGTCGGTGTCTAGCAGGACCGATAATCAGCATTTCCGTTTTTTTGGGATTAAGTTGCAAAAAGTTAGCGGACATCCATTGTTTAATTTCATTAAGACACGCTTCCAACTGACTACAGTCCGGCGTGTTGGTCAGCTTCAGGGGCATGTAGAGTTGGGTGTCATCAGCATAACAGTGAAAATGATGTAAACATTTATATTAGCCTACTATCAAAATGACTTTAAATGACCTATATTAGTGTTCTAATGAAGGCAACACATGTTGTAAGTGTCTATAGTAGCTATATTAGCCTACTATCAAAATTATTTTAAAAGTCTTCTATAAGCGTCATAATGAAGGCAACACATGATCTCAGTGTCTATATTAGCTATATTATCCTACTATCAAAGGCTGACGCAAATCTTCGTTGACAGAAATGTTGTATTTTAATTTTTATTATTCACATTTTTTCAACATTGGAAATCATTGGTAAAACGGAGGCTTCTCGCAAGACGAGATCACTTCTGGAAATTACTGACTTGGATTGGCCAAAGTTATAGATGTTTGTGTACAAGTTTAAGGAAATGGAAGGTGGTCTTCTTCTAATGGATTTATTACAATCTTTGCAAGATGGGTAACGTTTGCTGTGGTCTGGAACAACATGGCACACAAGCAACTATGAGAAATGCAGCCAATATTAAATACAGATATTGTGTCATGAGACATGCAAATATAAATTAAATACACAGAGGACATAAGTAAAGGAAATTAAATGAGCATGTTAGCATCGATTGGCTTGCATTCATGGATTGACCAAATATGCCTGATAAGCACTCCAGCAAATCAATAAAATCAACTATGGATGGGGGGCGTGGCCTGCGGACCTGCAGCAAAGGGGTGTGCCAAGATCGGCTTCGAGATCAGCGACAGGTGCGTAGATGGCCCACCTGGGCCTGGTTATCTAATCACCTGTCGCTCTGTTAAAATGCAGCAGCCGGGAGGAGAGAGTTGTTGGAGCTGGACTAAGAGCGAGAGCGAACCTGAGAAAGACACAAGAACAATTGCTGGAAAGCAAGAGATAGACTTTATTGGAAAATTGTGCACCAGAACAGGGCTGTCATGTCAGTGCTTGGTCGTCTGGAGGACCCACAGGAGGGCAACCGCCACACAACAAAGCTCACCTTTGGCTTAAGGCGTGGATGAAACACAATTTTCTTCAACTAAACAGCTCCAAAACTGAAGCCATTCTAGTCGGCACCCCACATGAGACTCAGTCGTACATCATCACCAGCATCACCTTCTCCGGCCACGACATTCACCTCTCACCCTCAGTCACTAATCCGGGTGTTAAAATGGACCCTCACCTGACCTTTGAAGCTCAAATCAAACTGTGCAAGACCTGCTTCTACCACCTCAGGAACATTGCAAAACTCCGCCCCTCACTCACTCTCTCTGATGCCGAGAGGCTCGTCCACGCTTTTGTCTCCTCCTGCCTCGACCACTGCAACGCACTTCTTGTCAGGATCCCCAGCAACAACATCCAGAAGCTGCAGTACATACAAAATGCTGCGAGGATCCTGATGAGAGTGTGGAAACATGACCAGGTCACACCAACTCTCAAATCCCTTCACTGGCTTCCTGTTCCATTCAGGATTGAATTCAAAATCTCCCTACTAACTCACCAGTGCCTCCATGAAAATGCCCCCCTCTACCTCACCCCCAAATCCTCCACACTACACCTCCGCTCCATACAGGCTAACCTCCTCCAACCTCCATGCACAAAGCTTCGAACAATGGGAGACCGGGCTTTCTGCTCCGCCGCTCCCAGTCTGTGGAACGCTCTCCCTGACCACCTGAGGGTACCTCAGACTGTGGATGCTTTTAAAAAAGGCTTAAAAACCCATCTTTTTTAAAAAAGCCTTTCTATAGACATGCATGCTGGTTGTAGCTATTGGGCTGTTTCTAGTTTTATATTTTATTTCATTTTTATTATTACTATTTTTTACACGGTGGCACTTTGAGGTTGTTTGCTCAACATAAAGTGCTTTTTACAAATAAAATCTATTATTATTATTATTATTACCTTTGTGCATTCACGCACAGCATAAAACGTGTGGTGGACAAAAATGAGACAAAGAAGAAGTGGCATAAAACTCGTCTTTCCGTGGCAGCGTCGGAGAAAGTTGTACTTGTAAACAAACTACGATGAGTTCAAGGATCGCTGAAATTAGGTGCTTGCCGAATACTCTCATTAGTGAAGCATGTATAACATAAACAGTGAAATTTCTAACAATTTGGAAAGTTTGTGTCATGTTTTTTCTCCCACAGAAAATATACATATATAAAAAACAAAAAAATCTTCATCTTTTTCCAGGCTTTCTGCTCCGCCGCTCCCAGTCTGTGGAACGCTCTCCCTGACCACCTGAGGGCACCTCAGACTGTGGATGCTTTTAAAAAAGGCTTAAAAACCCATCTTTTTAAAAAAAGCCTTTCTATAGACATGCATGCTGGTTGTAGCTATTGGGCTGTTTCTACTTTTATATTTTATTTCATTTTTATTATTACTATTTTTTACACTGTGGCACTTTGAGGTTGTTTGCTCAACATAAAGTGCTTTTTACAAATAAAATCTATTATTATTACCTTTGTGCATTCACGCACAGCATAAAACGTTTGGTGGACAAAAATGAGACAAAGAAGAAGTGGCATAAAACTCGTCTTTCCGTGGCAGCGTCAGAGAAAGTTGCACTTGTAAACAAACTACGATGAGTTCAAGGATCGCTGAAATTAGGTGTTTGCCGAATACTCTCATTAGTGAAGCATGTATAACATAAACAGTGAAATTTCTAACAATTTGGAAAGTTTGTGTCATGTTTTTTCTCCCACAGAAAATATACATATATAAAAAACAAAAAAATCTTCATCTTTTTCCAGGCTTTCTGCTCCGCCGCTCCCAGTCTGTGGAACGCTCTCTCTGACCACCTGAGGGCACCTCAGACTGTGGATGCTTTTAAAAAAGGCTTAAAAACCCATCTTTTTAAAAAAAGCCTTTCTATAGACATGCATGCTGGTTGTAGCTATTGGGCTGTTTCTACTTTTATATTTTATTTCATTTTTATTATTACTATTTTTTACACGGTGGCACTTTGAGGTTGTTTGCTCAACATAAAGTGCTTTTTACAAATAAAATCTATTATTATTATTATTATTATTACCTTTGTGCATTCACGCACAGCATAAAACGTTTGGTGGACAAAAAATGAGACAAAGAAGAAGTGGCATAAAACTCGTCTTTCCGTGGCAGCGTCAGAGAAAGTTGCACTTGTAAACAAACTACGATGAGTTCAAGGATCGCTGAAATTAGGTGCTTGCCGAATACTCTCATTAGTGAAGCATGTATAACATAAACAGTGAAATTTCTAACAATTTGGAAAGTTTGTGTCATGTTTTTTCTCCCACAGAAAATATACATATATAAAAAACAAAAAAATCTTCCTCTTTTTCCATTTTCACATCTCTGAAAGAGGTCCAGGGAGCCACTAGGGCGGTGCTAAAGAGCCGCGGGTTGCCGACCCCCGACTTGGTGGAAGTCTAGAAAAAAGCGATTACTATCTGGATGTTGTTGCCATGACATCATGTTCTTCCTCCCCCTCCTCTCCAGAACCCCCCCGACATGCTGACGAGGAAGATCAAGCTGTGTCACATCAACGCCCACATCACCTGTCGACTGTGCGAGGGCTACCTGATCGACGCCACCACCGTCACGGAGTGCTTGCACACCTGTACGTCCTCGCACACTCTCACACTCGCTATTATTAGGCAAAACCAACTTTTCCCACCCACCAGTGCCTGTTTTTGTGTATTTGGGATCTGCATAAGTCCCGAAAATGCGGAAATATTTATTAAACAATCTGTACTTTCCCTAAACGCGCCCAATTTGTGGCGTTTCTCTCAAGTGTAATTTCAAGGCATTATCCATGTATGGTAGAGATTAACCCAAATAGCTTTTGGGTTAATATAAGTGTTGTATTAACACTTATATTAAGTGTTAATATAACTGTAATGATAAATTACCATGAATTGATTAACGTGGACCCCGACTTAAACAAGTTGAAAAACTTATTCGGGTGTTACCATTTAGTGGTCAATTGTACGGAATATGTACTGTACTGTGCAATCTACTAATAAAAGTATCAATCAATCAATGCTGTATTAACCCAAAAGCTCACTTTCATTTTTGATGAAAGCATTAATCCTTGAGGTCCCTGTTCTCCCATGTACTGTATTTTTCAGACTATAAAATACTCTTAAAATCCTTTTCTTCCTCTCAAAACTCGACCTGGTGCGCCTAATGTAAGGAATATGTTTGGTGGAGCTTACCCACCTCGAAGCTATTTTATTTGGGACATGGTGTAATAAGTGTCACTAGTAATTAGTAAAAATATGGGATTTTACTGCCGTGCTAAAGATATCGTTTTGGAAATAATTAAAACACCATATTTTCCGGACTATAAGGCGCACTTAAAACCCTTTTTTCCGGTACAAATGATTCTGGTTTTGTTTACCAACCTCGAAGCTATTTTATTTGGGACATGGTGTAATAAGAGTCACCAGTAGATGGCAGTCAAACATAAGTGTAGGCTGCACTATGATGGCAATATGACTCAAGTAAACAACACCATTTTATATGTTCCATTAAAAATTTAGAACATTACACACGGCGCGTCAAAATGTTTTAATACGACTTTGGTAAGCTACAAAGCTGCACCGCTTGATGGATTGTCGGCGTATTAAGCATAGGAGTATTATTTTGGTGTGTGTATGAAGTAAGACATCTTATTGAAGTTTTGTTTCGCAATATTATGCAAAAGCAACTTTTCTTACCTGCTGACATTAACATTTGCATTTCAAATGATAAAAAAAAAAAATCTCCTGGAAAATTAGTAAAAATATGGGATTTTACTGCCGTGCTAAAGATATCGTTTTGGAAATAATTAAAACACCATATTTTCCGGACTATAAGGCGCACTTAAAACCCTTTTTTCCGGTACAAATGAGTCTGGTTTTGCTTACCAACCTCGAAGCAATTTTTCCTGTGTGTTTTTTTTTTTCCGATAAAGAGATGCTGGTCCGTTATTGATTGACGTGAAGATGACAGGGAGAAGACGCCGCCGAAGGTCAGCCCCGTAAATAAGACCGCCCACAAAACGGCGCATCCGGAAGCGACTGTCAGAAAGCTGCTTGAAAGATGATTTGTAAAACATCATCTATGCAACATTTTGACCAAAGAACCACCATTACATGTTATGTAGACCAGTGTTTTTCAACCACTGTGCCGCGGCACACTAGTGTACCGTGATATATTGTTTGGTGTGCCGTGGGACATTATGTCATTTCACCTAATCTGGTTAAAAATATTCTTTGCACACCAGTAATTATAGTCTGTGCTGTCAAGAGCTCGGCAGAGTAACAGTGTAATACTTTTTCATATCAGTAGGTGGCGGCAGTTAGCTAATTGCTTTGTAGACTTTTTGTGATCACAATATGTAGATGACAGTGGGAGGCAGGGTGCAGGTAAAAAGGTATCCATCCATTTTCTACCATTTATTCCCTTTGGGGTCGCGGGGGGCGCTGGTGCCTATCTCAGCCTCAATCGGGTGGAAGGCGGCGTACACCCTGGACAAGTCGCCACCTCATCGCAGGGCCAACACAGATAGACAGACAACATTCACACTCACATTCACACACTAGGGCCAATTTAGTGTTGCCAATCAACCTATCCCCAGGTGCATGTCTTTGGAAGTGGGAGGAAGCTCGAGTACCCAGAGGGAACCCACGCAGTCACGGAGAGGACATGCAAACTCCACACAGAAAGATCCCGAGCCCGGGATTGAACCCCAGACACCTCAGGACCTTCGTATTGTGAGGCAGATGCACTAACCCCACTGCCACCGTGAAGCCGGTAAATAAAAAAAAAAAAGGTATCTAATGCTTAAATCAAAAATAAACAAAAGGCGTTGAAGCTTAGGGAAGGCTATACAAAACAAATCTAAAACAGAACTGGCTACAAAGTAAACAAAAACAGAATGCTGGATGACAGCAAAGACTTACAGCGTGTGGAGCAGATGGCGTCCACAAAGTACCTCCATACATGACATGACAATCAACAATAAAATAGGAGCGCTAGACAAAAACTAAAACACTACATACAGGAAAACAGCAAAAAAGTCCAAATAAGTCACGGCGTGATGTGACAGGTGGTGACAGTACACTTATTTTGCGACGAGCTACAGTGATGCATGCTTGGTTATGGTTTGAATTTTTATCCAATAATTTCGAAAACAACTTTTTACTGTCAATATCGGGGGCTGAGTTTATTTTTCAATGTTTTCTGCTGGTGGTGCGCCTTGGGATTTTTTCAATGAAAAGAATGTGGCTCGGCTCAGAAAAGGTTGAAAAACTCTGATGTAGACCACAAGGAAGTGTTTTACATTTAGAAAAAAATAAAATAATAATATGACTCAAATTCCAGCCTATCATCCAGCGCATATATATGAACAAAGATCAAAAATAGATTCATCGGCCGTGCGCCTTATGGTCCAGAAAATACGGTACTTGAGTGGAAAAAAGGTGCTGGGGTTCTAGCTCTGCAAAGTTCTCCCCCTCGACTTAGGTCTGCCTCAAGAAGGTGAAACTTTGTATAGCCCTTGCAGTTTGGATACATGATAAAATAGACTCTCTGAGTGGGTTGGGATCATGTCGTGTGGTTCTTGTGATTAAAGGCTGTCCTATTTTACCGGAAGTGGGTCTTGCGTTTTCCATCCATCTATTTTTCTAGTGACTCAAAGCACTTTTACAGAGTAAAACCCAAGAGCTGTTTTAGCTGTTTCTTTCCACTAGAGAGCGCCCTTTTACTTCACATGTACCGTGGGACAAATGCTGGAAAGTGGTGTGATAGTAGTGAGGGAAAAGGTCATTTAATTAAGTAACAACCATAAAGAAAACACATTAAAATCAGCACTGGAGGTGGTGACTTGGGCCACAAATCTTTCTTAAATTTTGATGGCGATTAAAAGCTGCTCACCAATCGATGGAAACTCTTTATCATATATAACTGGAAGATGCCCAGCGGGATACTTTGTGGTCGTTTATTACCTTGCATTGCTTGATTTTGACTTGTTTGGTGTCCAATATTAATCTGCAAAAGAATGAGCCATTTTAAATGTGCACTGTCTGGTGTAATTTGTAACCTGTTTTTATGTATGTGTGTGTGTGTGTGTGTGTGTGTGTGTGTGTGTGTGTGTGTGTGTTTGGTCTGGCAATGCTTTCTTAATCAATCAATCAATCAATCAATGTTTACTTATATAGCCCTAAATCACTAGTGTCTCAAAGGGCTGCACAAACCACTACGACATCCTCGGACAAGGAAAACTCACACCCAGTGGGACATCGGTGACAATAATGACTATGAGAACGTGATACTGATGATACTGATGACTATGAGAACATATGAGAACATGATACTGTGAAAGATCAATCCATAATGGATCCAACACAGTCGCGAGAGTCCAGTCCAAAGCGGATCCAACACAGCAGCGAGAGTCCCGTTCACAGCGGAGCCAGCAGGAAACCATCCCAAGCGGAGGCTGATCAGCAGCGCAGAGATGTCCCCAGCCGATACACAGGCGAGCAGTACATGGCCACCGGATCGGACCGGACTCCCTCCACAAAGGAGAGTGGGACATAGAAGAAAAATAAAAGAAACGGCAGATCAACTGGTCTAAAAAGGGAGTCTATTTAAAGGCTAGAGTATACAAATGAGTTTTAAGGTGAGACTTAAATGCTTCTACTGAGGTAGCATCTCGAACTGTTAATGGGGACATCTCTCTGTTTACACAGTCACCTTCAGGGGACCTCTGACGGTATGGGGACCAATAAACAGGTCCCCTAAAGGGGAACCTTTTTAAATGATAGTCAGATCCATTCTGAACCATATTAACTCTTTTTCCCCAGGGTCCCCAGTAAGAATGATCAGCACATTACTTCATCAATCCAGAGATTTAAAGACGTGTATGAGCTAACTGGGCAGTGGACATTTTACCTACTTTTTTTTTAATGCCTCCACAAGCTGTAGAAAGGGTGGTCCCCACAAGTCATGATCAACAACTTGGTCCCCTTTCCAAATGATAACCAGTTTGTGTGTGTGTGTTAGATTAGATTAGATTAGATTAGATTAGATTAGATAGTATTTTATTTATTCCATCAGGAGAGTTCCTTCAGGAAAATTACAATTTTCGGCACAATCCCATTCAAGATCAGACAAACATTACAGGGAGACAGAACAGGATCGCTGACGGGTCTGCCGGCTTCCAGCGCCCCTTACAAAAGATATGACATACAGGTTAAACAAGGGGGGAGGGGGAGAAAAAATAGAAGATTAAAATAAAATTTAACCTAGGCCCTGGAGTGGGGGTGCAGACTGAGGCCAAGGGGAAAAAAAACAACAACTCATAGCCATAGTACACATCCCTCTTACATGTGTGTAAGAGGGAAACATCAAAGAACACAGAAGACATTAAAGACATTAAAGCAGCAGATACAAGCAGACCCTTCTACATACAGCTATGAATAAAAAGTAAAAGAAACATATTCACTGTGGTGGCCTCTGCGGTGTTCCACGCCATTGTCTGCTGGGGTGGAGGGAGCATGGCCAGAGACAGGAGCAGACCCAACAAGGCAACCAAGACAGCCGACTCCACTCTCGGCCAGTGTCCAGTCCGCATGCATGAGAGAGGATACGTCCAAGGTGACTGAGGTGTCCGACACCTGCTCACCCAGTCAAGACACCGCGAAGCCTCTCCGTCCCAGCGCTCAGTGCCAGCTCCGCAGCCCTGTCCCCTCATCCGCATCTCCTCCAGTACATCCAAACTGACTCTGTGTGTGTGTGTTTGCAGTTTGTCGAAGCTGCCTTGTGAAGTATTTGGAGGAAAACAACACGTGTCCCACATGCAGGATCGTTATTCATCAAAGCCATCCACTACAGTACATTGGGTGAGTGACACACACACACACACACACACACACACACACACACACACACACACACACACAAACATACTTGTATTCTTGAGACCTCTGAAAATGCCTACCTCTTTAGGACCACCCTTTCTAGATATATAGAGATTTGTATTTACAACATCCATCCATTTTCTACCGCTTATTCCCTTTCGGGGTCGCAGGGGGCGCTGGCGCCTATCTCAGCTACAATCGGGCGGAAGGCGGGGTACACCTTAGACAAGTCGCCACCTCATCGCAGGGCCAACACAGATAGACAGACAACATTCACACTCACATTCACACACTAGGGCCAATTTAGTGTTGCCAATCAACCTATCCCCAGGTGCATGTCTTTGGAAGTGGGAGGAAGCCGGAGTACCCGGAGGGAACCCACGCATTCACGGGGAGAACATGCAAACTCCACACAGAAAGATCCCGAGCCTGGATTTGAACCCAGGACTACAGGAACTTCGTATTGTGAGGCAGATGCACTAACCCCTCTGCCACCGTGAAGCCCTATTTATTTACAACATTATTAATATATATATATATATATATATATATATATATATATATATATATATATATATATATATATATATATATGTGTGCTATGTAAATATAAAAAAGCTTGTTGTGAAAAATGAGTTGGAATTTCACAAGAAAAACTGGGAATTTTGGCAGTATTAAAATAAAAGTCTTATGTTTCAAGAAAAACTGAACATTTGTGCAATACAATGATAAAAGTTGGAATGTTTTCTTAATAACAGTTGCAATTTTAGAAGAAAAGCGCAACATTTTGGCAATTATATGAAAAATGTCATCATTTTACTTGACAAAAGTCATAATTTTACTCAAGATGTCACTAGGTTTTTAGAACAAAAAAATGTCAATATTGTGATAAAAGTCAGAATTTTATATGGCAAATGTCGTTCCCATCCTCACCTATGGTCATGAGCTTTGGGTTATGACTGAAAGGATAAGATCACGGGTACAAGCGGCTGAAATGAGTTTCCTCCACCGGGTGGCGGGGCTCTCCCTTAGAGATAGGGTGAGAAGCTCTGCCATCCGGGAGGAACTCAAAGTAAAGCCGCTGCTCCTCCACATCGAGAGGAGCCAGATGAGGTGGTTCGGGCATCTGGTCAGGATGCCACCTGAACGCCTCCCTAGGGAGGTGTTTAGGGCACGTCCAACCGGTAGGAGGCCACGGGGAAGACCCAGGACACGTTGGGAAGACTATGTCTCCCGGCTGGCCTGGGAACGCCTCGGGATCCCCCGGGAAGAGCTAGACGAAGTGGCTGGGGAGAGGGAAGTCTGGGGTTCCCTGCTTAGGCTGCTGCCCCCGCGACCCGACCTCGGATAAGCGGAAGATGATGGATGGATGTCACCACTTTGCATTAAAAAGTGATACTTTTACGAGAAAATATTGCAATATTACAGAAACAGAAAGTACATGAGAAATTGTTCCCAATTTTATAAGAAATAAGTCCACACATTGTGAGAAAGACTGCTTTTAGTTCATTTTTATTTTCTATTTTTTTGTAATTGGTTTTTAATTTTCATTATTTACTTTGTTATTACAATAAATCTCTATGTACATATATATATATATATATATATATATATATATATATATATATATATATATATATATGTATATATATATACATATATATATATATGTATATATATATATATGTATATATATATATATATATATATATATTTATTTTTTTAATTAATTTTGGCCAAAGGGGGCCATTTTAATTTCTTACACACAAGTATTACATATGTTGGCCAGAGGGGGAGCACTTCAAAAATTTACACACCCTTGTTATTTCATATGTTGACCAGAGGGGGAGCACTTTTAAAACCGACACACAGTCGATTTGAAAAAGCCCTCCTTTTCGGGACCACCCTTAATTTTGATAGATTTCACCACCAGGGGTGCAAATGAGACATTCTCTACTAGAGACCTGGGGAAATTATGGCCTGGGGGCCACATGCGGCCCGTTAAGCTTTTCAACCTGGCCCGCCAGGTATTCTCAAATTGTTTTTTTTTTTTTTGAGCTTTAAGATGGAAAGTGTAGCTGCCATTATGATGTGCAGTCATGTTTTTCTAATGAATGTAAGTCTTCAACTATACAAAGTATTTCAATGGTTGTAATGTGCGCTTATGGATGATATACCAGTTACTATGGTAATCTTGTTAGTTACTATGGTAATCTAATTAGTTAAAATGGTAACCTAATTACTTGCTATGGTCACCTAATTAGTTACTATGGTAATCTAATTAGTTACAATGGTCATCTCATTAGTTACTATGGTCATCTAATTAGTTACTATGGTAACCTAATTAGTTAAAATGGTAACCTAATTACTTACTATGGTCACCTAATTAGTTACTACGGTAATCTAATTAGTTACAATGGTCATCTCATTAGTTACTATGGTCATCTAATTAGTTACTATGGTAACCTAATGGTCATCTAATTAGTTACTATGGTCATCTAAGTCACAGCAGCTCAGACGAGGCACCAAGCAGTGTGGGCGGTAAGCGTTTCCACAGACGCGGAAGGAGCTTTTTACAACAAAGTTCTAAAGCAATGTGATATATCTGATGGATCAGATCGTAGCTGAGTTTATTTTGTACCCTTCGCATTCATATTTCACTGTCTGTTGATTGTAGAATATGTCGATTGAAATGGGGTTTGACGTTCATATTTTGTCAATATTCAGTGTTTTATCCTTCATAGAAACATTTTGAATTCCATTACGTTTTTTTAAGGCGGTCTGTCATAACATTTCTAGCATTCAATCAGACATTATTGTGAAGTTTTGTATTAGTGTCCCTAAAAATAGATATGCCGGCCCCCCCAGACACATTTTTTCTCTAAATGTGGCCCCCGAGTCAACATAATTGCTAAGGCCTGCTCCAATAGATGCAATGGTTTTCTTCCGGACATTTTGGGTCAATGTCCTACTTGGCCCCAAAACAAGTAAAAGTGTATGATTTGCACCTTTTATCTGGATCTGCACTAAAATGTCTGATACATCTTAGGGATTGTCAATAATGTATTCAACAAAAGCTTTTTTTTTTTAAGTTAGCAATCAAGTCAGTGTGAAAATGACTGCACTACCAAGCCTGGCCAGCAGAGGGCAGTGTCGGCCTGCTCAGTCTCACCAGACTACATATAAGTGTTCGCTTGCATGATAAAACAATAATGTCTTCCATCCACAAGAGTCCACACCTGTGTTACCCTAACAAGGACGAGCATATGGTCCGGGTGTGACTTCCTTGTGCGTTACAACACACTTGACACCTTCAAGTCACTGTGTGGCCCTGCAGCAGATACACAACAAAGTGTGTCAGCGCACACAATCAAGTATTTGGATGCACGCTAACATGTGACGCTCACCTTCTCTGCTTCCCAGCCATGACAGAACAATGCAAGACATTGTGTACAAGTTGGTACCCGGACTTCAAGAGGGTACGTTTCTCCTCCTTTTTGTTTTTGTTTTTGTTTACATGCAGTATGGACCACGTGTGTATGTGTGTAGTCACCTTCATGCTTTGTCCTCCATGGCGCAGCGGAGATAAAGAAGCAGAGGGACTTCTACCAGAAGCTGGGCATGGAGGTTCCTGGCGACATTAAAGGGGAGCTTTGCAACGTGAAGACTCATCTAGACCAGCACAATGGTACAAACACTCTCTTAAATAATACACAATAATAATCTTGATATTGAGATCAGTCCGATATCAGCAAAAAAAAAAACAAGTATCGGATGATATTGGCTTGCATTTTTAAAATGCTGACATCCAGGTATCATCCAAATAGCCTCCAATAATCACACACACACTTGCTCTTTTCTTGTATTTTAGTCAAGCCATTGACAAAAAGGTAAACAGGCCAAGCTAAAAGCTACTAGGAGCTAGCAGCTACACAGCAGCTAAGCACACAGTAGCACATCAGCTAGTTATGTATCAAGTGTCCTTAATTGAACTATATTGCAGTCTGAAGCAGAACATTTTTCAGTATAAAATAATTAGTTGCACATGACAAAGTCAACTAATTATTTTATACCGAAAAATGTTCTGCTTCAGACTGCAAAAAAGAAAAATAATTAGTTGCACATGACAAAGTCGGGCTTCACGGTGGCAGAGGGGTTAGTGCGTCTGCCTCACAATACGAAGTTCCTGCAGTCCTGGGTTCAAATCCAGGCTCGGGATCTTTCTGTGTGGAGTTTGCATGTTCTCCCCGTGAATGCGTGGGTTCCCTCCGGGTACTCCGGCTTCCTCCCACTTCCAAAGACATGCACCTGGGGATAGGCCCCTCCCACCTCCAAAGACATGCACCTGGGGATAGGTTGATTGGCAACACTAAATTGGCCCTAGTGTGTGAATGTGAGTGTGAATGTCGTCTGTCTATCTGTGTTGGCCCTGCGATGAGGTGGCGACTTGTCCAGGGTGTACCCTGCCTTCCGCCCGATTGTAGCTGAGATAGGCGCCAGCGCCCCCCGCGACCCCGAAAAGGGAATAAGCGGTAGAAAATGGATGGATGGATGACAAAGTCTCCAAGGCAGAAGTGAAATAGTAACAAATGTGTCCGCATCATTCAACCTACTGCGTCATGAGCAAATAATTATTAAGAGTACTTGGTGTCGCAAAAAAGAAAAAGAAAATACTACTCCACTTCAACTTAAAGACAGTATAAATCCATTCCAGATGGTCAAAATTAAATAGGTTAGTGTTCATTTATACCTACTATTGATCTCTTTTTGACTTGTTTTTCTTGATCGAGCCCGTTCTAAAAAAATTCACTTCAAAATTTAAAGAGGGTGTACTATGATTCATGCTGGTGTCGTATCGTATTGATATTCATGTCCGCC